>NC_053424.1:36277029-36877029 GCF_007990345.1 Gossypium hirsutum
ATAGAACGATACCAAACCTATTTACCGGTAAGATTTTCGGGGACGAAAATTTCTTAAGTGGGGAGAGTTGTGACAGCCCTAATTCGACCCTAGTCGGAATGTGGTTTCGGGACCACAAAACCGAGACATAAAATTTAGTTAAAATTTTAGTTGCATATCATATATGTGTGATAGTACCTGTACAAAAATTTGATGTTTTAATTTTATATTATGAATGTGAATTTGGCTTGAAAGGATCTAGTTGAAAGACTTGGAAAATTATGATAGGTAAATAAGTAATGACCAAATAGTATTAAAGTGGGAAAGTGTTGTCCTTGCATGTCAAATTAGCCAAACTAAAGCATAGTGGCCGGCCATGCTATGGGTGGAAACATGTCTCCAACATGTTATGCTAGTGATGTATGTTAAGAAAAATAAAATAATGAGCATGGTGATTAAATAATGAAAGGAAGGATGATGGAAAAAAAAATAACATGGTCTCACCCCCTTGTTGCCGTGAATTGAAGAAAGAAAAAAAAAAGAGTTCATTCTTGAACATCCTTGGCCGAATAGAGGAAAGAAAGGAAGGGGAAAAAGGCTTGAGAAAATCGGCTATGGTGGTTTGCTAGACTAAGGTATGTTTGATATTATTCTTTGAGATTCATGTATATTTTAAGTTGTAAGTGAAAATCTACCTAGCCATGGTTCAAATTTTGTTAATTGATGGAGATGATATTCGGCCATGAATGTTACATTCTTGGTTGGTATTTTGATGTCTTTGGTGATGAGGCATGAAGATGGTTGATTTTGAGTGTTTAATAAAAAGGATGCATGAATTATTGTTAAATAATGGTCGAATGTAGCATGATTAAAGATGTGAGTAAATTGAAGTTAAGGAGGTTGTCAATGAAAAATATGAGTTGGATGAGGCTTAAAGAATAAAAAATCTAGGTGACTAGAGGTCAAGGACATTCGGCCATGGATGGTTGTATTTCTTTGATGTCGTTTTTGATGCTTTAGGGTATTGAGGGTTGATTATAGATGAGGTGAGTTTCTTGATTTAAAATTTGATGGATGTTAAGCTAGTTAGGCAACCAAAGGTTCGATATTTTTGTTATGTGGTTATATGTGCATTTCGGCCATGGTTTTTGTTTGAATTTGAGATTTGTAATGTGATTTTCCTAAATTGTCTATGAATTTTTGGTTGTTGATTTCATGGTAATGGTATATCGAATCCATGAAAATTTAGTAAGGTTGCATTCGGCAACTTGCTTGAAATTAAAAATTGATGTCTAGCTTAGGAGATTTCGATGATGATATATATATATATACATAAGTATATTTAGTTGATTCGGCTTTGGTAGTTGCATGAGGTTATTAGCCGAATATACTAACATATATATACATGTGAAATCGGATTGTAAATATTTAGCAAGGTGGTTAAACTAGTTAAATTATTGATTTAGCTCAAGGAGCTAAAGGAGGTGAATCGAGCAAAGGCAAAGAAAAGGTTATCGAGTAGCCGAGTTGGAACCGTCTTACCCAACACGAGGTAAGTCATTAAGCATGTAGTTGGTATTATTCAAATGGTCATAATGTGTATGTATTGATGCTGAATGGAATGAATAAATATACATATATATATATATGCATGTACGTATGTGATGATGAAATTGTTGAATGAAAGAAAAGAGGTAAGATGTACTGAGTTGTTGATCTCGGCACTAAACGTGAGGGATAACCATTTATGACCATGAGATTGGCGCTAAGTGCGCGGGATTAAATTGTACAGCACTAAGTGTGCGATTCGACTATGTTGCACTAAGTGTGCGAAATGAATATGATGCACTAAGTGTGCGAATTGATCATGCGGCACTAAGTGTGCGAGTTTGACTATGTAGCACTAAGTGTGCGATTTGATTACATAGCACTAAGTGTGCGAGTTGATTATATAGCACTGAGTGTGCGGGCTCAATATACATTCGTGAATCATTATGGACACTATGTGTGCGACACTATTGAGTCGATCGCGGACAGCGGATCGGGTAAGTGTCTTGAGTACATGGCTAATATGTGCTATGCTTATACTTGGTGTTGAGCTCGGTAAGTTGAACCTATGTGACAACTATACTTGAAGTCACGTACATAAAAATTTATCGTAGGATGGGTGAAAGGCCGTTTTGTTGTTTGATTGTAACGAAAATAAATTGATTTATGAAATGCTTCAATGTCCTATTGATGAGTATATGGATTGTGAATGCATGAATTGATATGAAATTGAATCGATAGGTTGGAGGAACTATGGCATGGTTCGGTATGGATGGAGTAAATTGTCTCATTCCATTTTGTTTCCTCTTGTGATAATGTTATTGATGTATAGCAGTGCATTGCTTATGACTTACTGAGTTATAAACTCACCCGGTGTTTCCTTGTCACCCATTATAGGTTGCTTGGACTCACCTATTTTTGCGGGGTCGGGCCGTCATCGAAGTCATCACACCGGATAGCAAGTTTTGGTACTTTCTTCTTAGTGTGCTTAGAAGATCATTTTGGCATGTATAAGCTAGTACGTTGTGTTTGAATTATGGCATGTAAACTTTAAGCCATGCGAAAATGGCACGAATGTTCGATTGAGTTGGATCAAGGGTAGGCATGAAATGGACCTAGTTACTTTCGTAACAGATTCTGGCAGCAGCAGTGTCATGAGATTGAAAAATCACTAAAAATAGTAGGAGTGGAATTAATTGATGAATAAATTATGTAATCGAAGCTCGATGAGTCTGCTTTTATGAGGAAGTAACGAAAAGATCATATGGGCAGTATATTAAGAGATAATCAGATTTTTGTGGGACAGGGCCAGAACGGTTTCTGGATTCCCTGCTCCGACTTTGGAAATTCATTATAAATTAACCAGAGATAATTAGGGGTCGTACCATATATGTACAGATTCCTCTCTGAGTCTAGTTTTCATAGAAACAAACGGCATCAGTATTGAAGCCCCGTGCAGGGAGATATCCAAATCGTAATGGGCAAAGGTCAGTGTAGTCGACCCCTGCAACTTGGGAGACTTTGACTAATAAACTGTACTAATTGGCCCGACCAAAAATTCTAGAAAAAAATACATAGATGGGCACATGAGTCTAGTTTCTGGGAAAAATTACGAAACTGATTTTCGAGTTACTAAACTCAAGATATGATTTTTAAAACGACTAGTACACAGATTGGGCAGTGTCTGGAAAATAAGTTTTGTAAGGGGTTAAAGTCAGTTAACACCTCGTGTTCGACTCCGGTGTCGGTTTCGGGTTCGGGGTGTTACAATAGGTTTAATTATGTTAGTGGGCCTCTAGAAGGCCCAAGCTTAAGATAGAACCCAGCAATTTTAGTTAATTTTTTTGTTCCATAAGAAAATGGGGATGAAATTATGAAATAGAACCTATATGAAAATGTTTGAAAATGCTATAGGCTAAATTGAAGTGGCCAAATAAATAGGAGTGCAAAATAGGAGGATTTGCATGACAAACCTCCCATTTTACATGAAGTGGCCAGCCATCATGTTGTTGTAGACAATATGAGCACTTGATATCCATAATTCATGGTACAAATTGATAATGGGTTAGGTAAATGTTCCATGATAATGGATTAGGTAAATATTCCATGATAATGGGTTAGATAAATGTTCCATGATGGGCATTTCATGTCTTTTGTATTAAAGAATTAAATGGATGAAATATGAAATTTTATTAAAAGAAAAAAGGTGAAAAGAACAAAGTTTTGTCCATCTTTGTTCATCATAGCCGAAAGTTAGAAAAGAGAAAGGAGAGGAGAAAGCTCTTGAATGTTCGGTCACTTGGGGAAGAAAATTGAAGGTAAGTTCATGGTAGTTTGCTTCTATCTTGATGTTCATGAGTTCTTCTTGATTCTACCTGTACCCGTGATCCTTAGTATTCCAAGTGGTTCAACGGAAAATTTAAAGAGTGTACCAAAGGGAAGGTAAGATAAGTCCATGTTCGAAAGGTTCAGGTTATCTTGATAATTCATTTAGAATGTTGTTATTTATTTACATACAAATTTACTAAGCTTTATGCTTACTCCCTTTCTTTTCTCTCTTTTTTATAGTGTCGCAAAGCCAACTTGGAAAATCGTAAGGATGTCGGAGATCACCTCACACTATCAACGAGCTATCTCAGTATTTTGTGACTAGAAATACTTTAAGTTATGGCATGTATAGAGACTTGGCTATTTGGTGTGTATGTCCTTATGATATGATTAAAGAATGGCATATGAATACTTGGTAATGAGTACCTTATGATATATCTAAATAAGAACATGTTTGGGTATTATGTATGCCTAAATGAGGTTTGATGCAAAGAAATTAAGTAAGAGTTGGCCATGGAACAGTTAGGAAACAGCGGCAGTGACGTGATTTTGAAAAATCACTAAAAATTGTAAAAATGAAATTAAATGGTTAATGATATATAGAATTAAAGCTTATTGGGTCTAATTTCATAGGAAAGAAATAGAACAAGCAAAAGAAGTCTATATTCTAACATATTTAAAATTTTGTAAGACTGGTTTAGAGTGACTTCATGATTCCCTATTCCAACTTTGGTAAATCACTAGAAATTGTACAAAAAGAATTCTAAGTCATAGTTTATATGTCTAGATTCCTTAGTGAGCCTATTTTCAATAGAAATAAACAAAGACATTATTCATGTAACGCGCCAATTTTCGGGAATTATGTGAATGTTGGCATAGGTTTAATTATGTTAGTGGGCCTCTAGAAGGCCCAAGCTTAAGATAGAACCCAGCAATTTTAGTTAATTTTTTTGTTCCATAAGAAAATGGGGATGAAATTATGAAATAGAACCTATATGAAAATGTTTGAAAATGCTATAGGCTAAATTGAAGTGGCCAAATAAATAGGAGTGCAAAATAGGAGGATTTGCATGACAAACCTCCCATTTTACATGAAGTGGCCAGCCATCATGTTGTTGTAGACAATATGAGCACTTGATATCCATAATTCATGGTACAAATTGATAATGGGTTAGGTAAATGTTCTATGATAATGGATTAGGTAAATATTCCATGATAATGGGTTAGGTAAATGTTCCATGATAATGGTTTAGGTAAATGTTCCATGATGGGCATTTCATGTCTTTTGTATTAAAGAATTAAATGGATGAAATATGAAATTTTATTAAAAGAAAAAAGGTGAAAAGAAGAAAGTTTTGTCCATCTTTGTTCATCATAGCCGAAAGTTAGAGAAGAGAAAGGAGAGGAGAAAGCTCTTGAATGTTCGGTCACTTGGGGAAGAAAATTGAAGGTAAGTTCATGGTAGTTTGCTTCTATCTTGATGTTCATGAGTTCTTCTTGATTCTACCTGTACCCGTGATCCTTAGTATTCCAAGTGGTTCAACGAAAAATTTAAAGAGTGTACCAAAGGGAAGGTAAGATAAGTCCATGTTCGAAAGTTTCAGGTTATCTTGATAATTCATTTAGAATGTTGTTTTTTATTTACATACAAACTTACTAAGCTTTATGCTTACTCCCTTTCTTTTCTCTCTTTTTTATAGTGTCGCAAAGCCAACTTGGAAAATCGTAAGGATGTCGGAGATCACCTCACACTATCAACGAGCTATCTCAGTATTTTGTGACTAGAAATACTTTAAGTTATGGCATGTATAGAGACTTGGCTATTTGGTGTGTATGTCCTTATGATATGATTAAAGAATGGCATATGAATACTTGGTAATGAGTACCTTATGATATATCTAAAGAAGAACATGTTTGGGTATTATGTATGCCTAAATGAGGTTTGATGCAAAGAAATTAAGTAAGAGTTGGCCATGGAACAGTTAGGAAACAGCGGCAGTGACGTGGTTTTGAAAAATCACTAAAAATTGTAAAAATGAAATTAAATGGTTAATGATATATAGAATTAAAGCTTATTGGGTCTAATTTCATAGGAAAGAAATAGAACAAGCAAAAGAAGTCTATATTCTGACATATTTAAAATTTTGTAAGACTTGTTTAGAGTGACTTCATGATTCCCTATTCCAACTTTGGAAAATCACTAGAAATTGTACAAAAAGAATTCTAAGTCATAGTTTATATGTCTAGATTCCTTAGTGAGCCTATTTTCAATAGAAATAGCTAAAGACATTATCCATGTAACGCGCCAATTTTCGGGAATTCTGTGAATGTTGTCATAGGTTTAATTATGTTAGTGGGCCTCTAGAAGGCCCAAGCTTAAGATAGAACCCAGCAATTTTAGTTAATTTTTTTGTTCCATAAGAAAATGGGGATGAAATTATGAAATAGAACCTATATGAAAATGTTTGAAAATGCTATAGGCTAAATTGAAGTGGCCAAATAAATAGGAGTGCAAAATAGGAGGATTTCCATGACAAACCTCCCATTTTACATGAAGTGGCCAGCCATCATGTTGTTGTAGACAATATGAGCACTTGATATCCATAATTCATGGTACAAATTGATAATGGGTTAGGTAAATGTTCCATGATAATGGATTAGGTAAATATTCCATGATAATGGGTTAGATAAATGTTCCATGATGGGCATTTCATGTCTTTTGTATTAAAGAATTAAATGGATGAAATATGAAATTTTATTAAAAGAAAAAAGGTGAAAAGAACAAAGTTTTGTCCATCTTTGTTCATCATAGCCGAAAGTTAGAAAAGAGAAAGGAGAGGAGAAAGCTCTTGAATGTTCGGTCACTTGGGGAAGAAAATTGAAGGTAAGTTCATGGTAGTTTGCTTCTATCTTGATGTTCATGAGTTCTTCTTGATTCTACCTGTACCCGTGATCCTTAGTATTCCAAGTGGTTCAACGGAAAATTTAAAGAGTGTACCAAAGGGAAGGTAAGATAAGTCCATGTTCGAAAGGTTCAGGTTATCTTGATAATTCATTTAGAATGTTGTTATTTATTTACATACAAATTTACTAAGCTTTATGCTTACTCCCATTCTTTTCTCTCTTTTTTATAGTGTCGCAAAGCCAACTTGGAAAATCGTAAGGATGTCGGAGATCACCTCACACTATCAACGAGCTATCTCAGTATTTTGTGACTAGAAATACTTTAAGTTATGGCATGTATAGAGACTTGGCTATTTGGTGTGTATGTCCTTATGATATGATTAAAGAATGGCATATGAATACTTGGTAATGAGTACCTTATGATATATCTAAATAAGAACATGTTTGGGTATTATGTATGCCTAAATGAGGTTTGATGCAAAGAAATTAAGTAAGAGTTGGCCATGGAACAGTTAGGAAACAGCGGCAGTGACGTGATTTTGAAAAATCACTAAAAATTGTAAAAATGAAATTAAATGGTTAATGATATATAGAATTAAAGCTTATTGGGTCTAATTTCATAGGAAAGAAATAGAACAAGCAAAAGAAGTCTATATTCTAACATATTTAAAATTTTGTAAGACTGGTTTAGAGTGACTTCATGATTCCCTATTCCAACTTTGGTAAATCACTAGAAATTGTACAAAAACAATTCTAAGTCATAGTTTATATGTCTAGATTCCTTAGTGAGCCTATTTTCAATAGAAATAAACAAAGACATTATCCATGTAACGCGCCAATTTTTGGGAATTCTGTGAATGTTGGCATAGGTTTAATTATGTTAGTGGGCCTCTAGAAGGCCCAAGCTTAAGATAGAACCCAGCAATTTTAGTTAATTTTTTGTTCCATAAGAAAATGGGAATGAAATTATGAAATAGAACCTATATGAAAATGTTTGAAAATGCTATAGGCTAAATTGAAGTGGCCAAATAAATAGGAGTGCAAAATAGGAGGATTTGCATGACAAACCTCCCATTTTACATGAAGTGGCCAGCCATCATGTTGTTGTAGACAATATGAGCACTTGATATCCATAATTCATGGTACAAATTGATAATGGGTTAGGTAAATGTTCTATGATAATGGATTAGGTAAATATTCCATGATAATGGGTTAGGTAAATGTTCCATGATAATGGTTTAGGTAAATGTTCCATGATAGGCATTTCATGTCTTTTGTATTAAAGAATTAAATGGATGAAATATGAAATTTTATTAAAAGAAAAAAGGTGAAAAGAACAAAGTTTTGTCCATCTTTGTTCATCATAGCCGAAAGTTAGAGAAGAGAAAGGAGAGGAGAAAGCTCTTGAATGTTCGGTCACTTGGGAGAAGAAAATTGAAGGTAAGTTCATTGTAGTTTGCTTCTATCTTGATGTTCATGAGTTCTTCTTGATTCTACCTGTACCCATGATCCTTAGTATTCCAAGTGGTTCAACGGAAAATTTAAAGAGTGTACCAAAGGGAAGGTAAGATAAGTCCATGTTCGAAAGTTTCAGGTTATCTTGATAATTCATTTAGAATGTTGTTTTTTATTTACATACAAATTTACTAAGCTTTATGCTTACTCCCTTTCTTTTCTCTCTTTTTTATAGTGTCGCAAAGCCAACTTGGAAAATCGTAAGGATGTCGGAGATCACCTCACACTATCAACGAGCTATCTCAGTATTTTGTGACTAGAAATACTTTAAGTTATGGCATGTATAGAGACTTGGCTATTTGGTGTGTATGTCCTTATGATATGATTAAAGAATGGCATATGAATACTTGGTAATGAGTACCTTATGATATATCTAAAGAAGAACATGTTTGGGTATTATGTATGCCTAAATGAGGTTTGATGCAAAGAAATTAAGTAAGAGTTGGCCATGGAACAGTTAGGAAACAGCGGCAGTGACGTGGTTTTGAAAAATCACTAAAAATTGTAAAAATGAAATTAAATGGTTAATGATATATATAATTAAAGCTTATTGGGTCTAATTTCATAGGAAAAAAATAGAACAAGCAAAAGAAGTCTATATTCTGACATATTTAAAATTTTGTAAGACTTGTTTAGAGTGACTTCATGATTCCCTATTCCAACTTTGGAAAATCACTAGAAATTGTACAAAAAGAATTCTAAGTCATAGTTTATATGTCTAGATTCCTTAGTGAGCCTATTTTCAATAGAAATAAACAAAGACATTATCCATGTAACGCGCCAATTTTCGGGAATTCTGTGAATGTTGGCATAGGTTTAATTATGTTAGTGGGCCTCTAGAAGGCCCAAGCTTAAGATAGAACCCAGCAATTTTAGTTAATTTTTTTGTTCCATAAGAAAATGGGGATGAAATTATGAAATAGAACCTATATGAAAATGTTTGAAAATGCTATAGGCTAAATTGAAGTGGCCAAATAAATAGGAGTGCAAAATAGGAGGATTTGCATGACAAACCTCCCATTTTACATGAAGTGGCCAGCCATCATGTTGTCGTAGACAATATGAGCACTTGATATCCATAATTCATGGTACAAATTGATAATGGGTTAGGTAAATGTTCAATGATAATGGATTAGGTAAATATTCCATGATAATGGGTTAGGTAAATGTTCCATGATAATGGTTTAGGTAAATGTTCCATGATGGGCATTTCATGTCTTTTGTATTAAAGAATTAAATGGATGAAATATGAAATTTTATTAAAAAAAAGGGGTGAAAAGAGCAAAGTTTTGTCCATCTTTGTTCATCATAGCCGAAAGTTAGAGAAGACAAAGGAGGGGAGAAAGCTCTTGAATGTTCGGTCACTTGGGGAAGAAAATTGAAGGTAAGTTCATGGTAGTTTGCTTCTATCTTGATGTTCATGAGTTCTTCTTGATTCTACCTTAACTCTTGAAGTATATTTTGGTTTTTATTTATGTTGTAAGCATTTAGTCATGAATTAAAATGAAGGAAATGGTTGTTGTTTCATGTTCTTTTGATGAAAAACGGAAGATAGGTGAAGTTGAGCCAAACAAATCAGCATGCATGTGCCTTAGATGCTAAGGGGAAAAATCGGCTAACATGTTGTGCTTTAAAATGATGAAATGGAGATTATACTTAAGTAAAATCATAGATATGTGATGATTGATTGGTAATATACATGTTTAAATAACAAACATGCAAGGTAGGTGTGTGAAAGAGTGATTTGGTAATAAATCTGCTTGGGACAGCAGCAGTAACGTGACTTTGGAAAATCGCCATAAATTGTGGGAGATGAATTAGAAGCTGAATAAGTTATGTAATTAAATATTATTGAGTCTAGTTTCTAATGAAATAAACAAGAACCTATTTTGAATTTTTTACAATGAGAAATTTGATTCGTAATGAAGAGTGGTCAGATTAGTCAAACAGTGAAACATGGGAAACTTAAAGAAAAATATGGTATTGATTGGCCAAACCAAAAATTATGAAAATTTTATGGATAGAAGATATATGAGTCTGTTTTTAGGGAAAATTAACGGCACTTGATTTGGAGTTTCGTAGCTCCAGTTATAAATGATTTAGTGACTGTTGCTTAGGAAGATAGCTTGCAGTGAAATTATGATTATGTGGTAAACATTGACAAAAATTTGTTAATGAGTTGCTTATTGATTTCTTATAAGCTTACTATGATCTGTAGGTGTGGTTGGTCAAATATTGTAAGGGGTTAATACGTAGTTCGTATTTGAATAGTTAGATTAACGTGTTAGTAATCCAATTGTAGGCAGTTCGTGTGTGAATCTCGTCAGCATATCGTCGCAAACAGGTGTGTAACTAACACCCTCTTATAGACTAGATCAGCACAAGCCGAAAAGCCAAAATGCCGAAAAGCCGGTATTTTGAGGTCTTACGAGTGTGTGAATGGTCATGAGATTAATAGTTTGATGTATATGGTAAATTAAAGTGATAAGACTGCAGAGTGCGCGATTCTGTGCATTTCGATATTTTTGGGCTTAATGGGCCAAAAACGGGATAATGGGCCAACGGGCCCAAATTTTTAAGAAAACATGGTAAGTGTTTCTACTCGTACGTAAATGGCTATGTTATGTATGAAAACCTTCAGAATAGTTAAATTACTTGAATACCCCTATGTATGTAAAATTACCATTATACCCCTAGGGTTACTTTTGACTGAAAAGCATGACGATCTGATTCTGTATGATGTATGCCATGATTATATATCTGTTGCATGGGGACTTGGGTTATACTATGGAGGAAGCGTCCTGGTGGCTAGGCCACAATTATCTGATCTAGTGGCTTTGCCACATATATCTGTCCTGGTGGCTATGCCACAATTATCTGATCTGGTTGCTCTGCCACGTATATCTATTCTGGTGGCTCTACCACAATATCTGTATCTCGTGACTTCGTCATAATATCTGGCAGCCTCGCTGCGATTTCTGTGGTGTGTAGTGGTTGGGTGGGTCGAGTAGTCTCCCCACATGGTGTAAGGCTGGTACGGGGGTGTTATGGATGAATCTGGGTTGGGTTTCTGCATAAACATGTAATATCTGTTTTGTTCTGTTATGGGCCTATGGGCTTTATTCTGAATTCTGTTCTGGGCTAAGACCAACTTATTCTATTTTTGTGGTTTAAGCTGATATAGGCTATGGTTTGGTTAATTTACACACTGAGTTTCCCTAAACTCACCCCTTTTATTTTCATCCACGCAGGTAATCCCCAACCATAATGGGCTTGGAGCTGTGAGGGAATTTGGAGTGGCCACTCGTTCTGAAAGTTTGATTTTCTTCTGATGAACTAGACATCTTTTTATTTACGTTTGAAGTTTTGGGTTTTAAGGCCGCTTAATTATTTTTGATGGTTTTAATATGTATTACTAAGATAGGTATTACTTATTTTAACTGTTGAAATTGGATAGCTTTAGGGAGTATTTTCAAAAACAACAATTGATTTCAGAATAATACGACAACAAGCAAAGCTTCCGGAATGAAAGTATTTTCCAAAATTAATCACTTTTCCTAAAAATGACTTAATCAAATCGGTTTCCTAGAAATATCCATGACGTTAAGGTGTGGCAATGGCGGTATGCATGTCTAGGATTGGATCCTAAGGGAGCTTGGTACTTAAGCAGTCCGATGGACTCACCACCTCTTTTCCGGTTTCCTACCTGGTGCACAGCTTCCATTCACTTTAACCTATAATGAAATTATCTTTTAAAACACTAAGTAAGTTTTTCTGGATCAACAATATAAAATGTTTTGAACGCTTCGATGTGGCATGTCGAATCCGGTCATAACGTCTAGGCCGGGTAAGGGGTGCTACATTTAGTGGTATCAAAGCCTAGGTTGCAACAACTCGGCTGTGGAATGGGTTTACAAAAACGAAGATTTTCAAAAATGAAAATTTTATAAAGATTGCGAAAAACTCGATTTTCAAAATTTAGATCTTTTGAAGGTGGCACCCGAATCTCTGGCTCAAGTCTGTAAGTATTCTAAATTTTTCTAAATATTTTCTAAATTATCTGTCTGTACTAAAATCCTGCTAGGATACTCTAGATAGGATGATACTGAAACCATAGAAAAATTTGATAAGAGACTGAAACTGTAGCTAGACTTCGATTCTGCGAAAACAAACTCTGAATTACTGTATGATTCATAAAACATCCGTAATAAACACTGGAATATTGAATTAATGCATAAAAATTCGTAATCGGATAATACGATATGAGTACAAGAGCCGCTCGTGGAAGAGGCCGTGGACGAGGCCGAGGAAGGGCTCGAGCGAGATCTTCGTCTTTGGGACATATGCCGGCGGCGGATGCACTGATACCACTGGCAACAGAGGTAGAGTCTCATGACCGTGGTGCCGGGGATGATGCCTTGTCACAGGAAATGCTTCGTGCTCTGGAAAGGGTTGTTGGGGCAAGTACGGGCAATAGAATTTAGGGATCTATTTCTGAACGACTTCGGGCTAACGGAGCGGAGATCTTTAGGGGCGTGTCTGGTATAGCCCCGAATGTGGCAGAATATAGGTTGTGAGGCCTATTTGGCATTTGTAAGTTAGTCAAAAGAGGAGGGACTGACAGTGGATAAGGTTAGGATCGTAAAGGAGTTCCAAGATGTTTTTCCGGAGGAGCTTCCAGGATTGCCTCCGAACTGAGAAGTGGAGTTTGGAATCGACTTGTTGCCTGGAATGGCGCCAGTGTCTATTGCACCGTATAGAATGGCACCGAAGGAGTTGGTGGAGCTAAAGGCACAAATTCAAGAGTTGTTGGATAGGGGCTTCATTAGGCCAAGTGTGTCTCCATGGGGAGCACCGGTGCTATTCGTGAAGAAGAAGGATGGTACAATGCGGGTGTGCATTGATTATCTCCAGTTGAACAAACTGACAATTAAGAATAAGTATCCACTGCCAAGGATTGACGATCTGTTTGACCAGCTTAGAGGGGCTTCTGTATTTTCTAAGATCGACCTCTGATCTGGATATCATCAGTTAAGGGTAAGGAGGCGGATATCCATAAGATGACATTCAGGACTCGGTATGGTCATTACGAGTTTTTGGTTATGCCATTTGGACTGACGAACGCTCCTGCAGCATTTCTGGATTTGATGAATCGGGTGTTCCAACCATTCTTGGATCGATTCATAGTCGTCTTCATTGATGATATCCTGGTATATTTTGAAACTGAAGCGAAACATGATGAGCATCTCCGTATAGTGCTGCGAGTGTTAAGGGGGAAGGAACTCTTTGCGAAGTTTAACAAGTGTGAATTTTGGTTGAGGGAGGTATCCTTCTTAGGACATGTGGTCTCTGCTGAGGGGATTAAGGTAGACCCTCGGAAAATTGAAGCGATTTTGGAGTGGAAGCCGCCTAGGTCAGTGTCAGAAATACAGAGTTTCCTAGGACTGGCAGGATACTACAGAAGGTTTGCGGAAGGTTTTTCTGTGATGGCAGCACCTTTGACAAAACTCATAAGGAAAGGACTACCGTTTGTATGGACTAAAAAGCAGCATGAAGCTTTTGAGAAGTTGAAGAAAGTTCTAACTGAAGCACCTGTGTTGATTTAGCCGGAGTCTGGGAACGATTTTATTGTGTACAGTGACACATCACACGTGGGTTTGGGCTGCGTGTTAATGCAGGAGGGTAAGGTGGTTGTATATGCATCACGACAACTTAAACCTCACGAAAGGAACTATCCTACTCATGATTTGGAGTTGGCGGCAGTGATATTTGCACTTAAGATTTGGAGACATTACTTGTACAGGGAGAGGTGTATTATATACACAGACCACAAGAGTCTTAAGTATTTGTTGACTCAGAAGGAGCTGAACCTTAGGAAAAGGAGATGGATTGAGTTGCTTAAGGATTATGACTGTTCGATCGAGTATCACCCAGGCAAGGCTAATGTGGTAGCCGATGCTTTAAGTCGTAGAACCGTATCTGATCTGAGAGCAATGTTTGCTCGTTTGAGTCTGTATGATGAAGGCAGTTTGTTGGCTGAATTGCAAGTAAGGCCAACCTGGGTGGACCAGATTAAGGAAAAGCAGTTGGAAGATGAGTCTTTGGTTGCTCGTTTTCAACAAGTTAAGGAAGGGGAAACTTCTGATTTCGGTTTAAATGGTGATGGAGTTCTATGTTTCCGAGGAAGAATTTGTGTTTCGAGGGACTCTAATTTGAGGCAGACAATATTGAAGGAAGCTCATAGAGGACTTTGTGCGATGCGTCCTGGAGGGAACAAGTTGTATCACGACTTGCGAAAATTGTACTGGTGGCCTGGACTTAAACGAGAAGTAACGGAGTTTGTAGGGAAATGTCTGACATGCCAGCAAGTGAAAGCTGAGCATCAATTACCTTCTGGACTGTTGCAGCCAGTGAAGATACCACTTTGGAAGTGGGAGAGGGTAACCATGGACTTTGTGAGTGGACTACCCTTTACACCATCGAAGAAAGACTCGGTGTGGGTGATTGTGGATAGGTTGACCAAATCAGCCCATTTCATACCCGTTCGTACTGACTTTTCACTTCAAAAATTAGCCAAGTTGTATGTAGCGAAGATTGTGAGACTACATTGAGTGCCAGTGTCGATTATTTCTGACCGAGATCCCAGATTCACATCTCAGTTTTGGCAAAAGTTGCATGAGGCGTTGGGGATGCGATTGAACTTTAGTACGGCTTTCCATCCCCAAACTGATGGTCAGTCAGAGAGGGTTATTCAGATTCTAGAGGACATGTTGAGGGGATGCGTGATTGATTTTCGAGGTAGTTGGGAGGATTACTTACCGTTGGCAGAATTTGCGTACAATAATAGTTACCATGGAAGTATTCGAATGGCACCGTATGAAACACTGTATGGACGAAGGTGTCGTACACCTAGTTGTTGGACTGAACTAGGAGAGCGACAAGTTCTTGGACCAGAGTTGGTAGCTGATACTGAGGATAAGGTCAGAATAATTAGGGACTGGTTAAGAGAAGCATCTGATAGGCAAAAGTCGTATGCAGATTTGAAGCGTAAGGAGATTGAGTACTCAGTAGGTGATATGGTTTTCTTAAAGGTTTCTCCTTGGAAGAAAATATTAAGGTTTGGTAAGAAGGGCAAGTTGAGTCCGCGGTTCATTGGGCCTTATCGGGTTTTGAAGCTAGTAGGCCCAGTGGCTTATCAGTTGGAATTGCCTCCAAAGTTAGACAGGATTCACGATGTTTTTCATGTCTCCATGTTAAGGCGTTATCGTGCTGACCCTGCTCATGTCTTGCCAGTTGCAGAAATTGAAGTTCAGACTGATTTGACCTTTGAGGAGGAGCCTGTGCAAATATTGGCTCGAGATGTTAAGGTTCTCAGAAGGAAATTGTCTCGTTAGTGAAAGTACTTTGGCGTAATCATGGAAGGGAAGAAGCTACTTGGAAATCAGAAGAGATATGCATCAAAAATACCCTCAACTAGTTGGATCAGGTAAATTTCGAGGACAAAATTTCTTTAAGGAGGGTAGAATTGTAACACCCCAATTTTCGAGAATTCTGTGAATGTTGGCATAGGTTTAATTATGTTAGTGGGCCTCTAGAAGGCCCAAGCTTCAGATAGAACCTGGCAATTTTAGTTAATTTTTTTGTTCCATAAGAAAAAGGGGGTGAAATTATGAAATAGAACCTATATGAAAATGTTTGAAAATGCTATAGGCTAAATTGAAGTGGCCAAATAAATAGGAGTGCAAAATAGGAGGATTTGCATGACAAACCTCCCATTTTACATGAAGTGGCCAGCCATCATGTTGTTGTAGACAATATGAGCACTTGATATCCATAATTCATGGTACAAATTGATAATGGGTTAGGTAAATGTTCCATGATAATGGATTAGGTAAATATTCCATGATAATGAGTTAGGTAAATGTTCCATGATAATGGTTTAGGTAAATGTTCCATGATGGGCATTTCATGTCTTTTGTATTAAAGAATTAAATGGATGAAATATGAAATTTTATTTAAAGAAAAAGGGGTGAAAAGAACAAAATTTTGTCCATCTTTGTTCAACATAGTCGAAAGTTAGGGAAGAGAAAGGAGAGGAGAAAGCTCTTGAATGTTCAGTCACTTGGGGAAGAAAATTGAAGGTAAGTTCATGGTAGTTTGCTTCTATCTTGATGTTCATGAGTTCTTCTTGATTCTACCTTAACTCTTGAAGCATATTTTGGTTTTTATTTGTGTTGTAAGCATTTAGTCATGAATTAAAATGAAGGAAATGGTTGTTGTTTCATGTTCTTTTGATGAAAAACGGAAGATAGGTGAAGTTGAGCCAAACAAATGAGCATGCATGTGCCTTAGATGCTAAGGGGAAAAATCGGCTAACATGTTGTGCTTTAAAACAATGAAATGGAGATTATACTTAAGTAAAATCATAGATATGTGATGATTGATTGGTGATATACATGTTTAAATAACAAGCATGCAAGATAGGTGTGTGAAAGAGTGATTTGGTAATAAATCTGCTTAGGACAGCAGCAGTAACGTGACTTTGGAAAATCACCATAAATTGTGGGAGATGAATTAGAAGCTGAATAAATTATGTAAATAAAGCTTATTGAGTCTAATTTCTAATGAAATAAACAAGAACATATTTTGAATTCTTTACAATGAGAAATTTGATTCGTAATGAAGAGTGGTCAGATTAGTCAAATAGTGAAACATGGGAAACTTTAAGAATATCTGGTATTGATTGGCCAAACCAAAAATTCTGAAAATTTTATGGATAGAAGATATATGAGTCTACTTTCAGGGAAAATTAACAAAACTTGATTTGGAGTTTCGTAGCTCCAGTTATAAATGATTTAGTGACTGTTGCTCAGGAAGACAGCTTGCAGTGAAATTATGATTATGTGGTAAACATTGACAAAAATTTGTTAATAAGTTGCTTTCTGATTTCTTATAAGCTTACTATGATCTGTAGGTGTGGTTGGTCGAATACTGTAAGGGGTTAATACGTAGTTCGTATTTGAATAGTTAGATTAGCGTGTTAGTAATCCAATTGTAGGCAGTTCGTGTGTGGATCTCGTCATCATATCGTCGCAAACAGGTGTGTAACTAACACCCTCTTATAGACTAGATCGGCACAAGCCGAAAAGCCGAAATGTCGAAAAGCTGGTATTTTGAGATCTTGCGAGTGTTTGAATGCTCATGAGATTAATAGTTTGATGTATATGGTAAATTAAAGTGATAAGACTGCAGAGTGCGCGATTCTGTGCATTTCGATATTTTTGCGCTTAATGGGCCAAAAACGGGATAATGGGCCAACGGGCCCAAATTTTTAAGAAAATGCGATAAGTGTTTCTGATCGTACGTAAATGGCTATGTTATGTATGAAAACCTTAAGAATAGTTAAATTACTTTAATACCCCTATGTATGCAAAATTACCATTATACCCCTAGGGTTACTTTTGACTGAAAAGCATGACGATTTGATTCTGTATGATGTATGCCATGATTATATATCTGTTGCATGGGGACTTAGGTTATACTATGGAGGAAGCATCCTGGTGGCTATGCCATAATTATCTGATCTGGTGGTTCTACCACATATATCTGTCCTGGTGGCTATGCCACAATTATCTGATCTGGTGGCTCTGCCACATATATCTGTTCTGGTGGCTCTGCCACATATATCTGTCCTGGCAGCCTCGCTGCAATTTCTGTGGTGTGTAGCGATTGGGTGGGTCGAGTAGTCTCCCCACATGGTGTAAGGCTGGTACGGGGGTGTTATGGATGAATCTGGGTTGGGTTTCTATATAAACATGTAATATCTGTTCTGTTCTGTTATGGGCCTATGGGCTTTATTCTGAATTCTGTTCTGGGCTAAGGCCAACTTATTCTATTTCTGTGGTTTGAGCTGATATAGGCTATGGTTGGGTTAATTTACACACTGAGTTTCCCCAAACTCACCCCTTTTATTTTCATCCACGTAGGTAATCCCCAACCATAGTGGGCTTGGAGCTGTGAGGGAATTCGGAGTGGGCACCCGTTCTGAAAGTTTGATTTTCTTCTGGTGAACTGGACATCCTTTTATTTACGTTTGAAGTTTTGGGTTTTTAAATGTAATAAGGCCGCTTAATTATTTTTGATGGTTTTAATATGTATTACTAAGATAGGTATTACTTATTTTAACTGTTGAAATTGGATAGCTTTAGGGCGCTTTTTCAAAAACAACAATTGATTTCAAAATAACACGACAACAAGCAAAGCTTCTGCAATTAAAGTATTTTCCAAAATTAATCACTTTTCCTAAAAATGACTTAATCAAATCGGTTTCCTAGAAATATCCATGACGTTAAGGTGTGGCAATGGCGGTATGCATGTCTAGGATTGGATCCGAAGGGAGCTTGGTACTTAAGCAGTCTGATGGACTCACCACATCTTTTCTGGTTTCCTACCTGGTGCACAGCTTCCATTCACTTTAACCTATAATGAAATTATCTTTTAAAACACTAAGTAAGTTTTTCTGGATCAACAATATAAAATGTTTTAAATGCTTCGATGTGGCATGTCGGATCCGGTCATAACGTCTGGGCCGGGTAAGGGGTGCTACGATCCAAATTCTTTATAATGAGATAATTTACTTTTAGTGAAGAGAGGTCAAGTTTGCTAAACTACGAAACAAAGGAATCTTTAATGAATAAACTGTACTAATTTGCCAAACCAAAAATTCTGGAAAAATTATGGTAAGAAGATATATGAGTCTAGTTTTAGTTACGGATTTAAATTTCAAGTTTCATAACTCGAGTTATAATTAATTTAGTGATTGTTACACAAATGGACAGTTTTATTACGAATGGTGAAATAAATTGTTTTGATTTAAGTAATTGGAAAATTTTTAATGTTCTCGGTTTGGTCCCGGACCATTCCAACTGCACGTTTTAGGGACTCAAAGTCCCTTTTTAGGGATTTATTGGATGAATACCAGCGAAATAATTTTTAAAAGTAAAAAAAAAATGCCCCAAACAAGTAAGATAAGTCTGGTAACGCCTCGTGCTTGACTCCGAAGACGATATCGGGTAAGGGGTGTTACAAAGTCTTTCCTAATAACCCAATCCTAGACATGTTCATTCCCATTACCACATTACATAGTCTTTTTCTTTCTGAAGAAGTGTTAAGTTTATTCATGCTTGTTATGCTTTTTTTTGCAGAAATTAAATCCTAATTATGATAGAAATAAATTCCTAAAGACCTAAAAATGAAGAAATAAATAACAAGACAATAATCCCCCCTTTTATTTTTTTGACTCATTCCTCTTGTCTTCTTCAGCTCCATCTCCACTTGCATAGTCAGTATCTTCCGTCCATGTCTCAAAGATAGCATCTAGGAACTTAGGAACAAAAGTATTACAGATACTCTTAAAAGTATTCTGAATTGATTCATCTCTAATTTTTGCATATTTCCAATAAGTTTTTTGTTGATTGTGCATGAACTTGCACATAGCCATCATAATTGACAACCACGATTTCTTTGAAGCACTTGCAGAAGTCGGCATTGGAGTTGTAGATTTAGGTTCAACACTTAGCTTGACAGTTTCTTTTTTTAGCTCAACCTATAATGCCCCTTACCCGTGTTCTACATCAGAACAGGGTACAAGACATTACCGGAACACAATACATGCAATCGTACAAAACCATGACATAGATATTTTTTTTCCAAGTTAAAACAATTCAATTTTCATACTTAATCATGCATCATCAAACCTTATAGCTTGAAAAAAATTAAGTAATATCAATGGTCATATAGAAAATGAGCTATCAAATATTGAAGGCCAACATTTTAGGCCAAATTAATTATGACATAAAACAAAATAACCAAGTCCTCTATACATGCCATAATCCAAAATATTGTTTTCAAAATACCAAAAAGTATTGATAGTGTGGATGGATCTCCGACGATCTCCGAATCCCGAGCTGGCTTGGTGATACTATAAGACAAAGGAAAGAAAAGAGAGTAAGCATAAATCTTAGTAAGTAAGTACGTAAATAATAAATGGTTTATCAACATATTTCTCAAGATAAAACAATCAAAATAGTATATATATACACATGATCATGTCAAGTTGTTTTGTTGAGTCACAGTCACTAAATTATTTATATCCAGAGCTATGGAACTCCAAATTAAGATATGCTAATTTTCCCAGAAACTAGACTCAATATTTTCTTACCATAAAATATTTCAGAATTTTTTGCTAGCCAATAAGTATAGTTTATTCTTTAAAGTCACCCCTATTTTGTTGTTCGATAGTTCCAACCCCTCTGCACTAAAAATTAATTATCTCTTCGTACAAGATTTGGATAATATTTCTGTTTATTTCTTTTGAAAATAAACTCACTAAGGATTGTAAGTATATAAATTATAACCCATAATTATATTTGTACAATTTTTAATGATTTTTCCAAGTCAAAATAGGGGATTCCAAAATCATTCTGACTTGTCTCACAAAATTTCAAATATCTCATAATATGAAATTATTTTGCTTACATTGTTTCCTTTATATAAGAATAGACTCAATAGGATTTAATTTTATATCTTATTTAATCTCTAATTCATTTTCCATGATTTTTGGTGATTTTTCAAAGTTGCACAACTGCTGCTGTCCAAAACTGTTTTATTACAAATTTCACTCTTACATAATTTCACTTACTCCATTCCATATTACCGAAAGTTTGCTCAAATATCGAGCACATTGCTCATAAATTTCCACAAACATATACCTGCACTTATTCATCACATGGTCATGTTCACATGTATTTTCACTTAGTCGATTTCCCGTTGAACTCATCGGAATAATAACAGATACACAGTTGCCTGCACATATTACCACCCTTGTAACCAAAGTTATCTAGTACACATAGTAGCCTGCACTTAGTACTACACATGCGACCAACAATCCTGTACAAGTAGTAGCCTACACTTAGTACTACACACATGATCGAAGTTGTCGGGTACACATAGTAGCCTGCACTTAGTACTATACATACGACCTAACTATCTAGTACTACACACAATGGATCATTCGTATCATTTCTATTCTGAAGGTTCAATCGGGAAATTCCTCACTTTTCAACATTTAACAAATTCATTCATAGCCTATTTTGATTCGTAATTCGCATCAAATGATCATTCTATAGGCAGCCACATCTCATATAATAATGAAATATAATAACATAAAAAGAATCGATATATTATTTACAACAAACTTACCTCGGTGCAAATTATAGTAAATTTGCAATTCAGTCCGATATCTTTTCCTTTCCCCGATCAAGGTCGATTCCGCATCTTTCTTAATCTATAATAATATATTTAACTTATTAATGGCTCACATTATTCAAATTAGCCCAAAAACATCCTATGACAAAATTTACGATTTTACCCCTAAAGTTTCACAAAATTATGATTTTGCCCCTAGGCTCGAAAAAGAATTTTTATTCAATTTCATTGTATTTTAGGCCTAGCTGAACCATTTTCATAACTATGAAAGTCTCCAATTTGCACTAAATCACACAGTTATACACATTTTACAACTTTTACTAACTAGTTCTTTTATGCGATTTCATCAAAAATCACTTAGTAAAAGTTGTTTATCACACTCCAAATATTCATATTCACCCATAAAACATCAAAATACATGCATGTCATCCATGGGTAAATTTTTAAATATAAACCCTAGCTCAAAATATTAGTAGAAATGAGTAAACCGAGCTACGAGGATCTCAAAAATGTAAAGAACATTAAAAACGGGGATAGGATGCACTTACTATTGAGCTTGAAAGTTGGAAAAACCCTAGCTATGGTGTTTATGAGAGTTTCGACCAAGCTTGGTGAAGATGATACCAATTTTGGCTTTGTTTTCCCATTTTATTATTTTATTTACCTAATGGCTAAATTGCCCTTCATTAAAAACTATGGTGTTTTATCTTTCTTTAGGTATTTTTGTCCAAACTTGTATAATAGTCTAATTACTATCTAAGGACCTCCACTTTAAAAACCCATTACTCACAAGTACTTAGTACCTTTGTGAACTAGAACACACATTTTACAACTTTTGCAATTTAGTCCTAAATATCAAATTGGACCCTTTATCGATAAAATTTCTCAACGAAATTTTCACACAATCAGGAAATCATGCCATAGACCTTATAATGATAACAAAATAAAATTGTCTACATTGGATTTGTGGTTTGGAAACCACCATTCCGTTTAGGCCCTAAATCGAGCTATTATAGCTCTCCCTTTTTAGGGATTTTCGTCCCCGAAAATCTTACTGGTAAAGAGGTTTGGGTATTGTTTCCTCATGGCTTCCTTCGGTTCCCACGTAGCCACTTCTACTCCATGCCTTTGCCACAATACTTTTACCAAGGCTATATTTTTATTTCTCAACTATTTAACTTCCTGAGCCAAAATCTTAATTGATTCTTTATCGTAGGTTATATCCGGTCGAATCTCAATCTCTGTTAGAGGAATCACTTGTGAAGGATCAGAACGATAACGTTGCATCATCAAGACATGAAACACATTATGAATCTTTTCCAACTCTGTTGGCAAAGCTAGCCGATATGCCACTGGCCCTATTCTTTCAATAACCTCATACGACCCAATAAAACGTGGACTCAACTTGCCTTTCTAGCCAAATCTGAGAACTTTCTTCCACGGAGATACTTTCAAAAATACTTTATCACCGACCTAAAACTCAATCTCTTTTCTTTTCAAATCTACATATGATTTCTGTTTATCAAAAGCTGCTTTCAAACAATCTCGAATTACTCTTACTTTGTCTTCGGTTTCCTTAACCAAATCAACTCTGTGAATTTGTTCTCGCTAAGCTCGGTCCAATACAAAGGTGTTCAGAACTTGCGACCATACAATGCCTCATAAGGTGCCATTTTTATACTTGACTGAAAACTGTTGTTGTAAGCAAATTCAACTTGTGGTAGGTATTTCTCCCAACTACCTTCAAATTTTAATACACAACATCAGAGCATATCTTCAAGTATATGGATTACCCTTTCGGATTGACCGTCAGTTTGCGGATGAAACGCGGTGCAAAAATTCAATTTCGTACCCAAAGCTTCTTGCATTTTTTTTCCAAAATCTCGAAGTAAATCTCGGATCTCTATCCAAAATAATAGACATAGGTACTCCGTGTAATCTCACAATTTTAGTAATATATAATTTAGCCAACTTATGAATTGAGTAGTCAGTACGTACTGGTATAAAGTGAGCCAATTTCGTCAATATATCAACCACAACCCAAACGACATCTTTCTCTTTTAGAGTCAGAGGCAAACCTATCACAAAATCCATTGTGATTCTATCCCATTTCCATTCGGGAACCATCACTGGCTGAAGTAAACCTGAAGGTACCTGGTATTTTGCTTTCACTTGCCAACAAATCAAGCATCTTGATACAAACTCTGAGATATCTCTTTTCATACCATTCCAGCAATATACTTTCTTCAAGTCGTTATACATTTTCATACTACCCGGATGAACTGACAAACAACCACTGTGTGCCTCATGTAAAATCTTCTGAATCAACTCAGCATCTTTCGGTACACATATTCGATCATGGAACATTAAGTAATCATCTAGTTCGATTTGAAAATCTGATTTACAACCCAATTCACACTGATCTTGCTTGGCTTGCAATTCACTATCATTCTTCTGAGCTTCAAAAATCTTCTAAAGAAATAACGGCCTAGCTTTAACTCGGCCGAAATTGAACCATCATCAGACATAGCCAAATTTGTACTCATAGCTCTCAAATCAACCAAGGATTTTCTGCTCAAGGCAATTGCGATTACATTCACTTTCCCCGAATGATAGTCAATCATTAGCTCATAATCTTTCAATAATTCGAGCCATCTCCGTTGTCGCAAATTTAAATCCTTTTGATTCATTAGATAGTTCAAGCTTTTGTGATCAGTAAAGATTCGACATTTCTCACCATACAAATAATGATGCCAAATATTCAAAGCAAAAAAAATGGCAGCCAATTCCAAATCGTGCATCAGGTAATTCTTCTCGTGCGGTTTCAACTGTCTCGAGGCATAAGATACCACTTTACCTTCTTGCAGCAACACACAACCAAGACCAGTTAATGACGTATCACTACAGTTTACAAACTCTTTTCCCGATTCGGGTTGCCCTAACACTGGTGCTTCTGTCAATCGCCCTTTCAACTTCTCAAAAATTTGTTGACACTTTTCAGTTCAATCGAACTTAGCACTCTTTTGCAACAACTTAGTCATAGGAGAGGCATCATTGAGAATCCCTTGACAAAACATCGATAATATCTGGCTAAGCCCAAAAAGCTTCTAACCTCGGATACATTCTTTAGAGGTTTCCAATCAACAATCATCAAAACTTTGCTCAGCTCAACCCGAATACCATCACCCGAAACTATATGTTCCAAAAATCTGACTTCATGAAGCCAAAATTCACTTTTACTAAATTTAGCAAATAATTTCTTTTCTTTTAAAAGCTGTAATACTGTTCTCAGGTGTTCAGCATGCTCGGACTCATCTTGAGAATAAATTAGAATATCATCTATGAACACAACCACCAACTTATCCAAATATGCCTAAAAGATTCAGTTTATCAAATCTATAAAAATAGCCAGAGCACTAGTTAAACCGAAAGGCATCATAAGAAATTCATAGGGTTCATACCTTGTTCTGAAAGCGGTTTTTGACACATCCGACTCTTTAACTCTCAACTGATAGTAACCGGATCTCAAATTGATCTTTGAAAATACTGTCACCCCTTTCAACTAGTCGAACAAATCATCAATTATTAGAAATGGATACTTGTTCTTTATAGTCATCTTGTTGAGCTGACAATAGTCAATACAAACAATACGGAAGCACCCCAGGGAGAGAAACTCGGTCTCACAAATCCTTATCTGTTAACTCTTGCAACTGAACCTTTAATTCTTTCAATTCAGTTGAAGCCATTCTATACGAGCAATCGAGATCGGTGCAGTCCCAGGCAACAAATCAATGGCAAACTCTATCTCTCTAATCGGAGGCAACCCACGCAGTTCTTCTGGAAATACATCCAGGAATTCATAGACCACTGGCACTGATTCAAGCTTCGACTCAGACATCCTAGTATTCAATACATATGCAAGATAAGCTTCACACCCTTTTCTCATGTATCTCTGAGTAAACATGTGCAAAATCACCATAGGCAATTTATTTGATTCATCTGTTTCAACCCAAAGAATCTTACCATTTTCACATTTCAACTCAAGGGTTTTCTGTCTACAATTTACCTTGGCATCATGTAATGTCAACCACTCCATACCCAGAATAACATCAAACTCATCGAATGGTAACAATATTAGATTAGCCAGTAAACAGTGACCTTGAATCATCAAAGGACAATTCTTGCAAACCTTATCTACTAACACATATTTGCCTAAAGGGTTTGACACTTTAATCACAAATTCAGTAAGTTCTACAGGAAAAATCTTACTAGATACTAAATTCATGCAAACATAGGAATGAGTAGGTTCGGGATCAATTAATGCAATAATAGTAGTATCATAAAGGGAAAATGTACCAGTAATCACATCGGCGGATGACACCTCCTCACGAGCACGTATGGCATAAGCTATAGCAGGTGCTCTAGCTTTTGGTCTTCTAGTTGAATCCTTTATCACACTTTTGCTGCTAGTTCCACTTCCAGTATTTTTTGGGGGTTTACCCCTATTAACAGTTGATTCGTGATATTTGCAATAAGTTTTAAATAATTTATAAATGATCATTCTTGAAACCAACTATTATCACGATGAAGGCAAGTGTACCTATCGAACAGTAGTATAGCTTTAGCAAGACCAGATTGTTGAACCCAAAGGAACCAAGAGTACTAGTAATTACTTTCTTTTTATTATCTAGCCTAAAAATTAAGGGATTTGTTTATCAAAACTAATTAACTAAACTAAGGGTGCAGAGAAAGAAAGTTGGGGAAAATACTTTTAGAAAGTTCTATTGAGTAAGACAATACCCAAGGAAAAATCCACCTAGACTTCACTTGTTATTTGACTCTAAATCAAACGATTTATTCAATTGACTTGATCCGTAGAAATCCCTAAGTTATTATCTCTCTCGAGACTAATAACGTCTAACCCTAGGTTGATTAATTGAAATATCTTTCTAATTAACGCCCTAGTGTTGCATTAACTCGATCTATGGATCCCCTTATTAGGTTTCACCCTAATCCGGTAAAATCTTGTCACCCTATCTCTAGGCGTGCAATCAACTCCGTTTAATTATGACAAGTTTACACTTAGACAGGGACTTTTGCTCCTCTGAATAAGTGCATTAACTCGAATCAATGTTCCTGGAATATTAAAACAAGAATTAAGAACACATAATTAAGAACAAGTCAAATATTTATCATGTAATTTAGATAATAATAACAAGATCTATCTTAGGTTTCATTCCCCTTAGGGATTTAGGGGGTTTAGTTCATAATTATAAAAGAAAACATCTCAGAAGAATAATGGATACAAAACATAAAGAAAACCCAAAACTCCTAAATGAAATTGAAGAGAGATATTCAGTCTTGATGAATAATCTAGCTTCTGAGATGGATCAATCGACTTTCTTCAAGTAATTCCTTGCTTCCTACTCCATGTATCATTCTAAGTGCCTCATCAGGTGTTTAAATAGGCTTTAGAATGCCTAAGATCCCTTAAAAGTGGCCTTTTTCGAATAGGACTATACTTGGGCTTGAAGGGACACGCCCGTGTGCGATTGCTCCAGACTATGGTCAAGGTTGTTAAATAAGCACGAGCGTGTAGTCTACCCGTGTAAGTCATGCTTCGATCCTACCAAATGGACACAACTGTGTGGCTTACCCGTGTGGCTTACCCGTGTGAGGAAGTCTAGGCCGTGTTGATTTTCCATGTGGGTCCGTTTTCTCCGTTTTTCAGCCCATTTCTCACTCTTTTTACTCTCCTATGCTCATTTAAGTATAAAACATGAAATTAAAGGATTAGGAGCATCAAATTCACCAAATCTAAGGAGAAATCATCCATAAATGTGCTAAGCATTGGATAAAAATATCTATAAATTATGGTTTATCAAATACCCCCACTTAAGCATTTACTTGTTCTCAAGCAAAATCCTCACCTCACAATCAAAATAAATTCTTCTCAATCTATAATCTCTATCAATAATATATCAAAATAAATCATAAGTAATCATACATTGAGAATTCAACTGAAAGTACATCAAAGTTTCAAACATTCCAAGTTGAGCATTTTATCACGAAAACATAGGTGTCCCCTCTTATCTAAGTAATCACCTTTGATCAAAATATCACAAAGTTTAACATCCTCACTAAAGATTCACTCAAATCACTCAAGGTGTTTAAGGTCATCAAATAAAGTACTCAACAGTCAATATGAAAAGTTATTACCATAGGCTTGCATGAAAAGCAAATCTCCACCACTATAAATTGAGATGAAACGTTAATCAAAAGGTCTTTAGAGTACAACGTGGCTTTGGTTACGGGGTGTGGTCACAAGCTGAAATAAAAGGTTAGAATTGATATTGAATTAAAAAATTACCTAACTAGAAAAATAACTAATCATCAATTGAATACATACGAGCTTCTTCTCAGAATATGGAATTAAACACTTAAGCTCAAAAATCGCTATAAATGTATGTATGTATTAATACTTTTAAGAACAAGTCAAATAACATAGACTAACTATAAAAGATAAAACATAGCTAAGCAATTTATTCAAATCAAGTCTCAACAAAAATAGAGATCAAACTAATATAGGGGATTTCAACAATAATGGGTTATAAGTTAATATGGAGGGTGGATTAATGAATGGGTTGTTAGGCTCAAGGGGGTTCACTAAAGGTTAATTATGAAGGTAGGCTTTTATGGAGTGAGTGGGTTAAACCTAAGTGCCTTTATCATTTTGACATATCAAATCAAATGGTGTGGTCTTGACATGCATAATCAAGCAAGTTCTAGAATAACAAATCAATACTGATGCACTCATAATAAAAGTGAGCATGAAAGAAATAAAATATGCTCTAAAGGCTCAAGATTTCACAAAAATTATGGCTTTTTTATGTTTTAAACTTGTGAATCTCAACTCAAGATAATACCTAAACTTAGGGAAACAACCTAAAAGTTTTTAATCTTCAAAAATCAACTTATCATGCTTGATTCCCTAATGTCTTAAAGCTTAAACAATCTATGCATGAGTGCCTATGTTTTAATTCAAGACATATCAATAACAATCATAAATTAATCTAAATTCATTCTAATAATGATATGAGAAGATTATTTCAGAACAAGACAAAATTCAGGGATTTTTCTGATAATAAAATAAATAACCCCCCACACTTAATATGTACATTGTCCTTAATGTACAAAGTTAAATTTATTGAAAAATATAGATATATAATCATAAGATAGGGAGAGAAGTGAAACTTCTTGAATGATGAATGAACTCCTTGAATTGGAGTTATGGAGAATAATCGGACAAGGCAATGATGAGAGTGGAGGAGAATACTCCGGTAGTGGTAGAGGCTGGGTTCTATAACCATTGTGTCCAGCAAATAGGTTATCGTGGTGGTCGAGTAGGACTTGGCAGTCGTGGAGAACCTTTTCCAATGGAGTTGCATGTTCCTAAGTAATAGTGAGCTTTGGAGCTCCTTATAACTGTGATAGAATCAGGAGTTTTTAGGAAATATAAAGAAACATAATTACTCGTAAAGAAATAGCCGAATAAAAATTATAAAATCTCAAGTTAAAATAATATTAGAAGGAAATAAAAAGTAATTTCAAAATATAAAGATAAAAATAAAATAAATAGTAGGTGTTTATAAAGAAATTGGGGCACACGGTCGTGGGGCACACTCGTGTGCCCTCATATTAGCCCGTGCGTTTCGTGGTTTTTGAAATTGGGCGCATTGTTGCACACAGCCATGTTGCACAGCTGTGTCATTCTTTGTTCGCTTCTCTCACGCTTGTGTATGCAAGCGCATGCCCGTGTTATTTTGACAGGCTCGACCACGGTCGGTGGGCATGGGCGTGTCACATGCTCGTGCTAAATTCTGAATTTCAACCACAATTTATAGACACGGGCATGTCGCACGCCCGTGTTGGTTTGACAGACTCGCCCACGGCCATGTCGCACGGCCGTGGCAACTTATCGCATCCCGTGTTAAGATAAAAATTTGCTCTGTTTTCACACGACCGTATCGCACAGCCGTGTCTCCTCCCGTGGTGTGAGCACGGCCTAAGGCACGCCCATGTGCCTGGCTGTATGGATTAGAAAACCTGTTTTCAATGACTTAGTTAGTGATTAGATGTTAAAAACTAAAATTTTAAAGAAATTAAAGTTGTTAGTGCCCGGGTTGCCTCCCGAGAAGCGCTTATTTATAGTCTAAGCTCGACTTACCTTTCTGTTGCATGGTCATGTTGGTACGAGGAGTTCACACTCCTCATCCCTGCTATCAATTTTATCAAAATAAGGTTTAAGACAAGTACTGTTTTCCTTAAAAGTGCCGAATTTGGGATGAATTACCTCGACTGTTCCATATGGGAAAATGTTGAGTATCGTAAGAGGGATTGCTCCGTTACGTTCAGAAGTGGCAATACGAGGTTCTGCGGAATCTAGTAGTACTTTGTCTCCAACCTTAAGTTTATTTTGTGAGATATTGAGCTCGTCATGGCTTGGTTTTGGTTTATCATGTGTCCTCTGTTTATGTGTTTTCCATTCATCTTGTTCCTCGAGTTGTAGCCTTCGTTCTTCATAGATAGGTCCTTTGTCGTTACTCGAACATGGCTCAGGTGTGTTCTTTGAATGTGTTTCCTGGCAAGAAGGTTTCACCACATGATCAGTTTTAATAGTATGATTTATACAACCACCTTAAATTTTTGATGTGCTACTTGAATTACGAGCTTGAAGGGTGATTGTTTCGTCTCCCACACGAAGTGTGAGTTCACCTGTGCCAACATCAATTATTGTTCTAGCAGTTGCTAAAAAGGGCCTCCCTAAAATTAAAGGAACGTTACTATCCTCCTCTATGTCTAGAACAACGAAATCAACTGGGAATATAAAATTTTCAATTTTAACGAGTACATCTTCAATAATACCTCTAGGAAATCTAATTGTTTTATTGGCTAATTGAATACTCATCCTAGTTTGTTTGGGTTTCCTAAGACCTAGTTGCTTAAACATTTTGTAAGGCATGACATTGATGCTAGCCCCTAAATTAGCCAAAGCATTATTAACATCTAAGCTACCAATTAAACAAGGAATTGTAAAACTCCCTGGATCTTTTAATTTGTTGGGCAGCTTATTTTGTAGAATAGCTGAGCAAACTACATTCAGCTCCATATGCGACGCTTCATCTAACTTCCGCTTATTTGCTAAAAGCTCCTTTAAAAATTTGATTGCGTTTGACATCTGCGAAAGGGCTTCAATAAACAGTAAGTTAATGTGTAATTTCTTTAATAGTTTAAGAAATTTACCAAATTGTTCATCTGTGTGGTCTTTCCTTGTCGTATTTGGGTATGGCACTCATGGTTTGTACTATTTACTTACCGGTTTCTGCTCGTTGTGGTCTACCTCACCTTTACCTTTACTTACCACAGTTTCTTGCCTCGGTTCTGGTTCAGATGTAACTAACCCTTCTTCATCTTGAATGGCAATCGCATTGAGTTGCTCCCTTGGGTTAGATTCAGTGTTACTCGGCAGGCTACCTTATGGTAGTTCAGATATCAATTTAGCGAGAGCTGGCCTATCTGAGTTTCGAGCCCTTGGATCGACGCTTGTTGATTTTTAAGTATTTTCTCGGTATTCTAGAAATGAGTTTCTGACACCGAGATAAATTTTGTTAGCATCTCCTCAAGGTTCGGATTTTTCTGTTGATGGTAAGGTTGTTGTTGGAAACCTGAAGATGGTGGTGGTCTCTGATTCCCTTGGCCTCCCCATGAGAAATTTGGGTGGTTCCTCCATCCTGCATTGTAAGTGTTACTATAAGGATTATTAAGGATTATTTTGAGGCCGAGGATTATTACCCATATAATTTAATTGCTCGTTTTCCATGTTGTGGCCATAGGGTGGGTATTCTGAATTGCTCAATCCTACTCTACTTGCATTGCATTGCATTGCTGGGTGAACCTGTGAAGAACCATGAAAACTGTCAATTTTTCTATTCAAAAGTTCTACCTGGTTAGAGAGCATGGTGACCGAATCGACATTAAAAATGCCTGCTGATTTTGTTGGCTTTGTCCTCATGACTTGCCACTGATAATTATTCAGTGGCATCTCTTCTATAAATTCATAAGCATCCTTAGGTGTCTTATTATTGATAGTTCCACTAGCAGCTGCGTCAATCATCTGTCTAGTCGAAGGATTCAGGCCATTGTGAAACGTTTAAACCTATAGCCAGAGTGGTAACCAATGGTGACGGCATATTCTCAAAAGGTCCTTGTATTTATCCCATGCATCATAGAGTGCTTCTAAATCCATTTGCACAAAAGAAGAGATATCATTATGTAATTTGGCTGTTTTAGCCGGTGGAAAATATTTTAATAAAAATTTTTCGGTCATTTGTTCCCATGTAGTGATTGACCCTCGTGGTAATGAGTTCAACCACTGTTTAGCTTTGTTTCTCAATGAAAAAAGGGAATAACTGAAGGCGAATGACATCATCAGAAATGCCATTGATTTTAAATGTATCGCAAAAACTCTAGAAAATTTGCCAAGTGGTTGTTTAGATCCTCATCCTGCAAACCTTCAAACTGAACAAATTGCTATATCATTTGAATTTTGTTAGGTTTCAGTTCAAAATTATTTGCAGCGAAAGCAGGCCTAACTATACTTGACTCAGTTCCTGTTAAAGTAGGTTTAGCATAATCATACATAGTGCGAGGAGTAGGATTCTGATTTGCTGGATCAGCGGCAATCGCAGGAGGTAACGAATTTTCCTAGTTTTTAGCCATCTCCTTGGTTACTGTTGAAGTATCGTCCTCTTGCTCTTCCTCTGTGTATCTTAAGCTTCACCTTATTTTTCTTCGGTTTCTGTGAACTGTACGATCAATCTCACTATCAAACAGTAATGGTCCTGACGGGTTTCTTCTAGTCATACACTATAAAAACCCGCTAGGAGTGAATAAAAGAAAAATTAGAAAAGAAAATAAAAATTTAAATTGCAAATAAAGTAAAATGGCTAAAGTAATAAAAATCGAGTGTTCTTAATATCTTAGTTCCCCGGCAACGACATCAAAAACTTGATTCGTGATATTTGCGATAAGTTTTAAATAATTTATAAATGATCGTTCTTGAAACCAACTATTAGCATGATGAAGGAAAGTGTACTTAACGAACAATAGTATAGCTTTAGCAAGACCGGATTGTCGAACCCAAAGGAACCAAGAGTACTAGTAATTACTCTCGTTTTATTATCTAGCCTAAAAATTAAGGGATTTTTTATAAAAACTAATTAACTAAAGTAAGGGTGCAGAGAAAGAAAGTTGGGGAAAATACTTTTATAAAATTCGATTGATTAAGACAATACCCAAGAAAAAAATCCACATAGACTTCACTTATTATTTGACTCTGAATCAGATGATTTATTCATTTGACTGGATCCGTAAAAATCCCTAAGTTATATTATTATCCCTCTCGAGACTAATAATGTCTAACCCTAGGTTGATTAATTGAAATCTCTTTCTAATTAATGCCCTAGTGTTGCATTAACTCGATCTATGGATCCCCTTATTAGGTTTCACCCTAATTTGGCAAAATCTTGTCACCCTATCTCTAGGTATGCAATCAACTCCGCTTAATTATGACAAATTTACACTTAGACAGGGACTTTTTCTCCTCTGAATAAGCGCATTAACTCGAATCAATATTCCTAGAATATTAAGACAAGAATTATGAACACATAATTAAGAACAAGTCAAATATTTATCATATAATTCAGATAATAATAACAAGATCTGTCTTAGGTTTCATTCCCCTTAGGTATTTAGGGGGTTTAGTTCATAATTATAAAAGAAAACATCTCAGAAGAATAATGAATACAAAACATAAAGAAAACCCAAAACTCCTGAATGGAAATTGAAGAGTGATCTTCAATCTTGATGAATAATTCAGCTTCTGAGATGGATCAATCGACTTTCTTCGAATAATTCCTTGCTTCCTACTTCGTGTGTCATTTTAAGTGCCTCCTCAGGTGTTTCAATAGGCTTTAGAATGCGTAAGAGCCCTCAAAAGTGGCCTTCTCCGAATAGGACTATACTTGGGCTTGACAGGGAAACGCCCGTGTGCGATTGCTCCAGGCCATGGTCAAGGCTATTAAATAGGCACGAGCGTGTAGTCTACCCATGTAAGCCATGCTTCGATCCTGCCAAATGGACATGGCCGTGTGGCTTACCCGTGTGAGGAAGTCCCAGCCGTGTTGATTTCCCGTGTGGGTCCATTTTCTCCATTTTCGGCCCGTTTCTCGCTCCTTTTACTCTCTTATGCTCAGCTAAGTATAAAACATGAAATTAAAGGATTAGGAGCATGAAATTCACCAAATCTAAGGAGAAATCATCCATAAATGTGCTCAGCATGGGATAAAAATATGTATAAATTACGATTTATCAATAGTGCTAGTCTATCTGAGACTCTGAATTTTTTTTCTTCAACCCTTTTTGGACAGCCCTTAATATAATGTTCTCGAGAACCACACCTAAAATAAGCTCAGCTAATCACCTAGCACTCACCGTAATGTTGCTTACCACAATGCTGACACTCGGGTCAATTAGACCTCACATTAACCACACTTGCCATTGTAGTAGCTTGAGCTTTAGAACCCGAATATGATCTCCCATGGTCTCGGTACGAATATCCAACTGAAACAATCAATCGAGGATTCATCTCTTTGGACTTCTTTGACTAGGATTGGAATGACTTACTCATTGGCCTCTTTTTTGCATCTCTGGCTTCACTCACAGCTTTTATCTTTTCTTTGTTAAGCTCTTCGGCTTTACAAGCGCGATCAACCAATACTACAAACTCTTTCAACTCTAAGATCCCAACTAACAGTCTGATGTCTTGATTTAACCCATCCTCGAACCTCTTGCACATAATAGCTTCGGTAGACACACATTCCTGGGCATACTTGCTGAGTCTAACAAATTCATGTTCAAATTCTGCCACAGTCATTTTACCTTGTTTCAGCTCAAGAAACTCCTTCCGTTTTTTATCAATGAACCGCTGGCTTATGTACTTCTTTCTAAACTCCTTTTGGAAGAAATCCCATGTAATCCTTTCTTTCGGGACCACGGATACCAATGTCTTCCACCAATGATATACTAAATCCCTCAATAAAGATAGAGCACATTTTAAACATTCTTCAAGAGTGCAAGAAAGCTTATCAGATACCTTGATAGAATTGTCAAGCCAAAACTCTGCTTTCTTAGGATCATCATCTATATTAGCCCTGAATTCTTCAGCCCCTTGTTTTCAAATTTTATCAACTGGAGGCTTGCTCAATCTTACAATTTAGGCACCTTGAGGAACTATGGGAACCGGTTGGGGAATAGGAGGGGGTGGAGGAGGTTGAGCATTCGGATTTGCTCGAACAAATTCTGTATACCAATTATTCATTATATGGAGAAAGGCTTCCTGAGCCCCATCTCTCTGATCAAGTATCTCGGGTCTACTCTCAGCTGGCGTAGTCCCTTACGCGGGAGCTGGCGTATTACTTTTTACATCATCAGGTCGGTCAGGATCCATTTACTATATGAAAACACAATTTAAATTGTTAGCAGTCATCACACTATCACAGCATATTTATGGCATGTATAGATAGACTTTCACACACGGTACGTAAATATGAGAACCGCCAAAACCTACCTCTGATACCACTAAAATGTAACGCCCTTTACCCGTGTTCTACGCGGGAACAGGGTACGAGACATTATCGGAGCATAATACATGTAATCGTACGAAACCATGACATAGATATATATTTTTTTCCAAGTTAAAACAATTCAATTTTCATACTTAATGATGCATCATCATACCTTATAGCTTGAACAATACTAATTAATATCAATGGCCATATACAAAATGAGTTATCAAATATTGAAGGCAAACATTTTTGGCCAAATTTGTGACACCCCAAAATTTACCCTAGTCGGGAAGTGGTTTCGGGACCGCTAAACCGCGTCATAAAAATAATTAGCTGTCATATTTGATGCTTGTTATATGTATATATGCATGTGTGAAAATTCCATGTTTGAATTTTCTTTAATTGAAGGTGAATTTTAGTAAATAGGACCTATGTGAGAAAATCTGGAAATGTGATTGGTTAAATTACAAGGACCTATTAAAGCATGTGGTGAGAATAATGGCTTTGCATGTCAAATACCCCTTCTTTTATACATAGTGGCCGGCCATGATGGAGCATATATTAGAATAGGTGGTAAGTTTCCATGAAGTGGTCATTATTTTATGTAAAGGAAAGGAAATAATAAAAAGAAATACTAAGGATAATAAAAGAAGTAACAAAAAAAAGGGGGTCATTACCTTGTTCTTCTTAGCCGTACAAGAAGAAGAAAAAGGAGGGGGGGAGCAAAGGCATTCGGCCTTTTGAATGAAGAGGAGGTTAGTAAATTTTGTTAATTTTTCTTTTGAAATAATAGTTGTTTGGGTTAATCATCACGTTTTTCTTACCTAGCCATACTAAAATTTCGAATTTAGAGTGTTGGATGGAGCTTTCGGTTATGGTATGTGTGAGAAGAACTTGATTTTTTCTTACCTTTAAGTTTTGATGGATAAAGAAACAAAAGGTTGTTGATGAAAGAAATTAATGTGTTAAGAGATTATATGAAACTTATTCATGTTTATATATGTTATATGCATTGAAAATGGTTGATGATTTTGGAGGTGATTAGCTTGAATCGGCCATGGTATATCCATAAACACGATCTATGCTTGTTATGTTACTCATGGTTAAAACGATTCGGCTATGACTCTTGTAAAAAAAAAGTAAAAATAGGCATGTGAATTTAAAAGATGGTATGAACAAATGTGGAGTTTTGCTAGTTTAAGAGTATTCGGCCAAGTGTTCATGTGGTGGAAATTAAGTGTTAAATGGAATGAAAATGATGTTATATGGGGGTATGTATATTCGGCCATATGAGTGAATACATAGATGATGTTAAATTTGATTATGTATAATGGGCCATATAGAGTACACATGGTGATATTAACCTTAATTCTTTATAATTGATCAAGTGGATGATGTTGGTTTATATGGTCGAATTTGAATTATGAATATGTACCTTGAAATAGAATGTTGCCGTATGCTTCTTTTGATATGAAACTATTAATGTTACGGGATATAAATAACTAGCAAGGTAATTAAACTAGTTGATTTATTTATTTAAGCTCAAGAACCTAAAGGAGAGGCGTCCAACAAGGGGAAATCGAAGGTCATCGAGTAGCCGACTCGGAATTTTTTTTACCCAACATAAAGTAAGTCATTAAGCATGTAGTTGGTATTATTTCAAATGGTCATAATGTTTATGTATTGATGCTGAATAGAATGAATAAATATACATATATATATATATGCATGTACGTATGTGATGATGAAATTGTTGAATGAAAAGAAAAGAGGTAAGATGTACTGAGTTGTTGATCTCGGCACTAAACGTGCGGGTATAACCATTTATGACCATGAGATTGGCGCTAAGTGCGCGGGATTAAATTGTACAGCACTAAGTGTGCGATTTGACTATGTTGCACTAAGTGTGCGAAATGAATATGATGCACTAAGTGTGCGAATTGACCATGCGGCACTAAGTGTGCGAGTTTGACTATGTAGCACTAAGTGTGCGATTTGATTACGTAGCACTAAGTGTGCGAGTTGATTATATAGCACTGAGTGTGCGGACTCAATATACATTCGTGAATCATTATGGACACTATGTGTGCGACACTATTGAGTCGATAGCGGACAGCGGATCGGGTAAGTGTCTTGAGTTCATGGCTAATAGGTGCTATGTCTATACTTGGTGTTGAGCTTGGTAAGTTTGAACCTATGTGACAAATATACTTGAAGTCACGTACATAAAATTTATCGTAGAATGGGTGAAAGACCGTTTAGTTGTATGTTTGTAACGAAAATAAAATGATTTATGAAAATGCCTCGAATATCCTATTGATGAGTATGTGGATTGTGAATGCATAAATTGGTATGAAATTGAACCGATAGGTTGGAGGAACTATGGTATGGTTCGGAATGGATGGAGTAATTAGCCTCGTTCCATTTTGTTTTCTCTTGTGATAATGTTATTGATGGATGGTAGTGCATAGCTTATGACTTACTGAGTTATAAACTCACTCGGTGTTTCCTTGTCACCTATTCTAGGTTTCTTGGACACATCTATTTTTGCGGCGTCAGGCCGTCATCGAAGTCATCACACCGGATAGCAAGTTTTGGTACTTTCTTCTTAGTTGGCTTAGAAGAACATTTTGGCATGTATAAGCTATTACGTTGTGTTTGAACTTTGGCATGTAAACTTTAAGCCATGCGAAAATGGCACGAATGTTCGATTGAGTTGGATCAAGGGTAGGCATGAAATGGACCTAGTTACTTTCGTAACAGATGCTGGCAGCAGCAGTGTCATGAGATTGAAAAATCACAAAAAATAGTAGGAGTGGAATTAATTGATGAATAAATTATGTAATCGAAGCTTGATCAGTCTGTTTTCATGAGGAAGTAACGAAAAGATCATATGGGCAGTATATTAAGAGATAATCATATTTTTGTGGGACAGGACCAGAACGGTTTCTGGATTCCCTTCTCCGACTTTGTAAATTCATTATAAATTAACCAGAGATAATTAGGGGTCGTACCATATATGTACAGATTCCTCTCTGAGTCTAGTTTTCATAGAAACAAACGGCATCAGTATTGTAGCCCCGTGCAGGGAGATATCCAAGTCGTAATGGGCAAAGGTCAGTGTAGTCGACCCCTGCAACATGGGAGACTTTGACTAATAAACTGTACTAATTGGCCCGACCAAAAATTCTAGAAAAAAATACATAGATGGGCACATGAGTCTAGTTTCTGGGAAAAATTACGAAACTGATTTTTGAGTTACGAAACTCAAGATATGATTTTTAAAACGACTAGTACACAGATTGGGCAGTGTCTGGAAAATAAATTTTATAAGGGGTTAAAGTCAGTTAACACCTCGTGTTCGACTCCGGTGTCGGTTTCGGGTTCAGGGTGTTACATTTGATTGGTATCAGAGCTATGGTTTAGTCGGTTCTAGGACTACCATAGCGCGTATGAGTCTAGCTATACATGCCGAATGTTAATGTTTAAATGTGTGATGACTTCTGACGGTTGAAATGTTTTTGTTTTGATTAGTAAATGGACCCCGGTGAAGAAAGAACCCTAGCGGATGACGTTGAGAGCGTAGCGGCTGCTCCTGCACAAGGGACGCCGCCTGTTGAACCTCAGTCATCTGCGAATAATCAAGGTGAGGGGGCTAAACAAGCCTTCTTTACCATGATGAATGAGTGGGTCGCGCAATATGCCCGAACCAACCCGGCTGTCCAACAATTCCCAAATTTGAATAATCCACCCCAAGAGCCTGTAATGCCATCAGTCGCTGATCCTGTGAGGCTGAGTAAGCCACCTGTAGACTTGATTAGGAAGCGTGGGGCCGAGGAGTTCAAGGCCATAGTAACTGATGATGCCAAAATGGCCGAGTTCTGGCTTGATAACACCATTCGGGTGTTCGATGAATTGTCATGCACACCCGACGAATGTCTAAAATGTGTTGTATCTTTGTTGCGAGACTCAGCCTACTATTGGTGGAGGACCTTGATTTCCATAGTCCCGAACGAGCGAGTAACTTGGGACTTCTTTCAAACGAAATTCCGAAAGAAATTTATTAGCCAACGGTTCATTGATCAGAAGCGTAAGGAGTTCTTGGAACTCAAGCAAGGCCGTATGACTGTATCTGAATACGAACATGAATTCGTAAGACTCAGTAGGTATGCCCGGGAGTGTGTAGCTGATGAGGTTGCTATGTGCAAAAGATTCGAGGAAGGATTGAATGAAGATTTAAAGCTACTAATGGGTATTTTGGAAATAAAAGAATTCGTAACACTAGTCGAACGAGCCTGCAAGGCGGAAGAACTTGGAAAGGAGAAGAGGAAGGCTGAATTTGAAGCTAGAGATTATCGTAAAAGATCGACGGGTAAAGCTCCGTTCTCAGCTGTAAAGAAGTTCAGGGAGGACATTAATAAGTCGAGGGCGACTGCGGGAATTTCCATCAGGGCAAGACCATCGATGGGCTCCCGAGCTACTTCGGTAGCTAGTGTGGGCAATAATCGTCACGAGAAACCTGAATGTCCCCAATGTGGAAGACGACACCTAGATGAATGTTGGAACAAGTCTACTAGCAGGGCCTGTTACGGATGCAGTTCGAAGGACCACTTCATTAGAGATTGCACGGAGCTGGATGAGAAGAATAAAATTCAAGGTGCAAGACCTAGTGGAGTGACATCTAGAGGTAGACCACCGAGAATTTTAGGAGGCAGGGGTGGTAGTCAGAGGGGGGCCTCTGATACGGCCGATCGAGCCGAGAACCGTACTCCTGCTAGAGCATATGCCATTCGCGCACGAGAGGAGGCATCCTCCCCCGACGTCATCACTGGTACCTTCACTCTCTTTGATACTAATGTGATTGCATTGATTGACCCTGGCTCTACTCATTCATATGTATGCGAAACCTTAGCATCCAGTAAGACTCTACCTGTTGAGTCTACTGAGCTCGTAATTCGAGTGTCAAACCCTTTGGGTCAATGCGTACTTGTTGATAAAGTGTGTAAGAGATGCCCTCTAATAATCCGAGAATCCTGTTTTCTGGCCGATTTGATGCTTTTGCCGTTTGACGAATTTGATGTTATTCTTGGTTTGGATTGGTTGACCGCGCACGATGCGGTTGTGAATTGCAAAAGCAAGACTATTGATTTGAGGTGCGCAAATAACGAGATAATCCGAGTTGAGTCTGCGGACTTAAGGGAGTTGCCAGCTGTAATATCAGCAATGTTGGCCCAGAAATATGTAAGGAAAGGGTGCGAAGCATACCTCGCGTATGTACTTGATGACAAGGAGTTAGAAAAGAAACCCGAATCGGTGCCGGTGGTTTGTGAATACCCGGATGTTTTTCCTGAAGAGTTACCGGGTTTGCCACCTGTTCGGGAGGTAGAGTTTGGTATTGAGCTTGTACCTGGAACTACGCCAATTTCGATCGCTTCGTATCGTATGGCACTAACCGAGTTAAAAGAGTTGAAAGCTCAGTTGCAGGAATTGACGGATAGAGGTTTCGCTCGACCGAGTTTCTCACCTTGGGGTGCACCAGTATTGTTCGTGAAAAAGAAGGACGGAACCATGAGGTTGTGCATTGACTATCGTCAACTGAATAAAGTGACGATAAAGAATAAGTATCCGTTACCGCGTATTGATGATCTGTTCGATCAATTAAAGGGAGCATCGGTGTTTTCAAAGATAGATTTGAGATCGGGTTATTATCAGTTGCGGATTCGAGATTCGGACGTACCCAAAACTGCTTTCAGAACGAGGTACGGTCACTACGAGTTCTTAGTGATGCCGTTTGGGCTCACTAATGCCCCTGCGGTGTTTATGGATTTGATGAATCGGATCTTCAGGCCGTATTTGGATCGGTTCGTAGTTGTGTTTATTGATGACATCTTGGTCTATTCAAGAGATGAGACCGAACATGCTGAGCATCTGAGGCTAGTGTTGCAAATTTTGCGGGATAAGCAGTTATATGCTAAGTTCAGTAAGTGTGAGTTCTGGTTAAGAGAGGTTAGCTTCTTGGGTCATGTGGTATCCGCATCGGGTATTCGAGTTGACCCGAGCAAAATTTCAGCCATACTTAACTGGAAGCCTCCGAGAAATGTTACCGAAGTCCGGAGATTTCTAGGGCTCGCCGGTTATTACCGACGATTTGTCAAAGGTTTCTCGATGATAGCCACACCAATGACGAAGCTACTTCAAAAGGATGTTAAGTTCGAATGGACGGAGAAATGTCAGAAAAGCTTCGATCAATTGAAAACTCATTTGACTGAAGCTCCAATTTTGGTGCAACCCGAATCGGGTAAAGAGTTTGTCATTTATAGTGACGCATCCCTACTTGTGTTGGGTTGCGTATTGATGCAAGAAGGTCGAGTTGTGGCCTATGCGTCGAGACAATTGAAGCCACACGAGAGAAATTATCCGACCCATGATCTCGAACTAGCCGCCATTGTGTTTGCATTGAAAATATGGCGACATTATTTGTTTGGTGAGAAGTGCCATGTGTTTTTGGATCACAAAAGTCTCAAATATTTGATGACTCAATGAGACTTGAATCTGTGACAAAGACGTTGGCTTGAGTTGTTGAAAGATTACGAGCTTGTCATTGATTACCACCCGGGAAAGGCTAATGTGGTTGCGGACGCCTTAAGCCGGAAATCGCTGTTTGCTTTACGAGCAATGAATGTGCACTTGTCTGTTCTACCCGACAATGTGTTAGTAGCTGAATTAAAAGCCAAACCATTATTGATCCATCAAATTCGTGAAGCCCAGAAAATTGATGATAAATTGGTTGCAAAACGGGCTGAGTGTGTTCCGAACAAGGAATCGGAGTTTCAAATGGATGATGATGATTGTTTGAGGTTTAGAAGTCGTTTGTGTGTTCCAAGGAATTCGGAACTCATTCCGATGATTCTGAACGAAGCCCATTGTAGCCGAATGTCTATCCACCCGGGTAGTACTAAAATGTACAACGATCTGAAACGTCAATTTTGGTGGCCGGGCATGAAACGAGACATTTCTGAATTTGTTTCAAGGTGTTTGATATGTCAACAAGTGAAAGCGAAACATCAAGTGCCTTCAGGATTACTTCAGCCGACCATGATACCCGAGTGGAAATGGGATCGAGTCACAATGGACTTTGTGTCCGGACTGCCATTGTCAGCAAGTAAGAAGGATACGATTTGGGTTGTTGTTGATAGACTGACTAAGTCGGCTCACTTTATTCCCGTGCGTACGGATTTTTCATTGGATAGACTAGCTGAATTGTACGTTTCTCAGATTGTGAGATTACACGGGGTACCTATTTCTATCGTGTCGGATAGAGATCCGAGATTCACCTCACGATTTTGGAAGAAATTGAAAGAAGCTTTGGGTACCAAGCTGCATTTTAGCACCGCTTTTCATCCCCAAACCGATGGTCAATCCGAGCGGATAATTCAGATACTTGAGGATATGTTGAGATGTTGCATCCTCGAGTTTAGTGGTTCATGGGAACGGTATTTACCCTTGATCGAATTCGCTTACAACAATAGTTTCCAATCAAGTATTAAGATGGCACCTTACGAGGCTTTGTACGGTCGTAAATGCCGTACACCATTGTTTTGGACCGAGCTCGGTGAAAGTAAAATTTTCGGAGTTGATTTGATTAAAGATGCCGAACAGAAAGTAAAGGTAATCCGTGAAAGTCTGAAGGTAGCCACAGATCGTCAAAAATCGTATGCGGATCTGAAACGGAAGGACATTGAATATCAGGTGGGAGATAAAGTGTTCCTTAAAGTTTCGCCTTGGAAAAAGGTACTCAGATTTGGCCGTAAAGGCAAGTTGAGCCCGAGACTCATTGGGCCGTACGAAATTTTCGAACGAGTGGGGCCGGTTGCATATAGATTGATTTTGCCCCCTGAACTTGAAAGGATACACGATGTCTTTCATGTTTCGATGCTTCGACGCTATAGATCTGATCCTTCGCACATAATTAGTCCGTCGGAGGTTGAAATTCGAGCCGATATGAGTTATGAAGAAGAGCCGATGTGTATCCTAGCTCGTGAAGTGAAGGAGTTGCGGAACAAAAGGGTTCCGTTAGTAAAGGTGTTATGGCTCAAACACGGGATCGAGGAAGCTACTTGGGAAACCGAGAGTTCGATGAAAGAACGATACCCAAACCTATTTACCGGTAAGCTTTTCGGGTACGAAAATTTCTTAAGTGGGGGAGAGTTGTGACACCCCAAAATTTACCCTAGTCGGGAAGTGGTTTCGGGACCGCTAAACCGCGTCATAAAAATAATTAGCTGTCATATTTGATGCTTGTTATATGTATATATGCATGTGTGAAAATTCCATGTTTGAATTTTCTTTAATTGAAGGTGAATTTTAGTAAATAGGACCTATGTGAGAAAATCTGGAAATGTGATTGGTTAAATTACAAGGACCTATTAAAGCATGTGGTGAGAATAATGGCTTTGCATGTCAAATACCCCTTCTTTTATACATAGTGGCCGGCCATGATGGAGCATATATTAGAATAGGTGGTAAGTTTCCATGAAGTGGTCATTATTTTATGTAAAGGAAAGGAAATAATAAAAAGAAATACTAAGGATAATAAAAGAAGTAACAAAAAAAAGGGGTCATTACCTTGTTCTTCTTAGCCGTACAAGAAGAAGAAAAAGGAGGGGGGGAGCAAAGGCATTCGGCCTTTTGAATGAAGAGGAGGTTAGTAAATTTTGTTAATTTTTCTTTTGAAATAATAGTTGTTTGGGTTAATCATCACGTTTTTCTTACCTAGCCATACTAAAATTTCGAATTTAGAGTGTTGGATGGAGCTTTCGGTTATGGTATGTGTGAGAAGAACTTGATTTTTTCTTACCTTTAAGTTTTGATGGATAAAGAAACAAAAGGTTGTTGATGAAAGAAATTAATGTGTTAAGAGATTATATGAAACTTATTCATGTTTATATATGTTATATGCATTGAAAATGGTTGATGATTTTGGAGGTGATTAGCTTGAATCGGCCATGGTATATCCATAAACACGATCTATGCTTGTTATGTTACTCATGGTTAAAACGATTCGGCTATGACTCTTGTAAAAAAAAAAGTAAAAATAGGCATGTGAATTTAAAAGATGGTATGAACAAATGTGGAGTTTTGCTAGTTTAAGAGTATTCGGCCAAGTGTTCATGTGGTGGAAATTAAGTGTTAAATGGAATGAAAATGATGTTATATGGGGGTATGTATATTCGGCCATATGAGTGAATACATAGATGATGTTAAATTTGATTATGTATAATGGGCCATATAGAGTACACATGGTGATATTAACCTTAATTCTTTATAATTGATCAAGTGGATGATGTTGGTTTATATGGTCGAATTTGAATTATGAATATGTACCTTGAAATAGAATGTTGCCGTATGCTTCTTTTGATATGAAACTATTAATGTTACGGGATATAAATAACTAGCAAGGTAATTAAACTAGTTGATTTATTTATTTAAGCTCAAGAACCTAAAGGAGAGGCGTCCAACAAGGGGAAATCGAAGGTCATCGAGTAGCCGACTCGGAATTTTTTTTACCCAACATAAAGTAAGTCATTAAGCATGTAGTTGGTATTATTTCAAATGGTCATAATGTTTATGTATTGATGCTGAATGGAATGAATAAATATACATATATATATATGCATGTACGTATGTGATGATGAAATTGTTGAATGAAAAGAAAAGAGGTAAGATGTACTGAGTTGTTGATCTCGGCACTAAACGTGCGGGTATAACCATTTATGACCATGAGATTGGTGCTAAGTGCGCGGGATTAAATTGTACAGCACTAAGTGTGCGATTTGACTATGTTGCACTAAGTGTGCGAAATGAATATGATGCACTAAGTGTGCGAATTGACCATGCGGCACTAAGTGTGCGAGTTTGACTATGTAGCACTAAGTGTGCGATTTGATTACGTAGCACTAAGTGTGCGAGTTGATTATATAGCACTGAGTGTGCGGACTCAATATACATTCATGAATCATTATGGACACTATGTGTGCGACACTATTGAGTCGATCGCGGACAGCGGATCGGGTAAGTGTCTTGAGTTCATGGCTAATAGGTGCTATGTCTATACTTGGTGTTGAGCTTGGTAAGTTTGAACCTATGTGACAAATATACTTGAAGTCACGTACATAAAATTTATCGTAGAATGGGTGAAAGGCCGTTTAGTTGTATGTTTGTAACGAAAATAAAATGATTTATGAAAATGCCTCGAATATCCTATTGATGAGTATGTGGATTGTGAATGCATAAATTGGTATGAAATTGAACCGATAGGTTGGAGGAACTATGGTATGGTTCGGAATGGATGGAGTAATTAGCCTCGTTCCATTTTGTTTTCTCTTGTGATAATGTTATTGATGGATGGTAGTGCATAGCTTATGACTTACTGAGTTATAAACTCACTCGGTGTTTCCTTGTCACCTATTCTAGGTTTCTTGGACACATCTATTTTTGCGGGGTCAGGCCGTCATCGAAGTCATCACACCGGATAGCAAGTTTTGGTACTTTCTTCTTAGTTGGCTTAGAAGAACATTTTGGCATGTATAAGCTATTACGTTGTGTTTGAACTTTGGCATGTAAACTTTAAGCCATGCGAAAATGGCACGAATGTTCGATTGAGTTGGATCAAGGGTAGGCATGAAATGGACCTAGTTACTTTCGTAACAGATGCTGGCAGCAGCAGTGTCATGAGATTGAAAAATCACAAAAAATAGTAGGAGTGGAATTAATTGATGAATAAATTATGTAATCGAAGCTCGATGAGTCTGTTTTCATGAGGAAGTAACGAAAAGATCATATGGGCAGTATATTAAGAGATAATCAGATTTTTGTGGGACAGGGCCAGAACGGTTTCTGGATTCCCTGCTCCGACTTTGGAAATTCATTATTAATTAACCAGAGATAATTAGGGGTCGTACCATATATGTACAGATTCCTCTCTGAGTCTAGTTTTCATAGAAACAAACAGCATCAGTATTGAAGCCCCGTGCAGGGAGATATCCAAGTCGTAATGGGCAAAGGTCAGTGTAGTCGACCCCTGCAACATGGGAGACTTTGACTAATAAACTGTACTAATTGGCCCGACCAAAAATTCTAGAAAAAAATACATAGATGGGCACATGAGTCTAGTTTCTGGGAAAAATTACGAAACTGATTTTTGAGTTACGAAACTGAAGATATGATTTTTAAAACGACTAGTACACAGATTGGGCAGTGTCTGGAAAATAAATTTTATAAGGGGTTAAAGTCAGTTAACACCTCGTGTTCGACTCCGGTGTCGGTTTCGGGTTCGGGGTGTTACAAAATTAATTATGACATAATACAAAATAACCAAGTCCTCTATACATGCCATAATCCAAAATATTTTTTTTTCAAAATACCAAAAAGTATTGATAGTGTGGATGGATCTCCGACGATCTCCGAATCCCTAGCTAGCTTGGTGATACTATAAGACAAAGGAAAGAAAAGAGATTAAGCATAAAGCTTAGTAAGTAAGTACGTAAATAATAAACGGTTTATCAACATATTTCTCAAGATAAAACAATCATAATAGTATATATATAGACATGATTAGGACAAGCTATTTTCTTGAGTCACAGTCACTAAATTATTTATATCCAGACCTAAGAAACTCCAAATTAAGATCCATTAATTTTCCTAGAAACTAGACTCATATATCTTCTTACCATAAAATTTTCAGAATTTTTGGTCTAGCCAATAAGTACAGTTTATTCTTTAAAGTCACCCCTATTTCGCTCTTTGACAATTCCAACCCCTCTGCACTAAAAATTAATTATCTCTTTGTATAAGATCTGGATAACCTTCCCATTTGTTTCTTTCAAAAATAAACTCATTACGGATTTTAAGCATATAAATTATAACCCATAATTATATTTTTACAATTTTTAATGATTTTTCCAAATCAAAATAGGGGATTCCGAAATCATTTTGACCCTGTCTCAAAAATTTAAATATCTTGTAATATAAAATTATTTTGCTTACACCATTTCCTTTATATGAAAATAGACCCGATAAGCTTTAATTTCATATCTTATTCAACTTCTAATTCAATTTCCAAGATTTTTGGTGATTTTTCACAATTACACAACAGCTGCTGTCCAAAACTGTTTAATTACAAATTTCACTCTTACATAATTTCACTTACTCCATTCCATCTTACCAAAAGTTCGCTCAACTATCAACCACATTGCTCATAAATTTCCACAACCATATACGTGTACTTATTCATCACATGGTCATGTTCACATGTATTTTCACTTAGTCAATTTTCCGTTGAACTCATCAAAATAATAATAGATACACGGTTGTTGGCACGTATTACCACGCTTGTAACCGACGCTATCTAGTACACATAGTAGCCTGCACTTAGTACTACACATGCGACCAATAATTTGGTACACCTAGTAGCCTGCACTTAGTACTACACACGTGATCGAAATTGTCGGGTATGCATAGTAGCCTGCACTTTGTACTACACATGCGACCTAACTATCTGATACACGTAGTAACCTGCACTTAGTATTACACACGTGACCTAAAACCATCTTAAACACATAGTAGCCTACACATAGTACTACACATGTGTTCTCACAATGGGTCATTCGTATCATTTCTATTCCGAAGGTTCAACCGGGAAATTCCTCACTTTTCAACATTTAATAAATTCATTCATAGCCTATTTCGATTCGTAATTCACATCAAATGATCATTCTATAGGCAGCCACATCTCATATAATAACGAAATATAATAACATAAAAAGAATCGATATATTATTTACATACAAACTTACCTCAGTGCAAAACATAGTAATTTTTCAATTTAGTCCGATATCTTTTTCTTTCCGTGATCAAGGTCAATTCCACGTCTTTCTTGATCTATAATAACACATTTGAATTATTAATGGCTCACATTGTAACACCCCAAACCCAGCCCAAACATTATGGCCAGATCGACATGTCAAATGGACTTACGACTTAGTATGCATTAGCTGGTTTAAGTGATTGGCGTGGTCTTTGTAAAAACAACGGTTGACTGAAAAGCCGGTTTATCAATCTTTAGGCTATCCATTTGTTGTGCTTGTTGAGTCTTGAAAACGTTCATTAATTTTGAAAACCCGCGCAGCCTAACACTAGCAGTTTTGTCATAGTATAAATATAATCAGAAAATAAAACCATAGCGGAAAAAAGAAATTTAAATAGCAGCCTTATTACAACTTAAAACCCAAAATTAAATCAAAATATAAAAATAATAAAAATAAACTAACTTAGAAAAACCAACTTTGCAGATGATGTGGCCACTCCGAATCCCTCACAGCTCCAAGCCCACTATGGTTAGGGATTTCTTGCAGAGATGAAAATAAAGTGCGAGTTCGGTAAACTCAGTGTGTAACATAACCCAACCATAGCCAAAACAGAGCAAACCTCAGAGTCAGACTTATCTGGGCCTTGGCCCAGTACAGAAATCAGAATGAAACCCATAGGCCCATAGCAAATACAGAACAAATATATCATGAATGCAGAAATCCCAACCCAGAGCCATCCATAACACCCCCGTACCAGCCTTACACCATGTGGGAAGACTACTTGACCTACCCAACCGCTACACACCGCAGAAATTGCAGTGAGGCTGCCAGATATTGTAACGAAGTCACCAGATACAGATATTCTGGCTAGGCCACCAGAACAGATATATATATATGTTGCGAAGCCACCAGATTGCAGCGAGGCTACCAGATATTGTGACGAAGTCACCAGAACAGATATATATGGCGAGGCCACCAGATTGCAACGAGGCTGCCAGAACGCTTCCTCCATCAATATAAACCCATGTCCCATGCAATAGAAATAATATGTCATTGCATACGTATACAGAAACAGAACATCATGCTTTTCAAAAAAAAATAACCCTAGGAGTAAAATCGTAATTTTGCATGCACAAGGATTTCAGTAATTATTACCTATAGCTAAGGTTTCATGCTCATTCTAACGTTTACCAAGTAATCAGAAGTTTACCAAAGTGGGCCCGTTGGCCCATTGGCCCGTTTTAGGCCCATTAAGCCCAAAAATACCATTGTGCACGAAAATGCACACTCTGCACTCTAATAATCCAAATGCACCATATTCATTAACAACTGTCTCACAAGCGCTCGCACGCTCGCGAGTTCACAAAATACCAACATTTCATATTTCGGCTTTTACCGATTCAGTCTAAGGGAGGGTGTCGTTTACACACCTAGTTGATGACGATTGATGACGATATCTCCCACGCAATAATCCTATTAGGAGACTGGAGTTAATCTGCGCTCCAAACACTCTTAGCTGACGCCCAACCCAAACGAGCACGCCACAAAGCGAAAGGGATCAGCTAAGAAGGGTATGCCTGCTGTCCTCATGGTTTGCTCTATTTAAAGCTAGCTCTCCATCTACTCTTGTGTTAGCTTCCCAATGCGGGATCCCTCCATCACCAGAGTTTAAAACCAACACCAACTCTTGTCGTCCTAACATAGCAAAATAAACAACCTTTGCGTGCTAAGGGATTCGAGCTAAAGTCCTCTCACATGTCGACTCACGCCACCACCACTAGGCCATCAACTCATTTGTGTCATAAATCCAACACATTAAACTTTAAAGCGCACCTACTTGCTTCCAAATTTATTGAAAAGAAAAACCAAAATATATTGCAAGAACTAAGACTTGAACCTTGGACCCCTTGCTTCCTCTATGGCGTCACTTCCTTGTCCCCTAAGTGGCGCCACCTTGCCATTACACCACACTCCTTTTTGTGTCATCTTTTACCCCTTTACTCTTAAAAGCCCAAACGCCAATTGCATCACCTGTTCATAAAATTAAAATTCCGAAGACTACCACGGATTTAACTTAAGTTTGGGCCTTCCAAAGGCCCACTAACCTACTAAAATATATATTTTAACCAACCAGAACACACACAAATTTTAAAAATCACAGAAAGACAGAAAACCCGAAAATTGGGGCGTTACAACTCTACCCTCCTTAAATAAATTTTGTCCTCGAAATTTTACCTGAATTAAACAGATGAGGATATTGTTGACGCATCGCCACTTCTGGCTCCAAAGTGGCTTCCTCTCTGCCATGATTACGCCACAGCACGTTTACTAGCGGAACTGATTTCTTCCTCAAAATCTTAACATCTCGATCCAAAATCTGCACAAGCTCTTCCTCAAAAGTCAAGTCTATTTGGACCTCGATCTCTGCAACCGGCACAACATGAGTAGGGTCAGAACGATACCGCCTTAACATGGAGACGTGAAAGACATCATGAATCCTATTCAACTCTAGAGGTAGCTCCAACTGATAAGCCACTAGACCCACTCCCTTAAGAATCCGATAAGGCCCAATGAACCGCGGACTTAACTTGCCTTTCCTCCCAAACCTTAATATTTTCTTCCAAGGTGAAACTTTCAAGAAGACCATATCACCCACAGAGTACTCAATTTCCTTGCGCTTCAAATCTGCATATGACTTCTGTCTATCAGATGCTTCCTTCAACTGGTCTCTAATCAACTTGACCTTATCCTCAGTACCTGCCACCAACTCAGGTCCAAGAACCTGTCGTTCACCCAACTCAGTCCAACAACTAGGTGTACGACATATTTGCTCATACAGTGCCTCATAAGGAGCCATTCGAATACTTGCCTGATAACTGTTGTTGTATGCAAACTCTGCCAACGGTAAGTAATCCTCCCAACTGCCTCAGAAGTCGATAACGCATCCCCTCAACATGTCTTCCAGAATCTAAATAACCCTTTCCGACTGACCATCAGTCTGAGGATGAAAGGCTGTACTAAAGTTCAACTGCGTACCCAACGCCTCATGCAACTTTTTCCAAAACTAAGATGTGAATCTAGGATCTCGATCAGAAATAATCGACACTGGCACTCCATGAAGTCGCACTATTTCTGCCACATACAATTTGGCTAACTTCTAAAGTGAATAATTAGTACGGATAGGTATGAAATGAGCATATTTGGTCAACCTATCCATAATTACCCAAATCGAGTCCTTCTTCGACGGTGTCAAGGGTAACCCACTCACAAAATCTAGGGTTACCCTCTCCCACTTCCAAAGTGGTACTTTCATTGGCTGCAAAAGCCCGGAAGGTAATTGATGTTCAGCTTTCACTTTCTGACAAGTCAGACATTTTCCCACAACTTCCGTTATCTCTCGCTTCAATCCAAGCCACCAATACAACTCCTTTAAGTCGCGATACATTTTACTCCCTCTAAGATGCATAGCACACAAACCTCCATGAGCTTTTTTCAGAATTGCTTGCCTCAAGTCAAAGTCCTTCGGAATACAAACTCTACCTCGGTAACACAAAACTCCCTTACTGTTCAGTCCGAACTCAGAAGTATCCCCATTCTTAACCTTCTGGAATCGAGAAACCAGGGACTCATCCCTCGACTATTTTTCCTTAATCTCATCCACCCAGGTCGGCCTAACTTGCAGTTCTGCTAACAAACTACCGTCGTCATACAAACTCAAACGAGCAAACATGGCTCTCAGATCAGATACAGTTCTACGACTTAGGGCATCAGCCACCACATTAGCTTTGCCTGGGTGATACTCAATCGCGCAGTCATAATCCTTAAGCAACTCTATCCATCTCCGCTGCCTAAGGTTCAGCTCCTTCTGAGTCAGCTAGTACTTAAGACTCTTATGATCTGTGTATATAATACACCTTTCTCTGTACAAGTAATGTCTCCAAATCTTAAGCGCAAAGATTACCACTACCAACTCCAGATCATGAATAGATAGTTAACTTCATGTGGTTTAAGCAGTCGCGATGCATAAGCAACCACTTTACCCTCTTGCATCAGCATACAGCCTAACCCTACATGTGATGCATCACTGCATACGGAAAAATCTTTTCTAGACTCCGGCTGAATCAGTACAGGTGCCTCGGTCAGAACTTTCTTCAGCTTCTCAAAAGATTCTTGTTATTTCTCAGTCCAAACAAACGATACTCCCTTCCTTATAAGCTTTTTCAAAGGCGCTGCCATCACAGAAAATCCTTCCACAAACCTTCTATAGTACCCAGCTAAACCCAAAAAACTTCAAATTTCCGACACTGACCTCGGTGGCTTCCATTCCAGAATCGCTTCAATCTTTTGAGGGTCCACCTTGATCCCTTCAGCAGAAACAACATGCCCGAAGAAAGTTACCTCTCTCAACCAGAACTCACACTTACTGAATTTCGCATAAAGCTCCTTCTCCCTCAATACTTACAGCACAATATGAAGATGCTCATCATGCTTCTCCTCAGTTTCAGAATAAACCACAATATCATCGATAAAGATGACCACGAATCGATCCAAGTATGGTTGGAACACTCGATTCATCAGATCCATAAATGCTGCAGGTGCGTTCGTCAACCCAAATGGCATAACGAAGAACTCATAGTGACCATACCGAGTTCTGAATGTCGTCTTGTGAATATCCACCTCCTTAACCCTTAACTTATGATACCTAGATCGAAGGTCAATCTTTGAAAATACTGAAGCTCCTCTAAGTTGGTCGAATAAATCATCGATTCTCGGCAGTGGATACTTGTTCTTAATCGTCAGTTTGTTCAACTGTCGATAATCGATGCACATCCGCATTGACCCATCTTTCTTCTTTACGAACAACACTAGTGCTCCTCACGGAGACACACTTGGTCTAATGAAGCCTCTATCCAATAACTTTTGAATTTGGGCTTTCAGCTCCACCAACTCCTTCGGTTCCATCCTATAAGGTGCAATGGACACTGGTGCTATTCCAGGCAACAAAACGATTCCAAACTCAACCTCTCGGTTCAGGGGCAAACCCGGAAGCTCCTCTGGAAAAACATCTTGAAAATCCTTAACCCTATGCTCCATAGATCCACATCGAAAATAAGCACCAGAACGTTTCCGACACTCGCCCATATGCATCTTCCCACAATTCCTACAACCCTGCGGTCTAACAGCATTCATCGGTACTGCTCGAACTGGCTTCATTACCCTTGCTCTCTTAACATTCCTGTTAATACCACTTGAAAGTCCTGAATCTCTCCTAAAATAGTTCCGATCTTTCTCACGATTCTGTCTTTCTGTATGCTTCACTTCCTCACCTATCTTAGCTTTCTCCACTAAAGCAGCGAAGTTACGCTCCCTCTACGGAGTAATCAGCACCCTAAGTTCATCTCTCAGACCATCCTCAAAGCGTACGCTACGCTCATACTCTGTAGCGACAATCCCAGAAGCATACCGGCTCAGTCTCATAAACTCAGACTCATACTCAGCCACTGACTTACTCCCTTGGACCAGGTTCAGAAATTCTTTCCAGCGAGCGTCCACATAACTAGCCGCAACATACTTTCCTTTGAAGGCTGTCTTAAACAGCCTCCAAGTCACACTGTCAGCAGGAGTTCCATGTCTTACCGTGAGCCACCACTGATAAGCCTCATCCTTGAGTAATGATATGGCTCCCTTCAGCTTCTGCTCCACAGAGCAGTCCAGATCATCCATAATCTTATTTGTGGCTTCTAACCAAAACTCAGCCACATTCGGAGCTACACCAGATACGCCCGTAAATATCTCTGCTTCATTGGCCCGGAGCCGCTCAGAAATAGACCCCAGAATTTTGTTTCCCGTACTTGCCCCAGGAACCCTTTCCAAAACTCAGAGCATTGCCTGGGACAGAGCATCGTCCCCGGCACCTCGATCATGAGACTCTACCTCCGTTGCCGGTGGTACCGGTGCATCTGCTGCTGGCACATGTCCTGAAGATGATGATTCAGCCTGAGCATTAACTCGGCCACGTCCACGGCCTCTTCCACGAGCTTCTCGTGTGCTCATTTCGTATTATCTGATTAAGAATTTTATGAATCAGTCTAATATTTCAGTGGTTATTACAGATGTCTTATGAATAACAGTAATTCAGAGTTTGAGTTTGTTTCCTTTTGTGGTAGCCTAGCTACAATCTCAGTCTACTAATCAAAGCTTCTATAGTTCCAATGTTACTCTAACTAAGTACCATGATAAGGTTTTGTACAAGCATATAACAGATATTTCAGAAACAATCAGAAAGGCTCAGAAAACTTACAAACTTGGGCCGGAGATTTGGTTTGCCACCTTCTAAAAAAAAACCTAATTTTAGAAAACCAATTTTAATCTTTAAAATCATCTATTTGTAAAGAGAAAATATTGGAAACATTCTCAAAAACAATTTATAATCAAGTTCCAAAAAAAATGATTTTCGAAAACCTTTATTCAGTGTTTCTTTACAAACTCTCGTTTTTAGACCCATTCCACAGTCGAGTTATTGCAACTTGGCTCTGATACCAATAAATGTAACACCCCAAACCCGGCCCAGACATTATGGCCAAATCTGACTTGTCACATGGACTTACGACTTAGTATGCATTCGCTGGTTTAAGTGATTGGGGTGGTCTTTGTAAAAACAGCAGTTGAATGAAAAGCCAGTTTATCAATCTTTAGGCTATCCATTTGTTGTGCTTGTTGAGTCTTGAAAATGTTCATTAATTTTGAAAACCCACGCAGCCTAACACTAGCAGTTTCATCATAATATAAATATAATCAGAAAATAAAACCATAGCGGAAAAAAGAAATTTAAATAGCGGCCTTATTACAACTTAAAACCCAAAATTAAATCAGAATATAAAAATAATAAAAAGAAACTAACTTCGAAAAACCAACTTTGAAGATGATGTGGCCGCTCCGAATCCCTCACAGCTCCAAGCCCACTATGGTTAGGGATTTCCTGCAAAAATGAAAATAAAGGGTGAGTTTGATAAACTCAGTGTGTAACATAACCCAACCATAGCCAAAAGAGATCAAACCTCAGAGTCAGACTTATCTGAGCCTTGGCCCAGTACAGAAATCAGAATGAAACCCATAGCCCAATAGCAGATACATAACAAATATATCATGAATGCAGAAATCCCAACCTAAAGCCATCCATAACACCCCCGTACCAGCCTTACACCATGTAGGGAGACTACTCGACCCACCCAACCGCTACACACCACAAAAATTGCAGCGAGGCTGCCAAATATTGTGACGAAGTCACCAGATACAGATATTGTGGCTAGGCCACTAGAACAGATATATATATGTGGCGAAGCCACCAGATTACAGCGAGGCTGCCAGATATTGTGACGAAGTCACCATAACAGATATATGTGGTGAGACCACCAGATTGTAGTGAGGCTGCTAGAATGCTTCCTCCATCAATATAAACCCATGTCCCATGCAACAGAAATAATATGTCATGGCATACGTATACAGAAACAGAACATCATGCTTTTAAAAAAAAATAACCCTAGGGGTAAAATCGTAATTTTGCATGCATAAGGGTATTTCAGTAATTATTACCTATTGCTAAGGTTTCATGCTCATTCTAACATTTACCAAGTAATTAGAGGTACTTACCTCGTCTTTTTACCAAAGTGGGCTCGTTGCCCCATTGGCCCTTTTTCGGCCCTTTAAGCCCAAAAATACCGTTGTGAACGAAAATGCACACTCTGCACTCTAATCATCCAAATGCACCATATTCATTAACAACTGTCTCATGAGCGCTCGCACGCTCGCGAGTTCACAAAATGCCAACGTTTCAGTATTTTGACTTTTACCGATTCAGTCTAAGGGAGGGTGTCGTTTACACACCTGGTTGATGACGATTGATGACGATATCTCCCATGCGATAATCTTGTTAGGAGACTGCAGTTAATCCGCACTCCAAACACTCTTAGCTGACGAACCCAAACGAGCACGTCACAAAGCAAAAGGGATCAACCAAGAGGGGTATGCCTACTCTCCTCATGGTTTGCTCTATTTAAAGCCAGCTCTCCATCTACTCTTATGTTAGCTTCCCGATGCGGGATCCCTCTATCACTAGATTTTAAAACCAACACCAACTCTTGCCGTCCCAACATAGCAAAATAATCAACCTTTGCGTGCCAAGGGATTCGAACCAAAGTCCTCTCACATGCCGACTCACGCCACCACCACTAGGCCATCAACTCATTTGTGTCATAAATCCAACACATTAAACTTTAAAGCGCACCTACTTGCTTCCAGATTTATTGAAAATAAAAACCAAAATATATTGCAAGAACCAAGACTTGAACCTTGGACCCCTTGCTTCCTCTATGGTGTCACTTCCTTGTCCCCTAAGTGGCGCCACCTTGCCACTACACCACACTCCTTTTTGTGTCATCTTTTACCCCTTTACTCTTAAAAGCCCAAACGGCAATTGCATCACCTATTCATAAAATTAAAATTCCGAAGACTACCACAGATTTAACTTAAGTTTGGGCCTTCCAAAGTCCCACTAACCTACTAAAATATATATTTTAACCATCCGGAATACACACAAATTTTAAAAATCACAGAAACACAGAAAACCTAAAAATTGGGGCGTTACATACATTACTCAAATTAGCCCAAAAACATCCTATAGAGGAATTTATGATTTTACCCCTAAAGTTTCACAAAATTATGATTTTTCCCCTAGGCTTGGAAAATAATTTTTATTCAGTTTCCTTGTATTTTAGGCCTAACTGAACCATTTTCAAAACTATGGTAGTCTCCAATTTGCACTAAATCACACACTTATACAAATTTTACAACTTTTACTAACTAGTCTTTTTATGCAATTTCATCAAAAATCACTTAGTAAAAGTTGTTTATCACACTCCAAACATTCATATTCACCCATAAAACATCAAAATACATGCATGTCGTCCATGGGTCAACTTTTTAAATATAAACCCTAGCTCAAAATATTTGTAGTAATAGGTAAACCGAGCTACGAAGATCTCAAAAATGTAAAGAACATTAAAAACGAGGCTAGGATGCACTAAATTTCCCTAGCTTGAAAGTTGGAAAAACCCTAGCTATGGTGTTTATGAGAGTTTCGACCAAGCTTGGTGAAGATGATACCAAATTTGGATTTGTTTCCCCATTTTATTATTGTATTTACCAAATGACTAAATTTCCCTTCATTAAAAACTATGGTGCTTTATCTTCCTTTAGGTATTTTTGTCCAAACTAGTACAATGGTCTAATTACTATCCAAGGGCCTCCACTTTAAAAACCAATTACTCACAAGAACTTAGTACCTTTGTGAACTAGAGCACACATTTTACAACTTTTATAATTTAGTCCTAAATATCAAATTGGACCCTCTATCGATAAAATCTGCAAACGAAATTTTCACACAATCATGCAATCATGCCATAGACCTTAAAATAATAATAATAAAACTTTCTAGTTTAGATTTGTGGTTTTGAAACCACTATTCCATTTAGGCCCTAAATTAGGTTGTTTATAACCTCTGGTTTAAGGGTTACAGATCCTTCAACTGGTTTAGGACTGTTCGGTTCCTTGTCAGATTCTTCTTCTTCAGTATCTGTAACTGAATTAGCTTCAGTTTTAGTTTCCTTTGTTGAATCCTCGATATCTGGCTCAGTTGGCTCTTCTTGCTCACCTTGATTCAGCTTATGCACCTTCTTTAATAAATATTCAAGATTATGATTTTTAATGCACCCTTGAACATATTGCCCCTTCAGATTTGCTTGTGTTTTAACATGGGCCCTTAAGCAAAGTGAAGTGATTAATGATGGAAAATAAGAACTTCTTGCCTTCTTTTTAGCACAATCATGAATCTCCTTGAGAATAATTTTCCCAACATTAATGGACTTTTTTGTCAAGATTGCATATAACAAAAGCATCCGTTCCATCGAGATGGTGGAACTATGTGAGATAGGCATAAAATTGTAGCGAATGAAATAAAACCATACCTTTGCTATTGGTTTTAGGTATTCCCATTGGCAAGAATGGCTCTCATACTTTCTTATAATCCATTGGGATCTCGGATTTGTCACAACATCAAGCACTTGTTGAAGAAAATCCTAATTGATGTTGTTCATAGTGGGGTAGTACTCATCTTCTTCAACATCAAGTAAGTTAAACAAATCATTAGTGGACTTCAAAGTTAGAGGTACCTTTTTCTTTCCAATGATGACTGCAATAGCATCTTGCATAGTCAATCTAGCATAGAATTCTCAAACTAGTTCATCATCGGGAAATGAACGAGCATCACAAAATCGTTCCCACTTGAGAGCATTGATTTTCTTTCTAATCAGTATAGGAACAACCATTAAATCATCACTCTTCAAATCAAAACCTTTTTCTGGCGTCATTGGTTGATGTTTGAAGATTGAATCAAATCTCTCTTTCACTTCTTCATCGATCAAAATTGGGTTTTCAGGAGTAGTCTTTGAAGATCTAGTTCTTTTGCAGGACATGGTATCTTTTCTTGGAAATTGGCAAAGTTTCTGCACAATGGGAAAAAGAAAGAAATCGGTAAAGTGGTAAAGACCTGATGTGGCAAAAATTGTGCAACAACAAGGATGATGCGGCGAGAATATTAGCCTGCGACAGCAACGGTGGTGTACGACAACAACAATGACGATGTGCGGTAGTAAAGTGTAACAACCCAAAGCCGTCCCAAACGTTATTGCCAGATCTGACTTGTCACATGGACTTACGACTTAGTATGCATTCATTGGTTTAAGTGATTGGGGTGGTCTTTGTAAAAACAGTGGCTGAGTGAAAAGCCGGTTTATGAATCTTTATGCTATCCGTTGGTTGTGCTTGTTGAGTCTTGGAAAACGTTCATTAATTTTGAAAACCCGTGCAGCCTAACACTAGCAGTTTCGACATAGTATAAATATATTCAGAAAATAAAACCATAGTGGAAAAAAGAAATTTAAATAGCGGCCTTATGACAACTTAAAACCCAAAATTAAATCAGAATATAAAATAATAAAACGAAACTAACTTAGAAAAACCAACTTTGCAGATGATGTGACCACTCCGAATCCCTCACAGCTCCAAGCCCACTATGGTTGGGGATTTCCTGCAGAGATGAAAATAAAGGGTGAGTTCGGTAAACTCAGTGTGTAACATAACCCAACCATAGCCCAAAACAGATCAAACCTTAGAGTCAGACTTATCTGGGCCTTGGCCCAGTACAGAAATCAGAATGAAACCCATAGGCCCATAGCAGATACAGAAAAAATATATCATGAATGCAGAAATCTCAACCCAAAGCTATCCATAACCCCCCGTACCAGCCTTACACCATGTGGGGAGACTACTCGACCCACCCAACCGCTACACACCACAGAAATTGTAGCGAGGCTGCCAGATATTGTGACGAAGTCACCAGATATAGATATTGTGGCTAGGCCACTAGAACAAATATATATATGTGGCGAAGCCACCAGATTACAGCGAGGCTGTCAGATATTGTGACGAAGTCACTAGAACAGATATATGTGGCGAAGCCACCAGATTGCAGTGAGGCTGCCAGAACGCTTCCTCCATCAATATAAACCCATGTCCCATGTAACAAAAATAATATGTCATGGCATACGTATACAGAAACAGAACATCATGCTTTTAAAAAAAAATAACCCTAGGGGTAAAATCGTAATTTTGCATGAATAATGGTATTTCAGTAATTATTACCTATTGCTAAGGTTTCATGCTCATTCTAACATTTACCAAGTAATCAGAGGTACTTACCTCGTCTTTTTACCAAAGTGGGCCCGTTGCCCCTTTGGCCCGTTTTTGGCCCATTAAGCCCAAAAATACCGTTGTGCACGAAAATACACACTCTGCACTCTAATCATCCAAATGCACCATATTCATTAACAACTGTGTCACGAGCACTCGCACGCTCGCGAGTTCATAAAATACCAACGTTTCGGTATTTCAGATTTTACCGATTCAGTCTAAGGGAGGGTGTCGTTTACACACCTGGTTGATGACGATTGATGACGATATCTCCCACGCGATAATCCTACAATCGATCACTAAAACATTAGACCTACGAATTAACGATAACTAACATAAATCCACGTCAACTAACCCAATCATCACACAAGTTAGTCATTTACGCACGAGGGGTAAAATAGTCATTTAACACCCTAGGGGCAAAATGGTAATTTTACCCCACAAGGGTATCTCGGTAATTCTACCCTATAAGGGTATTTCGGTAATTCTACAACTTATCCACTTGTGCCTACGGACCCATTGGGACCACATGGCCCATTTTAGCCCATCGCAGCCCGAAATAGCCGTCCTACTGCTAGAGTAATGAGAAATACACACCTGTTAGAAGACTGCAGTTAATCTGCGCTCCAAACACTCTTAGCTGATGCCCAACCCAAATGAACACGTCACAAAGCGAAAGGGATCAGCCAAGAAGGGTATGCCTACTCTCCTCATGGTTTGCTCTATTTAAAGCCAGCTCTCCATCTACTCTTATGTTAGCTTCCCGATGTGGGATCCCTCCATCACCAGAGTTTAAAACCAACACCAGCTCTTACCATCCCAACGTAGCAAAATAATCAACCTTTGCGTGCCAAGGGAGTCAAACCAAAGTCCTCTCACATGCTAACTCACGCCACCACCACTAGGCCATCAACTCATTTGTGTCATAAATCCAACACATTAAACTTTAAAGTGCACCTACTTGCTTCCAGATTTATTGAAAAGAAAAACCAAAATATATTACAAGAGCCAAGACTTGAACCTTGGACACCTTGCTTCCTCTATGGCGTCACTTCCTTGTCCCCTAAGTGGCGCCACCTTGCCATTACACCGCACTCCTTTTTGTGTCATCTTTTATCCCTTTACTCTTAAAATCCCAAACGCCAATTGCATCACCTGTTCATAAAATTAAAATTCCGAAGACTACCACGGATTTAACTTAAGTTTGGGCCTTCCAAAGGCCCATTAACCTACTAAAATATATATATTAACCAACCAGAACACACACAAATTTTAAAAATCACAGAAACACAGAAAACCCGAACATTGGGGCGTTACATAAAGTAGGTGCTTCGGCAATCTCCTTGTGGTAGCAATAGGTGATTTCAAAAAAAGGGAAGAGAACTAGGGTCTCTTTCGGGATTTGAGGTTGACGGCCCAAAAGGGAGATTTGGGGATTTTTTAGGGTTTAAGCAAATTGCTTTGAGGGATATCAAAATTAGTAGAATGGAGAGGGGTTTATATAGGAAAAATTAGGGCAACCTGTAGCAAAAATTTAGCTACATTAGGGTTACTTGGACGGCAACCAATGGGAGTGGCGGGAAGGTATGGAATTTTCCTTCCTTTTTGCTGTCTTAGGCCTCAAACTCAAACTGTATCTACAAACTTACTAAAAAAAAACTGATTAGTACTTGGGCCAAATTTGACCCCCTTTATTAATATAAAATTTCAAAATTTAAGCAGAACAAATGAAACTTCAAAAAAATTAAAATGTTAATTAGAAAATTTCTTTTTAACAAATTACATTAAATTAATTCCCAAGAAAGGTTGGAGGGGTCACAGTGGTGCCGTTTAAGTTCAAATCTCTTTAGACAGAATTAATTAAATGTAATATGTTAAGAAAATAAGTTCTAATTATTTATTTAATTACAAAATGAGTTCATGAAAAATCAAGGGTCTATTAATTTGAACGAGGATTCAACTCGCTCAACTTCACTATCCCAATAGTATTTGAGACGTTGACCATTAACTTTAAATGTACTGAGCTTATCCCCCCAAAAAAACTGATCCTATAGCGCTAGACAAGGCCAATTAAAAGAGCCCTAGGAGTCCCGGGAAGATAGAGGCAAGACAAACCCATCTGCTATTCTGCCTTTGCGCAGACTGATCACACGCGGCACACATTCTATATGATCGATGATTGCAATGCGCTTTGATTTCATATACTTCTTCGCTTTCTCTTTCGTAGAAAGCCCTACTTTCATTACATCTGACGCTATATATGCTAACATCATTTCATTAGAATACATCACATACACATAATTGGCATTAGACTGAAAGTAAAGGGGAGAGTACTATAGAAAGCGTTACGTTCAGATGCCCTTCATCCTACCCGAAATCGGAGTTGAAGCTCGACTAACAATGAAGTTGAAAAGCCAATTCCGGGAAAGAAACTCGCTCTTAAGCAGGGGCTAACTCCACCGAAGCTAATACCATTAGGAGAGGAAGAAACTTAGCTCACAAGTAGAAGGGTTTCAAACCGCTTGACTAGATATAGATAGGAAAGAAGAAATGGCAATGCTGCTCAGTCTCTAAGCTACTCGACTGACTAACTAACTCGATTAACTAAGAAGGAAAGGAGCTAAGAAAGTAGGGCATAAATAGCTGCAAGGAATGAAGGAAAGTAGGGAACTGATACCACCAGTCGAAGAAAAGATATTGTTCTTGCGGAGAAAAGCCTACTTACTTGTTCTTGCTGCTTTTAATTTAAGAGCAAGTCGGTCTAGCTTCTTACTCTTTCACCTTTCAAAGAAGTCGAAATAGAAAGGCGTAGGAAAGATCCCGTGTACCTTGTTCAAGTTGCGGATCTCCTTCATTAGCTTTGAGTTCATTGTTGTTTATTGTCGTATAATTCAATAGCTCCATAAGGATAAACTCAATATATGGTATAAGGTCCTTTCCATAGGGATTTAAGCTTCCCAGGAAATAACTTCAACCTTGAATTAAACAACAAAACCTTCGACCTTCTTTAAACTTGCAAGGTTGTATATGACTATCATGCAATCTCTTTGATCTTTCTTTACACATTTTGGAATTTTCATAGGAAAACAACCTCAGCTCTTCCAACTCATCAAGTTGTAAAATCCTTCTCTCACTGGCTTGCTTGAGATCAAAGTTCAACTACTTCAAAGCCCAGTGAGCTCTATTCTCTAGCTCTAATGGAAAATGACATGCCTTTCCAAAGCCTAACCGATAAGGAGTCATTCCTAACGATGTCTTAAATGTTGTTCGATAGGCCCATAATGAATCATTGAGCCTTCGAGACCAATCTTTCCTGCTAGGGTGTACCACCCTTTCAAGGATACCTTTGATTTCACGATTCACTCTTTCAACTTACCTATTAGACTGGGGGCGATAAGTAGTAGCAATCTTGTGTTTCACATAATATTTTTCAAGCAACCACTCAAGGTATTTGTTCACAAAGTGAGAACCTTCATCCCAGTAATAGCTCTTGGTGTCCCAAATCATGTAAACACATGCTTATGTAGGAATCGCATGACTACCTTAGCATCATTTGTAGGGTATGCCTCAGCTTCAACCCACTTGGATACATAGTCCACAACAACTAAGATGTATTTGTTCCCATACGAAGAAGGAAACGGGCCTAAGAAGTTAATGCCCCATACGTCGAATAATTCAATCTCCAAAATGTTTGTCAAGGGCATCTCATTCCTCCTTGATATATTTTTGGTCCTGTGGCATTTATCGCAGTTCTTCACATAAGCATAAGCATCTTTAAATAGTGTTGGCCAAAAGAAACCTGCTTGGAAAATCTTTGCTGCAATTCGTAAACCACCAAAGTGTCCCCCACTTGGAGATGAATGGCAATTATACAAGATCTCAGCAATCTCACTTTTAGATACACACTTTCGAATTATATTATCTGCACATTGTTTAAAAAAAACAGATCCTCCCAAAAATAATACTGACTATCATAAAGGAATTTTTTTCTTCGTTGGTATGTCATTTCTCAAGGAATTATTCCATATGCAAGATAATTAGCAAAATCAACAAACCAAGGTGTTTCATGAATTTGACTTAACTGAAATAAGTGTTCATCTGCGAAATTCTCGTTGATAGGCACACATGATCGAGTTACCTCATCTTGCTCTAACCTTAACAAATGATCAACTATTTGATTTTCGACACCTTTTCTGTCTTGGATCTCAAGGTCAAATTCTTAGAGTAAAAGTATCCAACGAATTAGCCTCATTTTCGCATCTTTCTTTATGAGCAAGTATTTAATGGCCGCATGGTCAATAAGCTCTGTAACTTTGGTACCTATAAGATATGAGCTAAATTTGTGAAAAGCAAAAACTATAGCAAAGAGTTCCTTTTTAGTTACCGTATAATTGACTGGGCTCCCGTCAAAGTTCTACTTGCATAGTAAATAGGGTGAAACACTCTGTTTTTTCTTTGACCCATCACAACTCTAACAACATAATCACTTGCATCGCACATTAACTTAAGAGATGAGCTCTAATCAGGTGTAATGATTCTTGGGGATGAGATAAACCATTTTTTCATATCTTCAAAAGCTTCCAAACATGCTTTGTTGAAATCAAACACTGTATCTTTCTTAAACAACAAACACAATGATTTAGAAATTTTCGAGAAATCTTTAATAATTTCTACGATAAAAACTGACATGGCCTAAGAAACTTCTGACTCTTTTCACAATAATTGGAGCCGATAATCTTTCATTTACGTCTACCTTTGCCTTATCAACTTCAATTCCTCTCTTTGAGATTTTATGCCCTAAGACAATCCCTTCCTTAACCATAAAATGGCATTTTCCCCAATTAAGGACAAGATTAGTCTCTTCGCATCTCTTCAGTACCTTAGCCAAATTACTCAAAAAATATCATAAGCGTTACCAAAAATAGAAAAATCATCTATGAAAACCTCAACAAAATTTTCAACCATATCAGTGAATATTGCCATCATGAATCGTTGAAATGTTACAGGTGCATTGCATAAACCAAAATGCATTCGCCTAAAAGAAAACGTACCGTATAGACAAGTAAAGGTTATTTTATGTTGATCCTCTAGAGCTACAACTATTTAGTTATATCCTGAATAGCCATCTAAAAAAATAGAATTCATTACCTGTCAGTCGATCAAACATCTAATCCAACTGAAAATGGTCCTTTCGAGTGGCTTTATTCAATTTTCTATAATCAATACAGATTCTCCAACCAGTAACAATTCTCGTTGGAATTAACTCGTTATGCTCATTTTCAACAATTGTGACTCCACCTTTCTTCGGCACACACTACACCGGACTTACCCACGAACTATCTGAAATAGGATAGATGATTCCTGCATCTAACCATTTGATCACTTCCTTTCTCATAACTTCTTTCATAATAAGATCGAGCCTCCTTTTCCCATCAATTCCAGCTCTTTCACCTTCTTCTAAAACAATTTTATGCATGCAAAAAGAAGGGCTTATGCCTCGAATATCAGCTATGGGCCAACCAATTGCTTTTTTAAATTTCTTTAGAATAATAATTAGTTGCTCCTCTTGATCTTTCATCAGTTCTGTTGAAATAATCATAAGGCAAAGTGGAACAGTCACCTAAATACATGTATTTCAAATCAGAAGGAAGTACCTTTAGTTCTAGTTTAGGTGGTTCTTCAATTGACAACTTGGGCTGCACAAATCCTTTGACTTTTAACTCTAACAGTTCAAACTATGTGGATTGAATAAAATTTCATGGATTGACTTCCATTAAAGCCATGTTTTCTTCACCATCTTCATCCTCCAAAGGGTCAAGATCTAGAGCTTTCTCCAATGGATCTTCTTCAAAATTACTTTCCATAGAAACCAAGGTTTCTACCTCTTCCATAACTGAACACTCTTCTACTGAATCGGGAAATTTCATTGCTTTAACAATGTTAAAGGTTACATGATCGTCTTGAACTTGCATGGTGAGTTCACTTTTCTGCACATCAGTTAACATTCTTCCCGTGGCTAAGAAAGGTATCCCAAAGATGATTGACACTTTCTTATCTACTTCATAATCTAAGACAATGAAATCAGTAAGAAAAATAAATTTATCGACTCTTACCAAAACATCATTGATCATTCCTGAGGGATATGCTAAAGATCGATCCACTAGCTGAAGCGTCACATTTGTAGGTCTTACTTCACCTATCCCTAGCATCTTGAAAATAGACTTAGGCATCAAGTTGATACTCGCTCCTAAGTCATACAAAGCTTTACCACAGTAAGATTCACCAATGTTGCAGGGTATAGTAAAGATTCCTGGGTCTTTTAATTTCAGTGGCAGTTTATTCTGCAGGAATGCACTGCTGTAATAGCCCGTTTTCAGTCGAATCAGAATAGTGGTTTTGAGACCAAAAATCTGAGGTTAAAATATTATTTTAATATTATTTTAAGTGTTTATAGCATGATAGTATGTATGTGTGAAAGTTTCGTAAAGAAATTTTACTGTTTGTATGGTTAATTCGGTAAAAAAGGCTAGCGTAAAGCATAAAACTTGAGTTCTATTAGTTAAAGGTATTAAATAGCTATGGATCATTAAAGTAGAGGCCCTTATATTGTAATTAGACCATAATTAAATTGAGTGGACAATAATGGGCATAATATCATGAAATTTGGTGGTTTTTAATTAAGGTTAATATGGTAATTTATAAATAAAAGATAGTAAAATATAGAAAACAAAAGAATCACTTTGTTTTGTTCATCTTTCTACCAAAATAAGGGTGGAAAATAACTATTCGTGAAAGGTTTCTCTATGATTGTAACCCTGATGACGAAGCTATTACAGAAACATGTTAAGTTTGAGTGGTCAGAAAAGTGCCAAAAAAGTTTTGATCAGTTGAAAGCCCTTTAGACTGAAGCTCCAGTGCTAGTTCAGCCAGAATGGAGTAAAGAATTTGTTATCTATAGTGATGTATCTTTAAATGGTTTGGGCTGTGTTTTGATGCAGGAAGGCAAAGTTGTAGATTATGCTCGAGACAGTTAAAGTCGCATGAAAAGAACTATCTGACGCACGATCTAGAATTGGCAGCTATTGTATTCGCATTGAAATATGGCGTCACTATCTGTTCGGTGAGAAATGTCATGTTTATTCTGATCACAAAAGCTTAAAATATTTGATGACTTAGAAAGATCTGAATTTGAGACAACGTCGATGGTTAGAGCTGTTAAAAGACTACGAGCTTGTGATTGACTATCATCTGGGAAAGCTAATGTTGTTGCTGATGCTCTAAGTTGAAAATCACTGTTTACTTTGTGTGAAATGAACACGTATATGGATATGTCTGATGATGGTTCGATTATAGCAGAGTTAAAAGCAAGACCGTTATATGTTCAACAGATGTGCGATGCTGAGAAAGTTGATAATGAATTGTTAGCAAAGAAGAGCCAATGTGATTCGAATGCTAATTCAGAGTTTCGAGTTGATGGTAAGGGTTGTCTGAGGTTGAGAAACCGAATATGCGTTTTGAGAAATTCAGAGTTGATCTAGATGATTCACAACAGTCGGTTATCTGTTCACCCGGGTAGTACGAAAATGTACAATGATCTAAAACAGCTTTACTGGTGGCATGGTATGAAACAAGACATTTCTGACTTTATTTTGAAATGTTTAGTCTATCAGAAAGTAAATTGAGGTACCTTCCAAATTACTTCAACTGATCATTATATCTGAGTGGAAATGGGACAGGATCACGATGGATTTTGTATCTGGTTTACCGTTGACACCAAAAAAGAAAAGATATAGAATTTCAGATAGGGGGCAAAGTATTTTTGAAAGTCTTACCGTGGAAGAAAATACTCAGATTCAGTCGTAAAGGCAAGTTGAGTCCAAGATTTATTGCGCCGTATGAGTTTATAGAGCGTATCAGGCCGATTGCTTATAGACTGTTGTTACCACCTGAGTTAGAAAAGATCCATAATGTATTTCATGTCTCGATGCTTCGTAGATATCAATCTGATCCCTCACATGTGATTAATCTATCAGAGATTGAGATTAAGTCTGATATGACATATGAGGAAAAACTGATTTGTATTATGGTTCGTGAAGTTAAAGACTTGAAAAATAAGAAAATTCCGTTAGTAAAAGTATTGTGGCATAAACACAAAGTAGAATAGGCAAAATGGGAGCCAAAAGATGCAATGAAAAAATGTTATCCTAACATATTCACCGGTAAGATTTTTGGGGATGAAAATCCCTAAAGGGGAGAGTTGTAACAGCCTGATTTAGACCTTATTCAGAATAGTGGTTTCGGGACCACGAACCCGAGTCAGAAAAATATTTTTAAAATTACTTTCTGTGTTTATTAGGTGTAAATTAATATCTATGAAATTTTCGTTCTTTAATTTTGTTGTTTGAGTGCTCAATTTAATAAAAGGGCTTAATTGCGTAAAATGAAAATTTGATGGTTGAATGTGTAAGGACCGAATTATGATTGTCCTTGTAATATGATTTGTTTAAATTGCAAATTGTCGATGATAGAATGTAATGGACGGTAGTGACCTTATTATATAATGGCTTTATTTAACTTAAAGGTTAATTATGTAAAATAGGTAATAACATGTATATAATAAAACATAAAAAATAAAATAAGCATGCATAATGTTTTGTTCTTGCCGAATAATAAAAAATAAAGAAAAGAAACAAAACCTTCAAGGGTTCGGCCATTAGAAAGCTTGATTCAAGGTGTGTTCTAGCTCGGTTTTTGATAATTTTTACATTTTTGAGATCGTTACAGTGTAATGTACAAAGCCCATGCTTAAATTTCTGATCTTAATGAATATTTTGAGTTATGCCATTGATGAATAATTGAGCTTTGTGATGTTAGTTGATGAAATATGAAAGATATGTTTTGGATTAACATGTTTTGTATTGGAATTTTTGATGATTTTGAGTAATTAAGACTAAATTGCAAAAATAATAAATTGAGGGAATAAAATGTGAAATAAATGAAATGTATGGACTTGTATGAACATAAGGAAGATTCGGCCTAAGCATGTTGTACTCAAATTTTGCATGTTTTGTGTTTTGTTCAATTTGGACTAAATTGTAAAAAGTGTAAAATGTCAGAGGTAAAATGCTAATTTTCTCATTTTTGTGTTTTTGGACTAAATTGAGTTAAAATATGTTTGAATGAGTTTAATTTGAATATGTTTAGATCAAGAACCAAAGAAATCGGATTTGGAAAGGGGGAAAACCAAAGTTGTCAATTAGTCGTCCCGTTCCGATTTTCATTGTCTAAGGTAAGTTTATAAGCAAATAGATGTTGTTTATTTTAAATAAATACGAGCTTATTATGCTGAAAAGAATTATGTGAAGTATATATGTTGTTAGCCGAATGTGTATATGCTAAGGAGCTATATTTATAAATTCATTTCGACCGAGTTATGACGTTCGAAAGCCCTTATGTACCTTAGGAATAGCTAGGATACACATGTCATGACATAGGATTTTGATATGTGATTTTGATATATGTGTACGAGTAAGACCACATTTAATATGTTGGCATCGATATGTGATTCTGATATATGTGTGCGAGTAAGACCACGTTTAATACGTTGGTGCCGATATGTGTGCCTGTAACATCACATTTAATATGTTGGCATCGATATGTGATTCCAATTTATGTGTGCAAGTAAGACCCTGTCTAGGACAGTGGCATCGATATGTGATTACATTTAAGACCACGTCTGGGATGTTGGCATTGTACGATATGTGTGATTATCTGAGTATCCTATTAAATTCCGAATGGTTCAAAAGGCAATGATAAGTTGTGATCAAAAGTGTAAAACGAGCTAAAATGACCAGGTATGTGATAGTTGATTACCTATTTGGAGATAAGGTAAGTTGGTTATTTGAGATAGGATGCAAATTATACATAATGCTAATGTAAATATATGTGCATTAGTATGGTATATTCGGCCATACGTTATGCATAAATATGTGATATTAAATTTTGATTCAAGAGTATATGCTTATGAGTGTATATATATTCGGTATATAATGATACTATGGTTTTGAAATTGAATGTTACTTTGATAATAGATATATATATATTCGGCCAAGGTAAAATTTATATATGAAAGTATATGTTGTATATGAAATTGTAAGCTTAAAATTAAATGTGATTATGATATTATAAATTGGTTTGGTATTGAGTTGATATCATCATTGAATTATTTATTTGCTTATGACTTACTAAGCTATGATAGGTTACTATATGTGTATGTTTGTCTCTGTTTTATAGATTTTGGAGTCAAGTTACGAGCTCGGGTATCGTCAGGAAAGTCTATCACACTATTGGCTATTTTGGGTACTCTATAAGTTCAATTTCAAACCTATGGCATGTATAGGCTAGATAATATTTAGACATGTTGGACTTTGGTATGTGTATATATTTAAGCCATGCAAAAATGGCTTGTTTATTTTATTAGGTTCAGTTTCAAGGTTTGATCAAATTTTTGTTATATTTGATATGGTTGGAGTTTATTTTGGTATGCATATTATATGATATGTATGATTTGTGTTTTGATGATATTCTTTTTATGCTGATTATATGATTTGAAAATGAGATGTGTTAATGATGAATCATAATCGGTCATGAAAGTAGCTCATTTAGGATGTATGATTTGTGGAATATTTTGTGAGGTGGTTGATTATAAAATTTGGCTTAAGTGAGGTTAATATGGTTGATGGATACGTTTTGGTTGTGGTTTTGATGTTTTGGCCATTATATGTTTATATGTGAATCATGGTTGCTATATTTGCTAATGGTGATGAAGTTATGCCAAAGTATATGCGTATGGAAAATTTAGTATGATGTGAAATTATGGTTGGATATTTTTGTTGAGTGATATGTATGATATATAAGTGGGATATATTACGTCAATGGTTATGATTTGAATTATTGGTATTTGGTTATGTGATGAAGTAAATATGGATAATGATTATAAGTTTTTAATCATTAGTTATAAATGATGTGCATTCATATTCAGCTAATGATAGATAAATTAAATATGTGTGCATGTAACATGTTTGTTTGTGGTTTGATATTTAAAGGCCAAGATGATTAGTTTAATGTTTGATTCTTGTTATATGTATAAAGAGTTAACGAAAAATTATAGAAATAGTATGGCTATTTTAATTCGGTACTTATTAGTAAATAAAGAATATGTATGAGGTATATTTTGTTAGCTAAACGGATAGTCATTAAGTGACAAGTTAATATTTGTATTCGAATATGCAAATGGTAAATTTTAACTGAAGATTGAATGGTGGAATTGGTATGACTTTAATGGTTAATTTTTAATAGCCGAATAGGTGAGCAAATGAATTGATTATGTATTTGTAATATTGTCATGATGTTAGTATATAAATTTTGGTATGTTTAGATTCGATAATTATGCTTAGAAATGGTTCGTAGATTGTTTGATAATATGATGGTTAGACATGCTATTTAGCTTGTGTATTAATTGATATTATCATGTTTAAATTCGGCCCTTACACTTTATAACATTAGACAAAAGTATGTTATGTTATATGTATAAATACAAACTTGTGATGTGTTTGATGAGAAAAGTAAATTATGATTAACATATTGATTTGGTTATATGAAATGTTATATGCCTGTATAGTAATAGAGAAAAATGAAAGTTGACATTGAATAAAGTATATGTATTTAGTATGTATTAATATTCAGTTATTGTATTGGAAATTGACCATATGAATAGTAATTTATGTTATAAGATAACAAAATGGTTATATGTGAGTTTAATAAAATTGTTTTATGCTTTGTGTATTAATGATTCAAGAATTGATAAACTGAAGTTACAAAGGTATACCTTCGAATATGATCTGAGTAATTGTGTGAATGTATGAAAGTTGTATCTTTTCTAGTAATGCCTCGTAACCCCATTCCGGCGACGAATACGAGTTAGGGGTGTTGCAGGATTGGTACAGGTATGTACGTGTATATTATGAGATTCAAGAAGAAGAAGTTATAAAGCTTATATATAAGCTTATGATTAAGCAGGTGAAAGGTTTGTTAGTAATCATAAAGTAAATGATAATATGTTTAGATTGATGAATGTTGTATTTGTGATTAGTTAAGTTATATCATACAAGCTTATTAAGCTTATTAGCTTACTTTGTGTATTTTTTTGTGTTTTTAGGCCCTTTGAGTTGGCTTGTGATAATGAATTTGTTAATGTATTGAGTTATGTAAATGGCTTTGTTTTGAGTTAGGTAATTGACCTATATTGAATGAATGAAGTTGAATTGATAATGCATGTTGGAATGGTTTAACCATATGAATTATATTTATGAATTATTTCAGGTAAAACAAATTGAGTTGATAGGTACTTGAATAGGTAAATGACATTGAATTGAGTATTAAAATGGTTGAAATGGATATAGTATGATTGTGGATTGGTTGATGACTTTTGGCTGCATATTTGTGTCTTGAAATGGTACCATTTAGGCTTGTATAAGTATGTGCAAAATAGGTGGCAAAATGGCTTGGTAAAATGTCCTATTTTTGTCCACATGGGCAGAGACACGACCATGTGTCTCGTTCATGTGTGACACACAGTCATGTTGCGCGGCCATGTGTCCCCTAGTACACGGCCTGGTACACGGGCATGTGTGGCCACTTCGAAGGGCACAAGTGCTAGACAGACGAGCGTGTGGTTGGCCGTGTGAGCCAAGTCAGTATGTATGCCCTATTTCCACAAGGTCTAAGATATGAGCGTGTCTAGAGCCGTGTGAGGCACACGGCCTGTTCACACGGGCATGTGACCCCTGTATGGTTGAAATTATTCTAAGTTTCCAAAATTTTCATATGTTATCGGTTTAGTCTCAAACCACTTTTAAAGCATGTTTAAGGCCTCGTAAGCCCTTCTAAGGGACAATGTGATTGTGTTGAATGCTTTATGTTTGGTAAATGTATGCTATATGTTGTGAATTGATCGGTAATACCTCGTAACCCTACTCCGACAACGGATACTAGGGCTATTACAACTGCACTCCTTTGTCAAGGCAACAGTCTTGATAAACCGTAATTTATACATATTTTTCCCCCATGTTTAACGCATTTTATGGATGATTTTCCATTAGAATTGGTGAATTCGATGCTCCTAATGCTTTAATTTCATGTTTTACACTTAACAGAGCATAGGAGAGCGAAAGGAACGAGAAACAGGCCAAAAACTGAGAAAATGGGCCAAAGTACGAAATCAACACGGCCTGGACCTCCTCACACGGGCAGACCACATGGCCATGTCAATCTGGCAGAATTAGAGCACGACGCACACTGGCGTGTCACATGGGCATGTCCCTGCCAAGCCCAGGTTAAGTCCAATTCGAAAAAGGCCACTTTTGAGGGCTTCTAGGCATTCCAAAGCCTATAAATACACCCTAGAAGAGGAGAAAAAGGGAGACGGAGAATAGGAGGTAAGGAATTACCTTAAGGAAGCCGATTGATCCATCTCAGAAGCCGGATTCATCATCAAGACTGAAGATCTCTCCTCAATTTCCCTTCAGGAGTTTTGGGTTTTCTTTTTGTTTGTATTCTTTATTCTTCTGAGATGTTTTCTTATTTAGTTATGAACTAAATCCCCTAAATACCTAAGGGGAATGAAACCTAAGACAAATCTTGTTATTATTTTCTGAATCGTATGATAAATATTTAAATTTTTCTTAATTATGTGTTCTTAATTCTTGTTTTGATATCCCAAGATACTGATTCAAGACATGCTCTTATTCAGAGGAGGAATAGACCCTGTCTAAGAGTACTTTTGTCATAATTAAGCGGAGTTGTTTGTGCACCTATAAATAGGGTGACAAGATTTTTTCGGATTAGGGTGAAACCTAATAAGGGGATCCATAGATCGAGTTAATGCAACCCTAGAGTGTTAATTAGAGAAAAGTCTTGGTTATTCAATCTAGGGATTAGACGTTATTAGTCTTGAATAGGGATAATAACATAACTTTGGGATCTCTACGGAGCAAGTTGAATGAATAAATCGTCCGATTTGGAGCCAGAATAACAAGTAAAGTCTAGGTGGATTTTTCTTTACGTATTATCTCAAGTCAATCGATTTTCCCAAAAGCAATTCCCCAATTCTTTTCTCTGTGCGTTCTTAGTTTAGATAATTAGTTAATTAAAACAAAACCCCATTATTCTTAGGCTAGATAATAAAAAGACAATCATTACTAGTACTTTTAGTTCCTTTGGGTTCGACAATCCGGTCTTGCTAAAACTATACTACTGTTCAATAGGTACACTTGCCTACATCACGATAATAGTTAGCCTAGGTTTGATCTTCATTATAAATATTTATTAGTTGTTACGAATCACGCGATCAAGTCTCATACTCACTCAGCCATTTCTTCTTAGACAATATATCCTTCATAAACTTCTCATAATTCGGAATTTGTTCTAAAGCCTCCACCAATGGAATATTGACGTGTAACTGCTTCAGAACATCTAAAAACTTCATGAATGGACCTCCTATTTCTACTTGTGTTGCTGCAATCTTTGCGGATATGAGGTGATAGAACTTTCAGTTGAACTGGATAACTCTTCTGAGTAGGTAAATTTGCATCCAAAGAAGATTTTAAATATTTGAATTCACTAGGTTAGGATTTACCTTGTCAGTCTTTGTAAATTTTGATTCCTTTGGTATAGGAATTTTAATAGCTGGTTGATTCTTCTCAACGGGTTTATCTTCGACATCAATCAATCAGGGTTCCAAAATTTTACCATTTTGTAAAGCCACTGCCTTGATATGTTCTTTACCCAAATTTCATGCATTCTCAGTATCGCTTGGCAAGGTTTCTTGCAGTCTATTACGAAGCTCTATAGCTAATTGACCCATTTGGTTTTCCAAATTTTTCAATGTTGCTACTAGGCTTTGGATCAAAGCGACATTCTTTGCCATGTACGCTCTCAACAAGTTCTCCAAACTATTTGATGTCTTAGATTGAGGTGGCTTTGGAGCTTTATGGCTAAACCTTGAGATTGGTTGGGTCTATGCTGCAAGAAGTTATTGTTCGATCTATTTCCTTGGTTGCTCCAAGAAAAGTTAGGATGATTACACCATGAAGGATTGTAGAAGTTGGACTGGAGTCCTTGTCCACTCCTATATTTATGTTGGTTCCCTACATAGTACACTGACTTAGGATTTGATGGACAATTGTCAAAAGAATTAACTTCCCCAAAATACACACAGAAAACTACTTCAAATGGACTTGGTGGCTGAGCTACAAAATGATTAGCACTATTAATGGTAAACTATTTTAATATAGAGAAAATAGATGATACCTGGGCTGATAACAAAGTGAGGGCGACGACTTCATGAACTCTGGCTACGCGTCTTCTTGAAGCTATTTGATTTGTTGGCCACTAATAGTTATTACTCACGATCCTCTCAATGATCTCATAAGCCTCATTATAAGACTTAGACAAAATTGTACCATTCGCAGAAGCATCTACCATTAATCTTGTATGTGTATTGAGACCATTATAAAATGTCTCCAACTGGATACAATGAGGAATCCCATGATGAAAACACTTACGAAGTAACTACTCGAATCACTCATAAGCCTCATACAAAGATGTCATCCAAATGTTGGAAAGTTTTGATCTCGTTCCTCAACTTAGCGTTTTTGCTAGGTGGGAAATACTTAGCCAAAAATCTCTTTGCTAATTCTTGCCATGTAGATATGAAATAACCAAAAATCTCTTGCTAATTCTTGCCATGTAGATATGAAATAACCAAAAATCTCTTGCTAATTCTTGCCATGTAGATATTGAACTTGGTGGCAATCAATTGAGCCATGCTCATGCTCGATCTCGCAATGAGTTCGGAAACAACTTCAACCTCAGTGCATCTTCAGTTACACTAGCTATCTTGAATGAATCACTCACCTCTATAAAAAATGGAAAGTGGAGATGTGGATCTTCCGTGGGCATACCACTGAATTGGCCCACTGTTTGGAGCATTTGAAACATCACTAGTTTCAATTCAAATTGGGTTGCCTCAATATCTAGCCTTGTAATTCCTGGATTTAACTCACTGAAAAGTGGCACAGCATATTGTCTGATGCATTGATCCCTATCATTAGCAATAAGGATGGGATTTTGTACATGATTGGCTTCATTACCTTGGTCTTGATTTTGATTTCCAAGGTCCATCTCTACTTGTCTTTGAGTTATTTGTTCACGTCTTCTTTGTCTGAAAGTTTGCTCAATTTCAGGGTCTATAGGGAGTAAATCGATAATCTTATCTATGCTCATAAACACCTGAGAAGAAAATCACAAAATTTAAAAAGAGTAAGTTAGTAATGTTAGAAATAAACCAAATTGGAAGTAAGTAATTTCACAAAAGAAATAACTACGGCAACAGTTAACAATCCTTGGGAATGGTACCAAAAACTTGTAACGCGTAGGTTTGTGCAAGTGTACACAGTCGTTATCAAGTAATAAGTAAGTATCGAGTTATCGTCTCCACAGGGATTGTATTTATGCTAAGTCGCCTAATTTGTAAAATTATATTAACAATTTCATAAATAAAAACACAATATAGTTGAGAAGTTATGATTAAAATATATTAAACTAAATGCAATGATTCGTAATGCAAATTATGCTAAGTATTCAAACTATATGACTGAAATAGATTTTAGGAAAATTAAACATAATTTGCAATAATTATAACATAAATAAAATAGGACAATTTCTTTAATTAAACTCAACTTATTATCAACATGCTTAATAACATTCAGAAAAACATTCCATGGCAACTTGATCTTTCATGAGTTTGGAAACCACATTAGGTCCTTTCGGAATCATTTACTTAGTAAATACGCATTTTATTGATCCTTATTTACTAAGGGTTTCTTAGCATTCGTGTGAGGTAATAGGGACGTGTTAGATTTGAAACAGTTTAATCACACAAATCTAAAAACTATGCAGATTATAGAGCTTGGTTAGAGTTGTTATGCAACATGCAATTTAATCGAGTTAAGATCTAAATTGCGCATGCACATTTCAATTATGTGCCCACTAGCTGTCGTCTGGTTAGGATCACTCAGCTAATTCAGGTGCATTTCAATCGCGTATGAATGAATACAGACTTGATTTTAATTGAAAACATGATCGATTGAGGCACAAACATTATAAGCATGAATCAAATAAATATTATTTAATCAAAGAAATCATCATAGCTTAAATAAAATTAAGCTAAAATTTTTGTAAAAAAGAACAAAGAACACATAGCAAACATTTTTAGATTAAATTAAATAAAAGAAAGATTAAACCCAAATCAAAGTGGTTGTCACCCAAGACTCTGACTGACTAGGCTCCTTCGCTTCTTTACTTTGCTCCTTTGCTGATGGCTCTCCAAGGTGGCCAACCGAAGGCTCTTTAAGAGACTTAATTGCTAAAATCTCTATGAAGAGATGATGCTAGGCATGGAGAACAGAAAAGGCTAAGAGAATTTGGAGAGAAGAGAGAATGATGAATGATGAGGGATGATGAATGAGGGAATGAAAGGGTCATATTTATAGGTGAAGAGAGGTGGGTAGTTTGCTTAAAATAGCTAGGTTTAGTCTCTTCAAATATCTTCCTTGGATGGCCGACCACAATTAGTGGAATTTGAGCTGATTTTTGCTTGATTTTTAAGCAAATTAAATGCCATAATAACTCAGGACTAAGACTCGGTCAATCGTAAATCTTCTGGCAAATCTCTAATTTCTTCAACAATCCAAGGACCTTGTGTAATTTAACCAAAAAGCGTCTTAAAAGAATAGCCATGTTTAGCCGGATTTAGGTTGACTTGGTATTCAATTTGGATGGTTTTGTAATCCAACAAAGCTATTAGACCTGTCCAAAATAAATTAATAAGTTAAATGACCAAAGAATAAAATTTAACCAATTTTAAATAATTAATTAAAACCCAAATTATTAATGAAATATCTTAAAATGAATTATTAAATATAATTTTATATTTTATTATTTAATTTAATCATGCATGGCCCATTTTATGTCTTAAAAATATAATATGCTCAAATCAATATAAAATAAGCCATTTTATGCATGAAAACTATATAATAAAGCATAAAGTCATATTTTAATAATTTCTATGTCCTAATTTCATATTTTCACATATTTCATTAATTTATTAAACAATTACTTAGTTTTAGCAACAAATTTAAGTAAAAAGGTGATAAATTACATAGGAAAAATCCTATATATTTTTTAGTTTACAGTAGTGTGAGCTGGTTGGTTGATCCTTCGAAAAACTCAACAACGATTATCTGAAAGGCAATCCACAAAAACCTGTAAGTTACTTAGCTTAGAAAGGACATAGTATAACATTTAAAATAAATATAATTAAACTCGGTTTACATATTAAGTAATTACTTGGTGTTTCAAGAACATAAATGGTGAAATGCTAAGACATTATAATGTTTTCAGAGGTACCGAAGTACAAACAGTGGCACGTATGTGCATTCAGGGGTACCAAAGTAAATTTCACACACATATATATAAATGAATTAACTAGAGAACAAAAATATAAAACACAAGTAAATTTCATTCACATATTGAAATACTATGAAATTACCTACGATTCAATTCTAGTTAACACGCAGTGACTATTTTGAAAATTTCCCCTTTCCTCGGTTATTGTCTTTTTAATTCAAGTCTTGATCTATATAATAATTAAATACAATATATTAATCTCATACACTTTTCACATTCCATTCAATGCATATGACCTTTAACTTTTCATTAACTACACATTTTCCCTAAACTTTGTTATTTTTTTACAATTTAGTCCCTATACCCAAAATTTCCAAATTAACAAAATTTTACAACTTTCCAAAGCTAACTGAATATCATTCTGAGCTAGGTAGTCCACCATTAATCATTAATTACTCAATTTCCATGAAATTTTAAGCATTTAATCAATTTACTCATTTGCTAAAACTATCAAATAAATCAATTCGCAAACTAATCAAAATAAACACCTAACAATTCAAGTCTATCAATTAACATCCAAAATAACAAGGGATCATCAATGGAAATATCTAAAATCTTTAACAGTTTCAAAACCGAAGGTTCGGGTTAACTGGACTTAGTTGTAACAATCTCAAAAATATAAAAATTACAAGAAAAAACTAGAATGAGCTTAAATGCAAGCAATGGGAATGACTGAACCTAGCTTGATAAAATTGTAATTGCCTATTTCTTTGATGTGTCAGAATAGTGGTTTCAGGACCACAAAACCGACATGTGAATCTATAAATATTATTATTTAATATTTACAAATATTATATGGTGTAATAAAAAATTTTTGATTTGATGATTTTTGGTTAAATGGAAGAACAATTAGGTTCAAGTGGTAAGACCTTAAAGTCAAGTGGTTTTAGAAAATGAGGTATCGGGACCTTGTTTCTATAAATTAAGCCATAAATATTTATAAAATATTTACGGAGTGTTATAAAGGTTGAATTAAAGTTTCGTTGAAAAATTTTAATGTTTCAATAGTTAATTAATTAAAAAAGGCTAAATCCTAAAGGATGTAAAATTTGATCACTATTAGATTTGAGTGATTAAATGGCTTAAGAATTATAAGTGGAAGGATTAAAATGTTAAATATAACATTTTTATATAGTAAGACGACAAAAGAGCTTTACAGTTTTGTTTTATTCATGTATTAATGTTAAAATAATTAAAAATAAGTAAAAGTACGTAAATAATTAAAATAAATGATGAAAATTTCCAATTGTCTTCTTCATTTTCTTCTTTACAAACCAAATACTTCATGAAAATGTTTCAAGGTTTGACCATGGTAAAATCCTCGTATAGTAAGCCATTTTCACCAGTTTCTAATAGTTTTTATGTTTTTGAGATCGTTACAACTAGGTCCAGCTAGCCCGTACCTTCTTTTTTGAAGCTGTTAAAGATTTTCAATGTTTCCATTGATGAATATTTGTGATTTTAGATTTTAAATGATGAATTTGAAGTGTTTTTTGGTATTTAAAAGTATTTTGTTAAGTGATTTTAATGAATTTGTCAATTATGGACTAAATTTTTGAAATAGTAACAGTTCAAGGACTTGATGTGAAATTTTTGCAAAAATGGGTTGAAATGGAAGCTATGAATATTAGATTGGCATGAGTTTTCAATAAAAATGGTTAATTTGCATGTTTTAGGCTTAGAGACTAAATTGAATAAAAGTAAAATGTTGGGGATAATTTTGTAAATATTTCAAAAATGACTAAATTGTATAAAATGAATTAGTTTTACTATCTAAATTAATGAATTGAATGAAATTATTAATTTAGATCAAGAACTAGTGGAAAATCGAGGAGAAAGGAAAATTACCAAATAACCCATGTACTTTGTCATTTCTACAATTTAGCCAGGTAAGTTCGTACAATTTAAAATCTAACATCTATATGATATATTGGATGATATGAAATGATATCATAGATATATTTTATTATAAAATTTATTTGAGAAAATTTTATTGAAATTCAATACTTGGATCAGATTGAACGCGTCGTAGAGTGCAATTGAGATATGGTGTTATAAGGGATTGGAGTGGAGATAATTGTGGAGACTGTTTTCCCGAGTAGACCAAGGTTTAGCATTTGTTGCAAAGTCTCATGTTATACTCTCTGTTTTGGTGTGTTTCGGATGGATAGCTCTTATGAACATTGGTGTGTTTTGGACGGATAGCTCTTATGAGCATTGGTGTGTTTCGGATGGATTAACTCTTATGAGCATTGGTGTGTTCCAGATGGATTAGCTCTTATGAGCATCTAGTGTGTTTCGGTTGGATTATTAAAGTACTCGTAACCATAAGTCGTTCATCGGATTCTAAATCTTTGTAAGGTAACTTTTTAGTGATTTTGATAGACTTGTCATATATTTGAGTTTGAGTTGAATGTTACAATTCACCGGTTGAGATTGTGGATGACAGGAACACATATGGTTAATTTTTATGTTTATACTTTTACTATGCAAATGAAAAGAGTAAAGAAAAGGAATAAAAAGGTAAGGTTCAGTGAAAATACGTTTATGTTCATGAAATTGATGATTTCAAATAATGTTGCTCATGTATCTGACTTACATTATGTTATTTCTAGTGATTTAAGAGTTGATGCACTAACATGTGTTGTGGATAATGCTTAAGCTTGTGCCAATCTTAAGATTGGATTATATCATGCTTAATCTTAAAGATATACATTGAAATGGTAAGTGTTCAAATGGAAATATGTTTATGTTCATGAAAAGGTAGTATAAATCAAAATATTAACTTTCTTATGAAATGATTTATCATGTAGTTGATCCCAAAAGAGTTGTGTATAAATGTACTAACTTATGTATTGATGATGATGATTAGGCTTGTATCAAGCTTATGGTTATGGTTGATGTTTACACTTATGACTTATGTTATGCAAATGAAATGGGTGAGAAAAGGTAATGAAATAGTAAGTTCACAATTGAGATGTAATATGATATGATAAAAGGGTTGATGAATTAAAGGACTTGCCTATATGTGAGAAATTTACTTATGCTAAAGGTCAATTTATCTATGTCATGAATAATCACACTAATTTGTGAATTGATAATGTAATTAAGCTTATGCTAAGTAAACGGAACGGAAAGTAAGTAGAATGGTTCATCATTTTAAGAAAATATTGATGATTATGTAGTAGAACTGTAACACCCCGTACCCGAGACCGTTGCCGGAGTCGGACACGAGGGGTTCACAGACTAAATTCGCTTACTATCGCAGTCCATTTTAAAATTTTCCAGGCAGTTGGCTAACTGCGACACTGTCACCTTAAAAATCATATCTTGAGTTTCACAACTCGAAAATCAGTTTCGTAATTTTTCCCTGAAACTAGAATCATATGCCCATCTACATATTTTTTTTCTAGAATTTTTGGTCGGGCCAATTAGTACAGTTTATTAGTCAAATTCTCCCATGTTACAGGGATCGACTACACTGACCTTTTCGCATTACGACTTGGATATCTCCCTGCACAGAGCTTCAATACTGATGGCGTTTGTTTCTATAGAAACTAGGCTCAGAGAGGAATCTATACATATATGGTATGACTCCTAATTATCTCTGGTTAATTTATAATGAATTTCCAAAGTCGGAACAGGGAATCCAGAAACCGTTCTGGCCCTGTCTCACGAGAACCTGAATATCTCTTAACATACTGTCCATATGATTGTTTCGTTACTTTCCTATGAAAATAGATTCATCAAGGTTCGTTTACATAATTTATTCATTATTTAATTCCAATTCTACTATTTTTAGTGATTTTCCAAATCTACATCACTGCTGCTGCCAGCATCTGCCTTTAAGGTAGACTTTACCTATTTCATAGTTTCCATGATTCAACTAGCCCTTTTTGCATGAATAGCACAAATTATGATAGTGATTAACCATTCCATACCAAATGATTATAACATTATGCTCAAACATATATAAGCCATTTTCGCATGGCTATATACATTAACCAAAATATTCTTCCGCCACTAGTCTATTTTATACATGCCATAAGATAATCCGAAACATAGCAGTACCAAACAGTGGATAGTGATAGTGTGACTAGTTGCTGACGATCCCCGAGCCTGTAGCTTCGCAATGAGATCTATAAAACAGAGGAAACAGAGTAAACGGAGTAAGCATTACAATGCTTAGTAAGTTTTAAGCAGTGTCAACAGATAACAATCAAATTATAACATAGTTGTTCGTATTTTTATTTCACTCTTCCTTCGGGCATACCATCCCTTTACCGAATATGCACATCTCATCATATACAATATGCAGATAAACTTTCACATAAAAGTGAGCTCATGTGACATAGATATATCGTATGATTTCACATCGCCTCTCACACTGATCCGATGTCACATAATCATAGGAATAGTCTCATAGATTGCTCTCGTATGCATCACATAACTACCTTATGATTTAGTGCAAATCAAGCTCACATATAAACTTGGAGTACATACCTGTTTAACCTTTCGCATTGAATATATTTATAAGCAATTCTTATTACGAAGTCTTACCCGGACATAATCTCCACACGAAGTTATCGGGTCTTACCCGGACAAAATTCCCACACGTAGTCATCGGGCCTTTAGAGCTCGGATATAGTACGAGCACAAAGCTTACGGACATTAATCAGTGATAATATTCTCGCATAAAGCCTGCGGGGTTTTAACCCGGATATAGTACTGACACAAATGCCCTTCGGGACTTATCACATTTATGCACTTTCACATCCATCACGTTGGCCACTCGGCCCTGTCACATATATACACTTTCACATTCATCACATCGGCTATTAGGCCTTATCACACATATACACTTTCACATTCATCACATCGGCTATTAGGCCTTGTCACACATATACACTTTCACATTCATCACATCGGCTATTAGGCCTTATCACACATATACACTTTCACATTCATCACATCGGCTATTAGGCCTTATCACACATATACACTTTCACATTCATCACATCGGCTATTAGGCCTTGTCACACATATACACTTTCACATTCATCACATCGGCCATTAGGCCTTATCACATATATACACATCGGCCATTAGGCCTTATCACATATATACACTTTCACATTCATCACATCGGCCATTAGGCCTTATCACATATATACACTTTCACATTCATCACATCGGCCATTAGGCCTTATCACACATATACACTTTCACATTCATCACATCGGCCATTAAGCCTTATCACATATATATACACTTTCACATTCATCACATCGGCTATTAGGCCTTATCGCACATATACACTTTCACATTCATCACATCGGCCATTAGGCCTTATCACACATATACACTTTCACATTCATCACATCGGCCATTAAGCCTTATCACATATATATACACTTTCACATTCATCACATCGGCCATTAGGCCTTATCACATATATACACTGTCTTGGCTGAATCTACATCTATCATTTTCCAATATCACAATTTAGAATTCACGTATGGGTTTAATCAATAGCTTATGAGCAACTAGAACAAGTTTATCAAGGTTTACAACACAATCTCAAATTCAGCACAAGCTGTTTTTCCTGAGCAATAGTCACTAAATCATTTATAACTGGAGCTACAAAACTCCAAATCACTTTTCGTTAATTTTTCCTGAATATAGACTCGTATATCTTCCATCCATAAAATTTCCAGAATTTTAGGTTTGGCCAATCAATACCAGATTTTTCTTAAAGTTTCCCCTGTTTCACTGCTTGACTAATCTGACCACTCTTCACTACGAATCAAATTTCTCATTATCAGAAATTCCTTTGCTTACAGGGTTTCTTTTATAAGAAACTAGACTCATTAAGCTTTAATTTCATGTCTCATTCAGCCTCTAATTCAAATCCATGAATTATGGTGATTTTCTGAATTCATGTTACTGCTGCTGTCCTGAGCAGGTTTATCACAATTTTACTCTTCTGACATATCCTTTCAGCACTTCATAATATCATATCCATTTGGCAACATATCATATCAATAACTTACCTATACTTCATAATAACCATTAGGCTATATGCATAAAGATTTACAATAGAGTTATGATTCTTTTAATATGTGCTTAACATATCATACTCAATCACATTATAGGCTTTAATACTTAAAACTTACCTCTATCGCTAATGTACGTCAATTCCGACTATTCGACCAATTTCCCTTTTTCCACGACCTGACTTTGTTTCCTTGAGTTCTTGAGCTAAATAAATGCAAATAGATTTGTTTAATATCTTAACCAATATTGTTTACTTATTATTCACATTCGGCAATCACATAACAAATTCAATATGTATTATAATTTATAAATATGCCATGATTCAAATTTCGTACATATTTATAACTGAAAATGGCAAGAACTTATCAAGCCATGATAGTCACTTATAACTCAACTCAAAATGATCATAAAACCCTAATAACAGATCATTCAACTTATACTAGTTTCGCATACACAAGCAAAACTCGCATAGTTTAGCTTGTTTTCTTATACACTAGTTTAACCACTACGATTATTACCAAATAAATCACATTCAATTAACACTACCCATTTACATATACATCAACTATCAAATTCTCACTCCTTAGCTAATGCCGAATGCTTATATAAGCCCTAAGTCATATTTACACATTTATCAACTTTCCAATTCAACTTAATACCAAAAATTAATGTCATTTAAATAGCCAACACCAAAATATTTGTTCAAAAGGACCTAGCCAAACACCTCACTTAGTTAAAAGTTCCACACAAAACACTAATAGCCAACTCAATTTCATCCTTAATATTTCTTATAACAAAATTTATCAAAATTCAATAAGAAATACATTAAATTCCATGACCGAATTTGCATTTCACCATAATAGCCACTTGCCATAAAACAATTAAGCCACAATCATTTAATTTACCTAGCTTAGACTTAGATTAATAATTATCTAAATTATTTAAACATTCAACACAACCTCTCCTTTAATTAAGCACATATTCGACAAGGAAAAATGGTAATTTAGCAAACCTTAGTTTAACATATAATTTGTTTATAACACATTTTAAGCCTTCTTTTCATGCCGTCAACTCAAAACACATACATTACTCAAATATAACCAAGTTCATATTCGGCAATAGCATCCAACATGATAGCCGATTCTTCCCACTTAGCATCTAATGCATACATATGATCATTTGTTTGGCTCAAACGCCCATCCACCATGATTCGTCCAAATTAATATGAAACAACAGCCATATTCTTTATTGACTACTATGGCCGAAAGCTTTATTCATTCCCAAAATCAAATTTTAACATGGGTCAAATAAAGAAGTTGGTAACTAACTCAAAAATTAACTAAACTTTTTACCTTAGTTTAAGCCTAGGATGACCGAGTGGTGTTTCTCCCCTATTCTTCCTTCACATTCGGCTTAGAAGAAACAAAGATGAACACTTAGTTTTCTTCACCCATTTCCCCCCTTCTCAAGCTTCAAGTGACCGAATGTTTTTGCCCCAATTCTTTCTTTCAATTCGGCCAAGAAGACAAAGATGAAGCTTTGTCTTCATTACTTTTCTTTTTATTCTTTCTTTAATCTATTTCCTTTCTTTTGCATAAAATAATGGCCATTTAATTAAGATTTAATACATATTATATATATATGACCATCATGGCCGGCCACCACTTAAAATAAAAGGGGTATTTGACATGCAAGTACAACTATTTGCAACATGCATAAATGGGCCACCTTACATTAGCCTAGCACATTTCTAAATTTTCTCACATAAGTCCTATTTAATAAAATTTCACTTACAATTTATAAAATTCAACCATGAAATTTTCACACATGCATATATACATATTCTAGACAATAAATATCACATTCAAACATTTCGGTGACTCGGTTTAGCGGTCCCGAAACCACTTCCCGACTAGGGTCAATTTAGGGGTGTCACAAGAACTTTTAAGATCTTATTATGTTATGAATAGAAAGTATATGTGAGTTGATAGGTTTATAGTTTGAAAAATCTTGTGGCATTGGTAAAGCTTTACATTTTTCATATAAATTTCATATTTATGATGAAATTTTATGTTTAATATTCATACGAGCTTATTAAGCATTCATTGTTTATGTAGTTATTTTCCTTTACTTTACAAATTATCGAAATCTCGGTCAATTTGGAAGCTTGTCAAAGACCTAAAAGGACCATTTTGTGAAGTTTATAAAATAGGTTGCAAATGTTTGAAATAATTGAAATTATGAGATGCTATAGGCTTAAAGTAGTTTCAGCTAGGCTTGGTTAATGTAGAAATTTGATAAAAATAGATTTACGAGCCTAGGGGTAAAATCATAATTTTGTGAAAGTTTAGGGACAAAATGGTCATTTTGCCAAAATATGAAGTATGAAATGCATTGATTAATATGATTATTAAAGTGAATTTTTATCATTTTAGATCAAGAAATACGAAATTTGGACCTAGACTGAGGGAAAGCCAAGCTAGTATACTAAATCCAACTAGTCGTCCACTTTTTGTATATCGAGGTAAGTTGTACGTAAGTAAGGTAAATTTATCGTTATTATGTGTTGAATGATTGATTTTGTGTAAAATGGTTGAATACGCTTCTGAATAATGCATGATGAAATTTAATATAGTAAATTCCCGGTTGAACCTAGGAATAGATTGGAAATCCATGCCATGACATTGGATGATATGTATGCTAGTGTAATACCATGTTTGGTACATGGCATTGGCAATGTTATGAGAGCCAGTGTAAGACCATGTATGGGGCATGGCATCAGCATCGATATGTGTGCTAATGTAAGACAATGTCTGGGACATGGCGTCGGCCACATTATGAGAGCCAGTGTAAGACCATGTTTGGGATAAGGCATCGGCATTGAGATGAGAGCTAGTGTAAGACCATGTCTAGGACAAGGTATTGGCCTCGACATGTAACCTAGTGTAAGACCATGTCTGGGATATGGCATCAGCAATTTATCCTCTTGTGTAAGGCTTGTCAGACATCCTTTAGTATTCCAAATGGTTTCACTGATTATTTTAAAGCTTATGATAAAGATATGGAATGATATAATCATATTGTGAGTGGTACATATTCTTATTCAAAACTTATGAGATATGAGTCTAGTTATGTTGCCTTAATGGTAAGAAAAACATGAGTAAGTTCTAACTATGCAAATGATTTTGGGACGATTTTGTTTTCTTTGGCTTATACTTGTAATATATAAGTATGTAGTGATATCTACCTTTGTTCACTTAAGAATGTTGTGTTGATTTATAATATTCTATGTGTTTAAATATGCATGGTTGATGTTGTTACTTATTTACACGCAACTTACTAAGCTTTATGCTTACTCCCTCTCTTTTCTATTTTCATATAGATCCGCCAAGTTAGCATCGAGAATCAAGGGACGTCGGAGGCATCGATCACACTATCACCTAAAGCTTTTGGTATAGCTAGTTTAATTGTTTTGAGTGTAGCATGTATAGGGACTTGATCTTTTGTTTAGTGTCATGTTAGTTTAGCTACAACTGTTGGCTCATATGGATGTGAAATTCATTTTGTATATGCCAATGATGTTGGCTAATGTTGATTATTATTAAATGCATTTCATGAAAAATCTCATGGTTGTGGTTTTTTTTTGTTATGTGTGTTTATGCTTGGATTGGTTATGTTTAATGTTGTGTAAGTTGGTGCATATAAGGGTTGAAAAAAGGCTTGGTAGATAGCTTTGTTTTTGTCCACACTGCAGACACACAGGCATGTGTCTAGGCCGTGTGTGACACACGGACTACCCCATAGGTGTGTAGTCAGGTCGTGTGTCCCCTGCACCTAATTTTGGCAAAACAGAATGCCCAGTAGCAACCATACGAGTAGAGACACGGCCGTGTGTCTCAACCATGTGGAGGACACGGCCTAGTACATGGGCGTGTACCAAGGCCGTGTTCCCTTAAAGGGTTGCTGATGTCAGAAATCGAATGTCATGGTTTTTACACACGGGCTAAGACACGGGCATGTCATGGCCGTGTGGAGGACATGGGTAATGGACACGAGTGTGTGTCAAGCCGTGTAAATACCCTTATAGGTTTGAATCGAGAAATAAATTCACAGGGGCTACGGACACAGGTGTGTCCCAATATGTTCAGGCCGTATGAGCCACACGGGCCTTCAACATGGCCATGTTAAGAAGACACACAGATATATCGCCATTCCACACCGGCGTGTGTCCCTGCCTACTTGAAATTTTACAGAGTTTTTTTAGAGTGCATAGATTAGTCCCGAATTAATCCCAAAGTGTGTTTAGGGCCTCGTAGTCCCATACTAGGGACATTAAGGTATTGTGAAAAGTTTTAAGTTGGAGCAAAATTTCATAACTAGGAAATGTATGTTTGCATGTGTTGAGATAGGTAGTGCCTTGTACTCTTTTCCAGTGTCGGTTACGAGTAAGAAGTGTTACATTTAGTGGTATTAGAGCTACAGTTTAGTCGATTCTTGGACTAACGTAGCGAGTGTACAATTCTAGCTATACATGCCAAAAATACATTGTGATAGTGTGACGACTCTTGACGAATTTAAATTGTGTTTTCATATAGTAAATGGATCCCGACGGAGCAATGGCGGACGATGTAGAAAGTAATGTGTTGGCTCCCGTTGAAGGGACCACGCCAGTAGAGAGCAGGCCCATGATAATCAGTCAGGGCGGAGGGGCTAGAAAAGCCTACCTCCATATGATGGATGCCTCGTATTCGGACTTTATTCGTGTAAATCTGAAAACTCCACCTCCCCCCTCCAATTCCTCAGCCTAACCCCATAGTGCCTCAAGCGTTAGAGATGTTAAGAAGGGAGAAACCTCTGGTTGATAGAATTAGGAAACAATGGGCTGAGGAATTTAGAGCGAATATAGATGATGACCAAGAGAGGGCAGAGTTCTGGCTAGAAAATAACATTAGGGTATTCGATGAGTTGTCTTGTACACTGGAGGAGTGTATGAAGTGTGTTGTGTCACTCTTACGAGTCTCAGCCTACCAATGGTGCTTGTGTCGGTTGTACTAAGGGAAAGGATTACCTGGGAGTTTTTCAAGAGGAATTTTAAAAGAAGTGTATTAGTCAGAGGTTTATAGATCAGAAGAGGTGGGAATTTCTAGAACTGAAGTAAGGCCGAATGACAGTAACATAGTATGAGCGTGAGTTCGTAAGGCTCAGCAAATACGCTAGGGAGTGCGTATTGACCGAAGCCATCATGTGCAAGAGATTTGAGGATGGATTGAACGAAGACGTCTGATTATTAGTGGGCATCTTAGAGTTAAGGGAGTTTGTAATGCTCGTTAAGAGAGCTTGCAACGTAGAAAAATTGGTCAAGGAGAAGAGAAAAGCTAATAGCGAGTTTCGTGACTCAAGGAAAAGACAAATGAGAAAATTGTTTTAGACCTCGTCTAAGAGATCGAGGGAGTTCACTACTCGATCGAATGATTCAGTGGGATTCTCGAGTAGAAATAAGAATAAGCAGTACACGGCGTCTAAGGCTCAAACCACTTCTATCGCAAGTGTTGGTAGTGCTGGATCGAACAGACCAGAATGTTCACAATGCGGTAGACACCATTTTAGTGAGTGTCGAGGGAATGAAAGAGGTTGTTTCAAATGTGGGTCGCTAGACCATTTTATTCGAAACTGTCCTGAAATGGGTGAGAAAGACGAAAAGCAAGATGTGAGGGCGAGTAATGCTCCTTCGAGAGGTAGACCACAGAAGAATCCGAGAAGTGGGGCTATCAGCAGAGATACGCCTAGAGATTCCGCCATAAGGTCCGAGGGTCGAGCGCCTACAAGGACTTATGCCATTCGTGCTTGCGAAGAGGCATCGTCACTGGATGTGATTACTGGAACTTTTTCTCTTTATGATATTTCTGTTGTTGATTTGATTGATCCGGGGTCTACCTATTTGTATGCTTGTGTAAAATTGGTGTCTAGCATGAATATGCCTTTCGAGTCTATAGAATTTTTGGTAAAAGTGTCAAACCCATTAGGCAAGCATGTGTTAGTTGATAAAGTGTGTAGAATCTATCCTTTGATGATTAGAGGTCATTGTTTTCCGGCTAACCTCATGCTACTAGCGTTTGATGAATTTGACATAATTCTTAGCATGGATTGGTTGACTGTTCATAACGTGTTAGTAAACTGTGGTAGTAAGTTTATTGAGCTGAAATGTGAAAATAAGGATATTATTCGGGTTGAATCAGGTGAACCGGATAGCTTACCTGTAATGCTTTCTTCTATGACTGCTGAGAAATACATGAGAAAAGGGTATGAGCCTTATCTCGCATTTGTGTTGAATACCCAAGTATCGAAAGTAAAGATTGGGTCAGTGCCAGTGGAATGTGAGTTTCCGGATTGTTTCCAGAAGAGTTGCCCGGACTTCCTCCAACTAGGGAAGTCGAGTTTCGTATCGAGTTAGTCCCTGGTACTACACCTATATCGGTTGCCCCATATAGGATGGCACCGTTGGAGTTAAAAGAGTTGAAGGCTCAGCTACAAGAGTTAACGGATAAGGGTTTTGCGAGACCGAGCTATTCTCCGTGGGGTGTTCCAGTACTTTTTGTGAAAAAGAAAGACTGGTCGATGAGGCTATGTATAAACTACAGATAGCTCAACAAGGTGACTGTGAAGAACAAGTATCCTTTGCCAAGGATCGATGATCTGTTTGACCAATTGAAAGGAGCCACAGTGTTTTCTAAGGTAGACTTAAGATCCAATTATTACCAGCTAAGAGTTAAGGAACAAGATGTACCGAAAACCATGTTTCGGACGAGGTACGAGCACTATGAGGTCATTGTCATGCCCTTTGGTTTAACAAATGCTCCCGACGTATTTATGGATTTAATGAATCATATTTTCCAACCGTACTTGGATAAGTTCATTGTTGTTTTTATCGATGATATATTAATTTATTCTCGTGATGAGAGTGAGCACGCGGAGCATTTGAGAACTGTTTTGCAGACTCTAAGAGATAAGCAGTTGTATGCCAAGTTTAGTAAAAGTGATTTTTTGCTCCGAGAGGTTAGATTCTTAGAACACATCGTGTCGAGTGATGGAATTAGAGTTGATCCGAGTAAGATCTCGGCTATTGTTGAGTGGAAACCGCCAAGGAATGTTTCGGAGGTTAGAAGTTTTCTAGGTTGAGGGGGTTACCATCGACGATTCATTAAAGGATTCTCCATGATTGATACTCCGATGACGAAGTTGCTATAGAAAGATGTCAAGTTCAAATGGATAGAAAAATGCTAATAGAGTTTCGAGAAACTAAAAGCACTATTGACTGAACAACCAGTCCTAGTACAACCAGAACCGGGAAAAGAATTTGTAGTGTATAGAAATGCATCCTTGAATAGATTGGGGTGCATGCTCATGCAAGAAGGAAAGGTAATAGCATATGCCTCGAGAAAATTGAAGCCACATGAGAAAAATTATCCGACACACGAGTTAGAGCTAGCAGCCATAGTGTTTGCACTGAAGATTTGGAGACACCACTTGTATTGCGAGAGATGCCAAGTATTCACTGACCATAAAAGTATAAAGTATTTGATGACTCAAAAGGAATTGAACCTTTACCAATGGAGATGGTTAGAGCATATAAAAGATTACGAGCTGGTGATCGACTATCACCCAGTGAAAGCGAACGTGGTCTCCGATGCTTTGAGTAGGAAGTCATTGTTTGCCTTGAGGTCTATGAACACTTAGTTGTCTGTAATTGAGGATGGTTCGATTCTAGCATAGTTTAGAGCTAGTCCAATGTTTTTGAAAGAGATCTGAGAAGCTCATAAAGGTGATAAAGAATTTTAAGATAAGATAACTCAGTGTGAGACGGGTATAGAATTAGATTTTCAGATTGGTTCAAATGGTTGTTTAATGTTTCGAGACAGAATTTGTGTACCCAAAGATGATAAGCTTATTCGAAAAAAATTTCATGAGGGACATAGCAGTTGCATGTCTATCGATCTGGGTAGTGTGAAAATGTACAATGACTTGAAGAAAAAGTATTGGTGGTCGGGAATGAAGAAAGACATTTCAGAGTTTGTCTCTAAGTGTAACACCCCAAATTTGGGCCTAGGAAAAATGGGCTTCCCGTATCAGAGGAAAAGGAATTTAGTTGTGCAAGTGAATGACACAAATTGCATGTCTGGTGTGGTGGTTAAGTGATTTGGGTGTGTTTGGGGATGTCTGAGAAGTCCTAGGTTCAAATCTAGGCTTTAGCAAAATTTTGGTTTTAAGTGAATAAAACTTGGATGCTTGGAACTAGGCCTTTTAAAATATTGTGTTAAATAAATGACACAAGGAAGCATGTGGTCTAGTGGTTGTGGCGTCATTAAGGTTGTAAAGAAGCACGGGTTTTGCAATTTATTTTAGTTTTTATCTTAAGTGAATCTGGACGTTAGCAAATATTTCTTTTAGTTAATTGAGGATAAAATGTTACACAAAGAGCCTTGTGGCTTGGTGGCAAGTGGTGTAACACCCCGAACCCGAAACCGACACCGGAGTCGAACACGAGGTGTTAACTGACTTTAACCCCTTATAAAATTTATTTTCCAGACACTGCCCAATCTGTGTACTAGTCGTTTTAAAAATCATATCTTGAGTTTCGTAACTCAAAAATCAGTTTCGTAATTTTTCCCAGAAACTAGACTCATGTGCCCATCTATGTAATTTTTTCTAGAATTTTTGGTCGGGCCAATTAGTACAGTTTATTAGTCAAAATCTCCCATGTTGCAGGGGTTGACTACACTGACCTTTGCCCATTACGACTTGGATATCTCCCTGCACGGGGTTTCAATACTGATGCCGTTTGTTTCTATGAAAACTAGACTCAGAGAGGAATCTGTACATATATGGTACGACCCCTAATTATCTCTGGTTAATTTATAATGAATTTCCAAAGTCGGAGCAGGGAATCCAGAAACCGTTCTGGCCCTGTCCCACAAAAATATGATTATCTCTTAATATACTGCCCATATGATCTTTTCGTTACTTCCTCATGAAAACAAACTCATCGAGCTTCGATTACATAATTTATTCATCAATTAATTCCACTCCTACTATTTTTAGTGATTTTTCAATCTCATGACACTGCTGCTGCCAGCATCTGTTACGAAAGTAACTAGGTCCATTTCATGCCTACCCTTGATCCAACTCAATCGAACATTCGTGCCATTTTCGCATGGCTTAAAGTTTACATGCCAAAGTTCAAACACAACGTAATATCTTATACATGCCAAAATGTTCTTCTAAGCCAACTAAGAAGAAAGTACCAAAACTTGCTATCCGGTGTGATGACTTCGATGACGGCCTGACCCCGCAAAAATAGATGTGTCCAAGAAACCTAGAATAGGTGACAAGGAAACACCGAGTGAGTTTATAACTCAGTAAGTCATAAGCTATGCACTACCATCCATCAATAACATTATCACAAGAGAAAACAAAATGGAACGAGGCTAATTACTCCATCCATTCCGAACCATACCATAGTTCCTCCAACCTATCGGTTCAATTTCATACCAATTTATGCATTCACAATCCACATACTCATCAATAGGATATTCGAGGCATTTTCATAAATCATTTTATTTTCGTTACAAACATACAACTAAATGGCCTTTCACCCATTCTACGATAAATTTTATGTACGTGACTTCAAGTATATTTGTCACATAGGTTCAAACTTACCAAGCTCAACACCAAGTATAGACATAGCACCTATTAGCCATGAACTCAAGACACTTACCCGATCCGCTGTCCGCGATCGACTCAATAGTGTCGCACACATAGTGTCCATAATGATTCACGAATGTATATTGAGTCCGCACACTCAGTGCTATATAATCAACTCGCACACTTAGTGCTACGTAATCAAATCGCACACTTAGTGCTACATAGTCAAACTCGCACACTTAGTGCCGCATGGTCAATTCGCACACTTAGTGCATCATATTCATTTCGCACACTTAGTGCAACAAGTCAAATCGCACACTTAGTGCTGTACAATTTAATCCCGCGCACTTAGCGCCAATCTCATGGTCATAAATGGTTATACCCGCACGTTTAGTGCCGAGATCAACAACTCAGTACATCTTACCTCCTTTTTTTTCATTCAACAATTTCATCATCACATACGTACATGCATATATATATATGTATATTTATTCATTCCATTCAGCATCAATACATAAACATTATGACCATTTGAAATAATACCAACTACATGCTTAATGACTTACTTTATGTTGGGTAAAATAATTCCGAGTCGGCTACTCGATGACCTTCGATTTCCCCTTGTTGGACGCCTCTCCTTTAGGTTCTTGAGCTTAAATAAATACATCAACTAGTTTAATTACCTTGCTAGTTATTTATATCCCGTAACATTAATAGTTTCATATCAAAAGAAGCATACGGCAACATTCTATTTCGAGGTACATATTCATAATTCAAATTCGACCATATAAACCAACATCATCCACTTGATCAATTATAAAGAATTAAGGTTAATATCACCATGTGTACTCTATATGGCCCATTATACATAATCAAATTTAACATCATCTATGTATTCACTCATATGGCCGAATATACATACCCCCATATAACATCATTTTCATTCCATTTAACACTTAATTTCCACCACATGAACACTTGGCCGAATACTCTTAAACTAGCAAAACTCCACATTTGTTCATACCATCTTTTAAATTCACATGCCTATTTTTACTTTTTTTTTTACAAGAGTCATAGCCGAATCGTTTTAACCATGAGTAACATAACAAGCATAGATCGTGTTTATGGATATACCATGGCCGATTCAAGCTAATCACCTCCAAAATCATCAACCATTTTCAATGCATATAACATATATAAACATGAATAAGTTTCATATAATCTCTTAACACATTAATTTCTTTCATCAACAACCTTTTGTTTCTTTATCCATCAAAACTTAAAGGTAAGAAAAAATCAAGTTCTTCTCACACATACCATAACCGAAAGCTCCATCCAACACTCTAAATTCGAAATTTTAGTATGGCTAGGTAAGAAAAACGTGATGATTAACCCAAACAACTATTATTTCAAAAGAAAAATTAACAAAATTTACTAACCTCCTCTTCATTCAAAAGGCCGAATGCCTTTGCTCCCCCCCTCCTTTTTCTTCTTCTTGTACGGCTAAGAAGAACAAGGTAATGACCCCCTTTTTTTTGTTACTTCTTTTATTATCCTTAGTATTTCTTTTTATTATTTCCTTTCCTTTACATAAAATAATGACCACTTCATGGAAACTTACCACCTATTCTAATATATGCTCCATCATGGCCGGCCACTATGTATAAAAGAAGGGGTATTTGACATGCAAAGCCATTATTCTCACCACATGCTTTAATAGGTCCTTGTAATTTAACCAATCACATTTCCAGATTTTCTCACATAGGTCCTATTTACTAAAATTCACCTTCAATTAAAAAAATTCAAACATGGAATTTTCACACATGCATATATACATATAATAAGCATCAAATATGACAGCTAATTATTTTTATGACGCGGTTTAGCGGTCCCGAAACCACTTCCCGACTAGGGTAAATTTTGGGGTGTCACAACTCTCCCCCACTTAAGAAATTTTCGTCCCCGAAAAGCTTACCGGTAAATAGGTTTGGGTATCGTTCTTTCATCGAACTTTCGGTTTCCCAAGTAGCTTCCTCAATCCCGTGTTTGAGCCATAACACCTTTACTAACGGAACCCTTTTGTTCCACAACTCCTTCACTTCACGAGCTAGGATACACATCGGCTCTTCTTCATAACTCATATCGGCTCGAATTTCAACCTTCGACGGACTAATTATGTGCGAAGGATCAGATCTATAGCGTCGAAGCATCGAAACATGAAAGACATCGTGTATCCTTTCAAGTTCAGGGGGCAAAATCAATCTATATGCAACCGGCCCCACTCGTTCGGAAATTTCGTACGGCCCAATGAATCTCGGGCTCAACTTGCCTTTACGACCAAATCTGAGTACCTTTTTCCAAGGCGAAACTTTAAGGAACACTTTATCTCCCACCTGATATTCAATGTCCTTCCGTTTCAGATCCGCATACGATTTTTGACGATCTGTGGCTACCTTCAGACTTTCACGGATTACCTTTACTTTCTGTTCGGCATCTTTAATCAAATCAACTCCGAAAATTTTACTTTCACCGAGCTCGGTCCAAAACAATGGTGTACGACATTTACGACCGTACAAAGCCTCGTAAGGTGCCATCTTAATACTTGATTGGAAACTATTGTTGTAAGCGAATTCGATCAAGGGTAAATACCGTTCCCATGAACCACTAAACTCGAGGATGCAACATCTCAACATATCCTCAAGTATCTGAATTATCCGCTCGGATTGACCATTGGTTTGGGGATGAAAAGCGGTGCTAAAATGTAGCTTGGTACCCAAAGCTTCTTGCAATTTCTTCCAAAATCGTGAGGTGAATCTCGGATCTCTATCCGACACGATAGAAATAGGTACCCCGTGTAATCTCACAATCTGAGAAACGTACAATTCAGCTAGTCTATCCAATGAAAAATCCGTACGCACGGGAATAAAGTGAGCCGACTTAGTCAGTCTATCAACAACAACCCAAATCGTATCCTTCTTACTTGCTGACAATGGCAGTCCGGACACAAAGTCCATTGTGACTCGATCCCATTTCCACTCGGGTATCATGGTCGGCTGAAGTAATCCTGAAGGCACTTGATGTTCCGCTTTCACTTGTTGACATATCAAACACCTTGAAACAAATTCAGAAATGTCTCGTTTCATGCCCGGCCACCAAAATTGACGTTTCAGATCGTTGTACATTTTAGTACTACCCGGGTGGATAGACATTCGGCTACAATGGGCTTCGTTCAGAATCATCGGAATGAGTTCCGAATTCCTTGGAACACACAAACGACTTCTAAACCTCAAACAATCATCATCATCCATTTGAAACTCCGATTCCTTGTTCGGAACACACTCAGCCCGTTTTGCAACCAATTCATCATCAATTTTCTGGACTTCACGAATTTGATGGATCAATAATGGTTTGGCTTTTAATTCAGCTACTAACACATTGTCGGGTAGAACAGACAAGTGCACATTCATTGCTCGTAAAGCAAACAGCGATTTCCAGCTTAAGGCGTCCGCAACCACATTAGCCTTTCCCGGGTGGTAATCAATGACAAGCTCGTAACCTTTCAACAACTCAAGCCAACGTCTTTGTCGCAGATTCAAGTCTCGTTGAGTCATCAAATATTTGAGACTTTTGTGATCCGAAAACACATGGCACTTCTCACCAAACAAATAATGTCGCCATATTTTCAATGCAAACACAATGGCAGCTAGTTCGAGATCATGGGTCGGATAATTTCTCTCGTGTGGCTTCAATTGTCTCGACGCATAGGCCACAACTCGACCTTCTTGCATCAATACGCAACCCAACCCAAGTAGGGATGCGTCACTATAAATGACAAACTCTTTACCCGATTCGGGTTGCACCAAAATTGGAGCTTCAGTCAAATGAGTTTTTAGTTGATCGAAGCTTTTCTGACATTTCTCCGTCCATTCGAACTTAACATCCTTTTGAAGTAGCTTCGTCATTGGTGTGGCTATCATCGAGAAACCTTTGACAAATCGTCGGTAATAACCGGCGAGCCCTAGAAAGCTCCGGACTTCGGTAACATTTCTCGGAGGCTTCCAGTTAAGTATGGCTGAAATTTTGCTTGGGTCAACTCGAATACCCGATGCGGATACCACATGACCCAAGAAGCTAACCTCTCTTAACCAGAACTCACACTTACTGAACTTAGCATATAACTGCTTATCCCGCAAAATTTGCAACACTAGCCTCAGATGCTCAGCATGTTCGGTCTCATCTCTTGAATAGACCAAGATGTCATCAATAAACACAACTACGAACCGATCCAAATACGGCCTGAAGATCCGATTCATCAAATCCATAAACACCGCAGGGGCATTAGTGAGCCCAAACGGCATCACTAAGAACTCGTAGTGACCGTACCTCGTTCTGAAAGCAGTTTTGGGTACGTCTGAATCTCGAATCCGCAACTGATAATAACCCGTCTCAAATCTATCTTTGAAAACACCGATGCTCCCTTTAATTGATCGAACAGATCATCAATACGCGGTAACGGATACTTACACTGTGTTTGGTTCGCCGTATTACCCAATCCATTACGCCCCGATTACGTGTGTATTACATTACGCCCCTATTCCGGCGTTTGGTTCGCTGTAATAGGTATTACGCGCGTAATCGGTTACGCCCCTAATCCCCAAATTCCCGTGTTTTCCAATCCCTTCCCTTTTCGCTGTATTAGCTATTACTTCCGGCCTCCCTCCCCATCTCCCTGTTTTACCCTCCCTCCCTACCCGACCCTCTCCTCTTCCGTGCATGAACCTCTTCCCTCACCGTTAAATTCCTTTTATATTTTAGAGCCCCCCACAAAGTAGAGTCGCCGTCCTTTCCCTTCTTTGATCCTCTCAATCAAGTAATTCTCAAATTATTTTCCTACTGTTTTTGGGTTTTTTTAACCCTCTGTTTCATTCAGTCTTTTGTTAATTCCTTAATTTTCCATATATGATTATCAGGTGATGATAAACACTGTGAATTTAAAATTTGGGGAGATGTGAGTGTGTTGAGTGGCTGGAGAAATTATTTTGCGTAGCTGCGATCGAATTGCTGAGTCAGGGGCTACCGAGTTACTGAGTTCTTCATGGCTGATTTTCATACATCGACTCATAGAGCTAACTGATCTTCTCGCCTCAAGAACTGGTAAATAATATGAAAGAAAAAAAAAGAGAAATTTCATTGTTTCTTAAATGTGAGGAAAAAACCAATTATTTTTCTTTGCAATGTTTTTCCGTTTCCACTGTTTATATTGATTACAAGCTGCTGGTGTTAATGTTTTTTGCTTAATTTTCTTCATGGATGCTTTATTGATGTAAGAAGAGATTGAAAAGATAGAAAAGTAGGAATTGCAATTAATTGAGAACTTTCTCAAGTTTAAATTAGGTTCTTTTGTGTTTTGTTTTTAATTTTTTTTTTGCTGATATAGGTTGAGAAATACAAGGCTGCAAATCAAAGAGCAATACAAGCACTGGAGAAGGTATGACAGAGTCCTTTCTTTTCAGTTTTGTATGTATGTCTATATGCGCGAGCTTGAGTGTGTGTTTGCATAGTGTACCTTCGGATTATCGTTTTAGTAGATTAGATGAAATTGGTGTTGAACTCCCTTCTTTACTTCCCATTAGAAGCATTTAAATGTTGTCAGTTGCAAACCACCATTATTGAAACCATTCCTAGTGGAAATTTTCTTTCTGGTGTTCATTTTATTGAAGCTGACTTGCTGATTTATTCTGAAGTATGGGACAACACAAATGGAAGTAGACGCTGATGGTTCACTATCATACCCTGAACCTATTGCAAGAGATAATGGTAAATGAAATTTTCTTTTACTTTTTAGTTCTATTTTGAGGTGCTAGGTCATCGAGCGTACCATGTAATATTTTGATTGTTCATGTCAGCTGACAAGCATTCTCGTCCAAAACCTCTTAACATTGAAGAAGAACAGTTCATGCGAGTGTTTTATGAGAACAAACTTCGAGAAGTTTGTAGTGCATTCTACTTTCCTAATAAAATTCAGGTACTTACTACCTTTTTTTTTTTTTTGGATAATGGTCATACTATAAATAAATATGAGGCCATGATCAATGTGATTCTGTTTGTGGTTCATGTTTTGCAGGCAACTGCTCTAATTTATTTCAAAAGGTTTTACCTGCAATGGTCGGTCATGGAACATCATCCAAAACATATAATGTACGAGTCTTCTACATCTCTTTCAGATACAAGCTCCAATGCCCTTTATCTCTGCATGTAATATGCTGGATGAGTCATTCTGATTTGCGCTTAAGAGTATGTTAGAAAAATGCATCATGTGCTATTTTAAAAATGTATGAAAATATCAGGTAAGCAACATACTGTTTGGAATTTGTATATTGTCCCTGACTTTGTCATTTCGTATGTGGTGGTGGAAGAAATGTTACTTTGACTGATAATCACCATTGAATACTAAACTTTCTTTAGAGAATAATGTAATTGTTAAATTGGAAAAGTTTCTTTATAACTCTAGGTTAACCTGTGTGTATGCGGCCTGTAAGATAGAAGAAAATCATGTGTCAGCAGAGGAGCTTGGTAAGGGGATTTCACAGGATCATCAAATGATTCTCAATTACGAGATGATAGTGTCTCAGGTATGGCTACTGTTCTCCTTCCTTTTTCTTTTAGTCTTGCTTTTTTCTTTTGCTTGTGCTTCTCAAAAGTACATAACTGGATTTGCAGAGTCTGGAATTTGATCTCATTGTTTATGCACCCTATCGTTCAGTTGAAGGTTTTGTCAATGACATGGAGGTGGGTTTGGTTACTGATTATCCTTTTGTTCTTCCTTCTATAGTTGTAAAATATATTTACAAGTAAATCTTAAGTTGTTATTTGGGGTAATCATTTGTTTTCCCTTGTCGTGTTATTATTATTTTTCTATGTCGTATTGCATTTAAGGTGTTATATAGTTTGTAACACGATAAATCCATGATAGATTTTGGCATGTTCGTGCATACATGTTGTGTTCCAGTAGTTGAACTTCAGTCCGTAACATAGGCTGCCTCTTGGTTTATTCTGTTTCTCAAACATTTTGCATTGCATGAATTAATAACTTGTGTGTGAAATTATGATTTACAGAAGCTTCACCTGTAGTACATGAAGAGACAGGTCCATCAGAGGCAAATCTCTTCTCAGGCAAATATATACTAGATCCAAATCAAGCTCCGAGAAAGCAAGTAAAACCGGTCGCTCGACTTCAGAAGATTCTCAAGTTCAGATGTTACTCGACGAGGATGTTCAAGTCGAAACAAATTCCCAAAATAATTCAATTTTGTAAACTAGCAAACTCAAAATTTGTAGTTAAATGTTGATCCTTAACTTTGAAAGTAATTTAATGAAATTTTGAAAGTAATTTAATGAAATTCAAGCTTAGTTATGCTCTGAGGAAGAGTCCATATTTTTAAGCGGTGGATCTTGTATATAAACTATTTCAGCAGATTGCAAATTATAATGCAGCAAATGTAACTTTTTAGTAATGAAGGTGTGACTGATCCGAATTATTTTAAATTGTATAAATTCATATAAGAAAATTTATTATTAAGAATTTTATGAAATTATATATTATTATTAAATTATATGTAATAATAATTATTTTAAATTATACAAATTCATATAAGATAATTTATTAGTTATAATTATTTTAAATTTTATTAAATCATATATTTTAATTAAAATATATTTAATATTAATTATTTTAAATTATCTTTTATAATATCATATATTATGATTTGAGTAAATTCATATAAGATAATCAATTATTAAGAATTTTATTAAAATATATATTTTAATTAAAATATATTAAATAATAATTATGTTTAAATATGATTAAATTATTTATTTTTGATAATAAATAATCTTATTAAAATTTAAATAACAATAACAATAATCATTTACCAAAACAAATTTATGCTAAGGGTATTCTGGTCATTTTAGTTTTCTCCATTATGCTATTACACCTCTATTACATTCAACCAAACACAGTTTTACTATTACGCCTCTATTCCATTACATTCAACCAAACAGTTGATTTGCTATTACACCTCTATTCCATTACACCTCTAATCCAATACACCTCTAATCCAATACACCTCTAATCCAATACAGCGAACCAAACGTGCTCTTATTCTTTATCGTCGCTTTATTCAGTTGACGATAGTCAATGCACAACCTCATGGTTCCGTCCTTCTTTTTCACGAACAATACTGGTGCACCCCAAGGTGAGAAACTCGGTCGAGCGAAACCTCTATCCGTCAATTCCTGCAACTGAGCTTTCAACTCTTTTAACTCGGTTAGTGCCATACGATACGGAGCGATCGAAATTGGCATAGTTCCAGGTACAAGCTCAATACCAAACTCTACCTCCCGAACAGGTGGCAAACCCGGTAACTCTTCAGGAAAAACATCCGGGTATTCACAAACCACCGGCACCGATTCGGGTTTCTTTTCTAACTCCTTGTCATCAAGTACATACGCGAGGTATGCTTTGCACCCTTTCCTTACATATTTCTGGGCCAACATTGCTGATATTACAGCTGGCAACTCCCTTAAGTCCGCAGACTCAACTCGGATTATCTCGTTATTTGCGCACCTCAAATCAATAGTCTTGCTTTTGCAATTCACAACCGCATCGTGCGCGGTCAACCAATCCAAACCAAGAATAACATCAAATTCGTCAAACGGCAAAAGCATCAAATCGGCCGGAAAACAGGATTCTCGGATTATTAGAGGGCATCTCTTACACACTTTATCAACAAGTACGCATTGACCCAAAGGGTTTGACACTCGAATTACGAGCTCAGTAGACTCAACAGGTAGAGTCTTACTGGATGCTAAGGTTTCGCATACATATGAATGAGTAGAGCCAGGGTCAATCAATGCAATCACATTAGTATCAAAGAGAGTGAAGGTACCAGTGATGACGTCGGGGGAGGATGCCTCCTCTCGTGCGCGAATGGCATATGCTCTAGCAGGAGTACGGTTCTCGGCTCGATCGGCCGTATCAGAGGCCCCCTCTGACTACCACCCCTGCCTCCTAAAATTCTCGGTGGTCTACCTCTAGATGTCACTCCACTAGGTCTTGCACCTTGAATTTTATTCTTCTCATCCAGCTCCGTGCAATCTCTAATGAAGTGGTCCTTCGAACCGCATCCGTAACAGGCCCTGCTAGTAGACTTGCCCCAACATTCATCTAGGTGTCGTCTTCCACATTGGGGACATTCAGGTTTCTCGTGACGATTATTGCCCACACTAGCTACCGAAGTAGCTCGGGAGCCCATCGATGGTCTTGCCATGATGGAAATTCCCGCAGTCGCCCTCGACTTATTAATGTCCTCCCTGAACTTCTTTACAGCTGAGAACGGAGCTTTACCCGTCGATCTTTTACGATAATCTCTAGCTTCAAATTCAGCCTTCCTCTTCTCCTTTCCAAGTTCTTCCGCCTTGCAGGCTCGTTCGACTAGTGTTACGAATTCTTTTATTTCCAAAATACCCATTAGTAGCTTTAAATCTTCATTCAATCCTTCCTCGAATCTTTTGCACATAGCAACCTCATCAGCTACACACTCCCGGGCATACCTACTGAGTCTTACGAATTCATGTTCGTATTCAGATACAGTCATACGGCCTTGCTTGAGTTCCAAGAACTCCTTACGCTTCTGATCAATGAACCGTTGGCTAATAAATTTCTTTCGGAATTCCGTTTGAAAGAAGTCCCAAGTTACTCGCTCGTTCGGGACTATGGAAATCAAGGTCCTCCACCAATAGTAGGCTGAGTCTCGCAACAAAGATACAGCACATTTTAGACATTCGTCGGGTGTGCATGACAATTCATCGAACACCCGAATGGTGTTATCAAGCCAGAACTCGGCCCTTTCGGCATCATCAGTTACTATGGCCTTGAACTCCTCGGCCCCACGCTTCCTAATCAAGTCTACAGGTGGCTTACTCAGCCTCACAGGATCAGCGACTGATGGCATTACAGGCTCTTGGGGTGGATTATTCAAATTTGGGAATTGTTGGACAGCCGGGTTGGTTCGGGCATATTGCGCGACCCACTCATTCATCATGGTAAAGAAGGCTTGTTTAGCCCCCTCACCTTGATTATTCGCAGATGACTGAGGTTCAACAGGCGGCGTCCCTTGTGCAGGAGCAGCCGCTACGCTCTCAACGTCATCCGCTAGGGTTCTTTCTTCACCGGGGTCCATTTACTAATCAAAACAAAAACATTTCAACCGTCAGAAGTCATCACACATTTAAACATTAACATTCGGCATGTATAGCTAGACTCATACGCGCAATGGTAGTCCTAGAACCGACTAAACCATAGCTCTGATACCAATCAAATGTAACACCCCGAACCCGAAACCGACACCGGAGTCGAACACGAGGTGTTAACTGACTTTAACCCCTTATAAAATTTATTTTCCAGACACTGCCCAATCTGTGTACTAGTCGTTTTAAAAATCATATCTTGAGTTTCGTAACTCAAAAATCAGTTTCGTAATTTTTCCCAGAAACTAGACTCATGTGCCCATCTATGTATTTTTTTCTAGAATTTTTGGTCGGGCCAATTAGTACAGTTTATTAGTCAAAATCTCCCATGTTGCAGGGGTCGACTACACTGACCTTTGCCCATTACGACTTGGATATCTCCCTGCACGGGGTTTCAATACTGATGCCGTTTGTTTCTATGAAAACTAGACTCAGAGAGGAATCTGTACATATATGGTACGACCCCTAATTATCTCTGGTTAATTTATAATGAATTTCCAAAGTCGGAGCAGGGAATCCAGAAACCGTTCTGGCCCTGTCCCACAAAAATATGATTATCTCTTAATATACTGCCTATATGATCTTTTCGTTACTTCCTCATGAAAACAGACTCATCGAGCTTCGATTACATAATTTATTCATCAATTAATTCCACTCCTACTATTTTTAGTGATTTTTCAATCTCATGACACTGCTGCTGCCAGCATCTGTTACGAAAGTAACTAGGTCCATTTCATGCCTACCCTTGATCCAACTCAATCGAACATTCGTGCCATTTTCGCATGGCTTAAAGTTTACATGCCAAAGTTCAAACACAACGTAATAGCTTATACATGACAAAATGTTCTTCTAAGCCAACTAAGAAGAAAGTACCAAAACTTGCTATCCGGTGTGATGACTTCGATGACGGCCTGACCCCGCAAAAATAGATGTGTCCAAGAAACCTAGAATAGGTGACAAGGAAACACCGAGTGAGTTTATAACTCAGTAAGTCATAAGCTATGCACTACCATCCATCAATAACATTATCACAAGAGAAAACAAAATGGAACGAGGCTAATTACTCCATCCATTCCGAACCATACCATAGTTCCTCCAACCTATCGGTTCAATTTCATACCAATTTATGCATTCACAATCCACATACTCATCAATAGGATATTCGAGGCATTTTCATAAATCATTTTATTTTCGTTACAAACATACAACTAAACGGCCTTTCACCCATTCTACGATAAATTTTATGTACGTGACTTCAAGTATATTTGTCACATAGGTTCAAACTTACCAAGCTCAACACCAAGTATAGACATAGCACCTATTAGCCATGAACTCAAGACACTTACCCGATCCGCTGTCCGCGATCGACTCAATAGTGTCGCACACATAGTGTCCATAATGATTCACGAATGTATATTGAGTCCGCACACTCAGTGCTATATAATCAACTCGCACACTTAGTGCTACGTAATCAAATCGCACACTTAGTGCTACATAGTCAAACTCGCACACTTAGTGCCGCATGGTCAATTCGCACACTTAGTGCATCATATTCATTTCGCACACTTAGTGCAACAAGTCAAATCGCACACTTAGTGCTGTACAATTTAATCCCGCGCACTTAGCGCCAATCTCATGGTCATAAATGGTTATACCCGCACGTTTAGTGCCGAGATCAACAACTCAGTACATCTTACCTCTTTTCTTTTCATTCAACAATTTCATCATCACATACGTACATGCATATATATATGTATTATTCATTCCATTCAGCATCAATACATAAACATTATGACCATTTGAAATAATACCAACTACATGCTTAATGACTTACTTTATGTTGGGTAAAATAATTCCGAGTCGGCTACTCGATGACCTTCGATTTCCCCTTGTTGGACGCCTCTCCTTTAGGTTCTTGAGCTTAAATAAATACATCAACTAGTTTAATTACCTTGCTAGTTATTTATATCCCGTAACATTAATAGTTTCATATCAAAAGAAGCATACGGCAACATTCTATTTCAAGGTACATATTCATAATTCAAATTCGACCATATAAACCAACATCATCCACTTGATCAATTATAAAGAATTAAGGTTAATATCACCATGTGTACTCTATATGGCCCATTATACATAATCAAATTTAACATCATCTATGTATTCACTCATATGGCCGAATATACATACCCCCATATAACATCATTTTCATTCCATTTAACACTTAATTTCCACCACATGAACACTTGGCCGAATACTCTTAAACTAGCAAAACTCCACATTTGTTCATACCATCTTTTAAATTCACATGCCTATTTTTACTTTTTTTTTTACAAGAGTCATAGCCGAATCGTTTTAACCATGAGTAACATAACAAGCATAGATCGTGTTTATGGATATACCATGGCCGATTCAAGCTAATCACCTCCAAAATCATCAACCATTTTCAATGCATATAACATATATAAACATGAATAAGTTTCATATAATCTCTTAACACATTAATTTCTTTCATCAACAACCTTTTGTTTCTTTATCCATCAAAACTTAAAGGTAAGAAAAAATCAAGTTCTTCTCACACATACCATAACCGAAAGCTCCATCCAACACTCTAAATTCGAAATTTTAGTATGGCTAGGTAAGAAAAACGTGATGATTAACCCAAACAACTATTATTTCAAAAGAAAAATTAACAAAATTTACTAACCTCCTCTTCATTCAAAAGGCCGAATGCCTTTGCTCCCCCCCCTCCTTTTTCTTCTTCTTGTACGGCTAAGAAGAACAAGGTAATGACCCCCTTTTTTTTGTTACTTCTTTTATTATCCTTAGTATTTCTTTTTATTATTTCCTTTCCTTTACATAAAATAATGACCACTTCATGGAAACTTACCACCTATTCTAATATATGCTCCATCATGGCCGGCCACTATGTATAAAAGAAGGGGTATTTGACATGCAAAGCCATTATTCTCACCACATGCTTTAATAGGTCCTTGTAATTTAACCAATCACATTTCCAGATTTTCTCACATAGGTCCTATTTACTAAAATTCACCTTCAATTAAAAAAATTCAAACATGGAATTTTCACACATGCATATATACATATAATAAGCATCAAATATGACAGCTAATTATTTTTATGACGCGGTTTAGCGGTCCCAAAACCACTTCCCGACTAGGGTAAATTTTGGGGTGTCACAAGTGGCGTGTGGAGCATCTGGGAGGGCTTGGGCTCGAACCCCATGGCAGGTAAGGGATGATTATTTTGCTACTTAGGATGGCAAGAGTTTGAAATGGATTCGAACTCTATTGTGTGAGAGTTTGCACTAGTCTTGGGAGTGGATCATGGAGAGATAAGGGGAGGATTATGTGGAGAAAATCGTGCAGTTTGATTGGGAGGAAGAGTTGGCCAAATTTAGGAGTCTATGGGTGCTTATTCGGTCATGGAATTATTGCCAAATAGGATTCAATCATTTTAGTTTTGGCATTTGCTCCTTCTTTTCTTTTGGTTCTGTGCAATTTTGGTAGTTGAGGTGTATTTTGACCATTTAGGCTCTTTTGCTTTTATGGACATTTTTCTTCAGATTACACTTTTGTTACCTTGCCGAAACCTCTATTCTCAACTTCTTTATTTTCGCTTTTTGCCGAAGCACACTGCTCTTTCTCTCTATTCTTTTCTCTACAGGGATGATATACCTTTCACTTTCTCCTTCCCATTATTCTATCAGTTTGCTTCTTTATAGCCGAACCTTCCCTACTTCATTCTTGGAATTTTTATTGATCATCTTCCTTCTTCCTCACTTGTCCCAATCTAGGCCGAATATTGTACTCTTGTTGTGTAACGCCCCCACGCCCGAGACCATCACCGGAGTCGAGCTTGAGGGGTTACCGAACATAATTTATCAATTTAAGAACTTCAAATCATTTGTTTCTACATTCACAGCTTTCTAGCTACTTGCGTCACAATTATAAGAAAAATCATATCTTGAGTTACAAAACTCGAAATCAAGATCCGTAAATTTTCCCTGAATCTAGACTCATATATATATTTACTACTTTTTTTCTAGAATTTTTTATTGGGCCAATTAGTACAGTTTATTAATTAAAGTATACCCTATTTCAGGGTTTGACTGCTCTGACCTCTGTGTATTACGAATCAGATATATCTCTATACAAAATTTCAATGACTATGATGTTTGTTTCTATTAAAACTAAACTCAATAAGGAATCTTTAAATATAAATAAAAACTTCTAATTATTTTAGTAAAATTTATTATGAATTTTTAAAGTCAGAACAGGGGATCCACAAATCACTCTGGCCCTGTTTCGCAAAAGTTTAAATATCTCATAAAATATAATTTATATTCCTATTTTGTTCAATCCATATGAAAATAGACTCATTAAGCTTCAATTTCATAACTTACTCATCATTTAGTTCTATTTATACTATTTTTAGTGATTTTTCAAATTCATATCATTGCTGCAGCAATATTCTGTTTTAAGGCAAGTTTCATCTTTCCATGAATTTTTATGAACTAGATAACCTATTAAACTTCCATAATATCAAACATGATCTAAATTTGCCATCACCATGATTTATCAATATCAAACATTTTCTCAACCAAACATGGCCATATCATAAAATTATTTACACAAAATAGGTATATTGCTATACATGCCATACTTAAGTAGTTGTACAAGCCATTTACCAAGATAAAAGTCCTTTGGATAGTGTGATCGAACTTTCGACCTGTCCCGATTCCTGAGCCGGCTTGTTCAAAACTACAGTGAATGAAAAGGAAGGAGTAAGCATAAATGCTTAGTAAGTTCATATGTAAATAACAAGTAACATAACAATACAAATATACCAAACAACTTTAGCATGGTACCACCAAAACATATATCACATCTTTAAACATCATTCATCATCTTACCACCTTATCGTTGTTGTATCTATTTTCAACCCGAGGGTTAAGAACATACCTGTCCAAAGTGTCCATTTCACAACACTTACCAAAATGTCACTTGCATCTTAAGTGTTCTTCCATTTCACTAGAAATTTCACCCGTTGAACACATCGGAATACAACTCGGATACACGGATAATTTGCACATAAGTGCCTCATATGTAATCAAGAAATCACGTAACCCGCCCCTAAGTGAACTCGGACTCAACTCAACGAGCTCGGGCGTTCGCATCCATAAGTGAACTCGGACTCAACTCAAGGAGTTCGGATGCCTAGTTCCATCTCACGAACTCGGACTCAACTCAACGAGTTCGGATGCTCAACCATCCTAGTGACATGTCACTTGTATCCTAATCTATTCCTAAGGTTCAAACGGGCTTTTTCCCTCGATCTCACATTGCCGTCTTCCATGGAATATCGGAACCGATACTCGGTAGCAATTCATATTTATCAAGTAGTAAACATAATTGGCATATTACTCAACATTAACCTCAAAGCATAATATTTCACGATTAAAAATCAGCATATCATATAATTAACATTAATAACTTAAAAATAACATTTATGCTACATTATTTACACATGAACTTACCTTGGTACCAAAATATAAAGATTTTGCAATTTAGTCCACAATCTTTTCTTTTCCTCGATCACGACTTGAATCTCGTTTTTCTTGATCTATAATACCAAATTAATCTTATTTAATACATACATTCATCAAAACAACATTTAATACGAACTTTGGAAAAATTACACTTTTGCCCCTAGGCTCGGGAATTAAACTTTATTCCTTATTCTTATGTTTTATAACATGCTGATCGCTTTTCCCTTCTATGGAAACATCAAATTCTCTCTCTAACATATACTGGTGACTATTAGGTATTTTTGCCGATTAAGTCCTTTTACTCGTTTTCACTCAAAATCGAGTAGCACAAGTTGTCTAACATAATTTAAAACCTCATATCCTATCATAAAACATCAAAATACACAAATTTCACCTATGGGTATTTTTCCAAATATAAACCCTAGGTTGAATTATTGCTAACATAAGCTTAATCGAGCTACCGGGATTCCAAAAACGGAAAGAACATTAAAAACAGGGCTTGGAATCACTTACTATGGAGCTTGGAAGCTTGAAACAAACCCTAGCTATGGAGAACCCTTGAAATTTTGGCCTAATGAAGAAGATGGACAAAAATTGGCTTTTAATTTTGTTTTTAATTCATTTTAATAACTAAATGACCAAAATACCCTTACTACTAAACTTTCCAAAAATTCCTTCCATGAACTTAAAATTGGTCAAATTTCTATTTAAGACCTCCTCATTAGTATTCCAAAACAATTTCATACTAAAAACTTCTAGAATGCAAGTTTTGCAACTTATTCGATTTAGTCCCTACTTTCAATTTAAGCACTTTAGGCATAGAATTTCATCATGAAATTTTCACACAATCATGCAATCATATCATAAACATAAAAATCATTGTAAAATAATTATTTCTATCTCGGATTTGTGGTCACGAAACCACTATTCCGATTAAGCCCTAATTCAGGATATTACATGTTGCGTGGTAGTGCTTTGGTCGATTTTTTTTTCCTTCCCTTCTGTTGTCGATTGCTTCCATACTCTGCTGTTGGTATATTGATTCAATATCTACAAGTGATCATGACAAAAGGGTAGGTGTTCATATTTCTTTGCCTTTCGTTAAAAATTGTTCTTTCTTACTCTGTTTCTTAAAGCTGAATGCCCTCCTTCTTATTATTCGATTGCTGTTTGGTTGATCCCTTCCTCAAGATATGGTGTTCATTGGGTCTTTAGGTTCCTAGAGGTGTGAAGAAGTGCAAAGGCTGCTTGAGTCGTCAAACCCTTTTTCTCATTAATCGAATAAGGTAAGAATGCTACCTTACTTTTGGGTTAGGTCGAATATGCCTTTGATTCTGTAAGACTAATATTTGTGGATTTTTATCACATTTATGATCAATCCCAATTATTAAGATCTGTGGTCATAATACAAATAATCGGTAAGAGTGTGTGATCATTTCTAGTCAGCAATTTTGGAGGATTAAGTCACCCTCATTTGATCAAGGTAAGTAGGAGTATTGATTTGGGGATTTGGTGTTCATGAACACTAGTAGTTGAAGGACTGCTGGTATGTGGGAATGATTGTAGGTTGGGTGCTTGAGAAACTTGGAGCGGTCGTGTAAACAGGTGTGTATCCGTACCCTGTAAACGGTGATAGGCGTAAAAGCTGGTAAAGTGTGTATACACCCTTATCTGACTGTGGTACGGCAAAAAGCTGAAAAGCCGAAAGGTTAGGTTTAGCATGCGAACGCTCGTTTGGTAAACTGAGCCCATGAAACATGGGCGTATGACAGAAGAGGCCACCACGAGTGATCTCGTAGGCTTAGGTAGTAATGGGCCTGTGAGCCCATATGAGTGAATCTGACCGTCAGGTGGGGGAAGGTTGGACTGGCCATGTAGTGCACGTGGCATAGGATGTTTCTAGGCCTCGATGGGCCGAATGGGCCGAATAGGCTCGTGGGCCCACATGTGTAAATCTAACTGTTAAGTGGGAAGTAGTTGGACTTGCCATGTTGTGCACATGACTTAGGTTGTTTTCGACCACGTTGGGCCAGAATGGGCCGTGTGGGCCTAATGGGCTCGTGAGCCCATACAGATAAAATCTACAGTAAGTGACTATTATGGACTGGGCTATAGTGTTTGCATAGCCATGACTGGAATTGGGCTAAATGGGCCATAGGAGCATGTGGGTCCACTTGGGCCGAGTAATGGGCCTTGGGACCATTTACACCGTTATGATCATTTAGGTTATTTGTGTCGCTTGAGGCTACAGTAGACCTTTGGGGAGGTCGTTATCTGATCGTAACACCCCTGTAAGGTAAAATGATTGTAATACCCCTGTAGGGTAAAATGACCGTAATACCCCTATAGGGTAAAATGACTATAATTCCATATAGGGTAAAATGACCGTAATACCCCTGTATGGTAATATGACGATTATGCCCTTATGTTCCGTATGACTGATGTGCTTATGAATTACATATATGATTGTACTGAGTATGACTTTGCATACACATAATATTTATGACATGACATACTGCATTGGGTTGGGATTTTGATATGGAGGAAGTACTGTACTGGTGACTAAGTCACATTCACTATTACTGGTGGCTATGCCACAATTACTAATACTGGTGGCTTTGCCACATTTACTGTTTCTGGCAGCTATGCTGCATTATTATCATTGGTAGCTTTGCTCCGATATTGGTGTGCTGGCTGGGTGGGTCGATTTATATCCCCACATGGTGTGTTGGTTGGTACGGGTGGTATGCTGGCTGGATTTGGGTGGGATGCATAAGTGCATTACACTATACTGATACTGTATTGGGCTTAGGCCACACTGTTATTGTATAGCACTAAGGCCCAGACTGTATTGATACTGGATAGGGCTTAGGCCCAGACTGTTACTGCATGCATTGTTTACTGTTGACTGATAAGGGATTACACACTGAGTTTTCGTAAACCCATCCTTTCTTTTAATTGCGTAGGTAATCCCCAGCCTTAGACGATTTGGTGCTGCGAGGGACTTGGAGGAGGCCACATGATTGCTGATGTTCTACTTTTGACTTTATTTATTTATATTTCATTTGGGTTTTAATTTATGTAATAAGGCCATTTGTGGTTTTAACTTTTATTTGGGCTTTGATTTCTTACCCTAAACTGCTACACTAGGAAAAGATGAGTTTTGAAAATAATAATTGTTTTCAAGGAAAACACGCATTTTAAACTTCAAAGTTTTTAAAAGCTTCTGCAATTTTAATCAGTTTAAGGAATCAGCGGTGATAAATATGGCAATTGTTTTGAAAATTTGATTTTAACTAGTGACAACTTAATTTGCCAAATTTTCTCAAGCAATAAAGACTAAAAGGGTTTTAACTTAAGTTTGGATTCTTAATGACAAGTCCTATTTTCAAAAAGCACTTCGATGTGACACGCCAAATTCGGTCGTAACGTCTAGGCCGGTTTGGGGTGTTACACTAAGTGTCTAATTTGTCAGCAAGTGAAAGCCGAGCACCAAGTACCTCCGGGTTTACTTCAGCCTATGATGGTCCCCGAGTGGAAATGGGATCGAATTATCATGGATTTTATGACAGGACTGCCGTTGTCACCAAGAAAGAAAGATGTTGTATGGGTCATAGTTGATCAATTAACGAAATCAACTCACTTTGTTCTGGTACGTACCAACTACTCACTTGATAAGCTAGCCGAGTTGTATGTTTCTGAAATTGTGAGACTTCGCAGAGTGCCCTTGTTGATTTTTTCGGATAGAGATCTGAGGTTTACTTTATGGTTTTGGAAAAAGTTACAAGAAGCTTTGGGGACAAAGTTGAATTTTAGCACGATTTTCCATTCGAAAACTAACAACCAGTCAGAAAGAGTAATTCAGATTCTTGAAGACATGTTGTGATGTTGTGTTCTTGAATTCCAAGGCATTTGGAGAAAGTATTTACCACTGGTAGAGTTTTCCTACAACAATAGCTATCAGTCGAGTTTGAAAATGGTGCCATATGAGGCTTTCTATGGGCATAAGTGCTGAAAGCCTTTGTTTTGGACCAAACTCAGAGAAAATCAACTTTACAAGGTTGACTTAGTCAAAGAGACCGAAGAGAAAGTTAAGGTAATTCGTGATTGTTTGAAGGCCGCTTCGGATAGACAGAAATCCTACGTAGATTTGAAATGAAAAGAAATCGAGTTTCAAGTGGGTGATAAGGTGTTTTTGAAAGTGTTCCCGTGGAAGAAAGTTCTCAGATTCGTTAAGAAAGGAAAATTAAGTCCATGTTTTATTGGACCTTGCAAGGTGACTGAGAGAATTGGAATGGTAGTTTATCGACTAGCCTTTCCATCTGAGTTAGAGAAGATCCACAATGTTTTCCATGTGTCGATGTTACGCCATTATCATTCTGACCCTTCGCATGTTCTTTCGCCAACAGAGATTGAGATTTGGTCAGATATGACTTATGGTGAAGAACTGGTTAAGATTTTGGCTCGGGAGGTTAAATAATTAAAGAATAAGAGTATAGATTTGTAAAGTTATTATGGCATAGACATGGGATAGAAGAGGCCACATGGGAGCCCAAGGAGACTATGAGAGACCAATACCCAAACCTTTTTAACGGTAAGATTTTGTGGACGAAAATCCCTAGGGGGAGAATTATAACAGCCTGATCTTAGGCCTAGTCGAAAAATGGTTACGGAACCACTATTCTAAGGCCAAAGAAATTATTTTTAATACTATTTCATGTGTTATAGCATGATTATATGTGTCCATGAAAATTTTGGTGAAATAATTTTAGCAATTGCATGCTTAATTTCAAAAAAAGACTAAATCCCATAAAGGGCAAAAGTTTTTTTTTCTAGAAAATGGTGATAAATAACAAGAGAATCATAATTAGGGGTCTTTAAAGGGAAAATAGACCCATTTCAATAGCGGTGGCCAGCCATAGGGACAAAGATGAATAGAAAAATCAAAATTTTGTGGAACTGGTGGCTTATTTTGACTAGAAATAAAATTAAATAAAAGAAAAAGGACTTCATCTTTTATCATTCATCTTCTCCACCGAAATTATCAGCAAGAAAGGGGTTTTTGAAGCTTGAAACTTTCAGCCATTAAGTTCTCTCGTAAGTAAGTGATTTTGATGACTTTTCTTGATAATTTTTGTACTTTTAGGACCCTTGTAGCTTAATTTAGCTAATGGAGGGACTATTTTGAAAAAGTTGAGAGTCTAGGGTTTAGCCATGAGAGTACTCATGTTGGTTGATGAAATAGAAGAAAATGATTCATGGTTGTTAAATAAACAACTTTTGTGAAGTGGTTTTCATGAAAACACCTAAGAGGACCATTTTGTGAAGTTTATAAAATAGGTTGTAAATGTGTGAAATAATTGAAATTATGAGATGCTATAGGCTTAAAGTAGTTTCATCTAGGCTTGGTTAATGTGGAAATTTGATAAAAATTAATTTACAAGCCTATGGGTAAAATCGTAATTTTGTGAAATTCCAAGGGCAAAATGGTCATTTTGCCAAAAATGAAGTATCAAATGCATTGATTAATATGATGAGTAAATTGGTGAATTTTTATCATTTTAGATTAAGAAATACGAAATCCGAACCTAGACCAGGGGAAAGCCAAGCTAGTATACTAAATCTAACTAGTCGTCTACTTTTTGTATACCGAGGTAAATTGTATGTAAGTAAGGCAACTTTATTGTTATTACATGTTGAATGATTGATTTTGCATAAAATGGTTGAATATGCTTATGAATAATGCATGATGAAATTTAATGTAATAAATTCCCGTTTGAACCTAGGAATAGATTGGATATCCATGCCATAACATTGGGTGATATGTGTGCTAGTGTAAGACAATGCTTGGAACATGGCATCGGTAATGTTATGAGAGCCAGTGTATGACCATGTCTGGGATATGGCACCGGTGTCAATATGTGTGCTAGTGTAAGACCATGTCTAGGACATGGCGTTGGCCACATTATGAGAGCTAGTGTAAGACCATGTCTGGGACATGGCATCGACATTAAGATGAGAGCTAGTGTAAGACCATGTCTGGGACATGGCATCGACATTGAGATGAGAGCTAGTGTAAGACCATGTCTGGGACATGGCATCGGCCTCGACATGTAAGCTAGTGTAAAACCATGTCTGGGACATGGCATCGGCAATTTAACCTCTTGTGTAAGGCTTGTCAGACATCCTTTAGTATTCCAAATGGTTTCACGGGTTATTTTAAAGCTTATGATAAAGATATGGAATGATATAATCATGTTCTGAGTGGTACAGGTTCTTATTCAAAACTTATGAGATATGAGTCTAATTATGTTTCCTTAATGGTAAGAATAACATGAGTAAGTTCTATCTATGAAAATGATTTTGGGAAGATTTTGTATTCTTTGGCTTATATTTGTGATGTATAAGTATGTAGTGATATCTACCTTTGTTCACTCAAAAATTTTGTGTTGATTTATGATATGCTATGTGTTTAAATATGCATGGTTGATGTTGTTACTTATTTACATGCAACTTACTAAGCTTTATGCTTACTCCTTCTCTTTTCCATTTTCATATAGATTCACCAAGTTAGCATCGAGAATCAAGGGACGTCGGAGGCATCGATCACACTATCACCTGAAGTTTTTGGTATAGCTAGTTTAAATGTTTCGAGTGTGGCATGTATAGGGACTTGATCTTTTGTTTAGTGTCATGTTAGTTTAGCAACAAAGTGTTGGCTCATATGGATGTGAAATTCATTTTGTATATGCCATTGATGTTGGCTAATGTTGACTATTATTAAATGCATTTCATGAAAATTCTCATGGTTGTGGCTGTTTTTGTTATGTGTGTTTATGCTTAGATTGGTTATGTTTGATGTTGTGTAGGTTGGTGTATGTAAGGGTGGCAAAAAGGTTTGGTAGATAGCTTTGTTTTTGTCCAGACGAGCAGACACATGGGTGTGTGACACACGGTCTGCCCCATGGGTGTGTAGTCAAGCAGTGTGTCCCCTGCACCTAATTTTGGCAAAATAGAATGCCTAGTTGCAACCACAGGGGCGGAGACATGGTCGTGTGTCTCAACCGTGTGGAGGACACGGCCTAGTACACGGGAATGTACCATGGTTATGTGCCCTTAAAGGGTTGCTGACGTCAGAAATAGAATGTCAAGGTTTTTGCACACGAGCGTGTCATGGCCGTGTAGAGGACAAGGGTTATGAACACGGACGTGTTCCAAGCCATGTGAAAACTTGTGTAGGTTTGAATCGAGAAATAAGTTTGCACGGGCTAGGGAATTGGGCATGTCCTGATATGTTCAGGCCGTGTGAGCCATACGGGCCTTCAACATGGCCATGTTAAGAAGACACACGGGTGCGTCGCAATTCCACACGAGTTTGTGCCCCTGTCTACTTGATATCTTACAAAGTTTTTCAAGAGTTCACAGATTAATCCCGAATCAATCCCAAAGTGTGTTCGGGGCATCGTAGGCCCATAGTAGGGACATTAAGGTATAGTGAAAAGTTTTAAATTGGAGCAAAATTTCATAACTAGGAAATGTATGTTTGCATGTGTTGAGATAAGTAGCACCTCGGACTCTGTTATGGCGTCGATTACGAGTAAGGGGTGCTACATCTCTACTAGGCATCATCTGGTTGGGATCGCTTAGCTAATCTGAGTGCACCCAATCACGTATGAATGAAATGCATCATGATATTAATTGAAATCATGTTTGACTAAGGCCTAAACATGTTAAATATGAATTAAATAGATCTTGTTGAATTAACATATTCTATAACACAACTTACCTAATTCGTCACAGGAACAGGGTTACAGTGCATTACCAGAGTTTACAGATCAGATAACAAACATTTCACATTTATATAGTATTCATATCAGAAATCAATCATTAAAAACCTTATAAAAGCCCTCAAGGCCCAAAATATGCATGCAAGTAAGTGAGGACTAAATTGGAAAGTCAGAGAATTTTTCACGAAATTACAAAATTTTCCTAGCTACAGGGGACATACACCTGTGTGGCTAGGCCGTGTGGCTCAAACGGCCAAATGACATGCCTGTGTCCCTACCCGTGTAACTCTCTAACTTGGGTCACACGGCCAACCACACGCCCGTATGCTAGGCCGTGTGGGAAATTTAATTTTCAATAATTTGGTGCAAGGATCACACAGCTAAGACAGATGCCCATGTATTGGATCGTATGACACACACGGATGAGACACACGCCCGTGTCTCTGCCTGTGTGATAATATCTGAGCATTTTGTTTCTTAATTTTCAAGGTGTAGGGGACACATGGCCAAACTATAGGCCTGTGTGTATTGCTGTGTGTCACACACAGCTGAGACACACAGCTGTGCCTCTGCCCGTGTGGACAAAATAAAGCCATTTTTAAGCCTTATTTCTCACCCAAATATGTCTTCCACTTACATTGACATTTTAATACATTCCCAAGTTAATATAAAACGTTCATATCAAGCCAAAACTGAATCTCATGCATTACTTAACATTACCTATGTTCAAGTGTTTAAACTTATCAAATACAACTATATATAAGTATATTTTCTCATTTATGCTTACTTAAAGCCATTTATCATTAGGTTTATATGCTTTCATCACATAACCATTTCAAACACATCAAATATAATAAGACCTTATACAATTTCATCAAAATATGTTTATTACTATCCATTCCCATGGCTAGTTACAACGAAAGCATTATCATGCCAACATTGGCCAAGTTAACCTATACATGCCATTACAGCCAGAATTAATTTTACCATTTGCACCGAATGGGTCGATGGATAGTGTTAAATATCTCCACCAAGCTTCCAACCCAATCAGCTTCTGAATTTCTTTAAAATAGGGAAATTAAAAACAGAGTAAGCTTTTAAGCTTAGTAAGTTCGTATATGTAACACCCTTAACCCGTGTCCGTCACTGGAATAGGGTTACGGAGTATTACTGGAACATTCAATCACATTTTACAAATAAATAATGCAAGTTACTATTTATTAGCCGAGATCATTCAAAACGTCCCATAATTAGACCCTCTAGGCCCAATAGTAGCATTAGAATCGAGTCGGGACTTAATCGAAACCTTTAAGAATTTTTCATGACATTTCAAATTTTTTCCAAGGTACAGGGCTCACACGCCCATGTGGTCCAAGGGACACGCCTGTGTGACCCTAGGACACGCCCGTGTTGGAGGCTGTGTTTGACCCTGTGTAATCTCTGACTTGTGCACACAGTCGTGCCACACGCTCGTGTGCTATGCCATGTGGTTAATTAATTCATTTTAAAATTAGGTACAAGTTTCACAGGCCAAGACAGACACCCGTGTTGTAGGCCGTGTAGCACACACGGTTGAGACAAACACCCATGTCTCGGCCCGTGTGCTCAATTCTGAGCATTCTGCTTCTCAAAATTAAGGTGCAGGGGATCCACGGCCTAACCACACGCCCATCTTACAAGGCCGGTCTTGACACACGCTTGTGTGTCACACACGGTCTCGACACACGCCTGTGTGGACAAAATAAAGCCATCCTTACCTTCATTTCTCACCTAAAATCACCCCATAACCTGCATTTGAATCACACATCCAAATACCAACCATTTCAAGCATTCAAATCAAGCAAATTCCATCATTCATCATTGCATATCATTTCATGCATACATGTTCATAATCTTGCCTTCCTTTCGTCGATATGTTAAACATAATTTGGTCAATTACTTAACCCATATGTAGCTACCATAGTATGACATTACAGATGTATTAAAACAAACCATTACTGGCCATTCCAATGGCTAGATTACAAGCATCATTTACATTTACATGCCAATATGGCCAATGTATCCTATACATGCCATTACAACCATAATTGATTTACCATATATACTAATATGGGCCGATGGATAGTGTAAGTGATCTCAGCTAGGCTTCCAATCCAACGAGCTTCTGATTTACCATAAGACAGGGAAATAAAACTAAGTAAGCCTAAAATGCTTAGTAAGTTCGTATAACATGGTACTTAACTTATCATTCATTCTATTTTGAGGTAACTATGTAAGGAATATTCTATCAATTTTCCCTCAAGCCCTACACATATTCTCATTGCCCTTATTAGTCATATAATCCATATTAAATTCACAAACATATACGGGCTCAACAACAATTAAGTTTCCATACACATATGCTTTCCACAACATGTATTCATTTAACATGTATAAATCATCTCTTTATATTACAAGTATAATTTCATAATAGTTCATCTCGAGTTCATATCATTTTATATCGGAAACTTACCCATATTACTCAGAATATCAAGGTCATGATTAGTACACTCAAGGTGTACAAGTATAAAATCAAGGATGTACATACTCATCAAATAAATTCCATGTATAATATCATCATTTCATATTTCCATATATCAATTATCATGTATCGTCATTTTCATGTATTTCAGGCCGATATGTGTACTAACTCATTTCTTATTCATATATTCTCATGTCAAGAACTTTTACCCGTTGAATTTATCTGAAATATCGATGGGTACACAGGTAGTACACTCATGGTGTACAAATCAGGATTCGTCAATTCATATTCAATGGTACCCATAAGATACTATTTTCAGGGATTACACTCTCGAGCCACACATGTATGCAATAGGATTACCAGTTCTAGCTAAATCCTTTTTATGACATGCTCTAAGAAGCTTGATTTGGATTACCCGTCTGGGTTAAATCCAATTCATAACATATTCTTGAGAGGACTTATATTGGGATTACCCGTCCAGGCTAAATCATTTCTGTAATGAGGTCAATAGGATTACTTGTATGAGTTAAATCCCGTTAGCAACAAATGCAAGACCTCCTTCGCTTCAGGAAACCACATAACCATCGATTTTCTATTTATTCAATTGGGATTTAAACATTTTTCAAGTATTATCAGGCATGTAATTATTTCATACATCTTTAATCATCCATATAATTCAAATGATCACGTTCCACATTCATTTCAAGCATAAAAGTAACATTTTCATCATTTATCCTTTATCATCATCGGGCATTATCATTTAATTTAAATATTTTTTTTATCGGGCTTGATCGAATAGGTAATCATTGCACATATTTATGACATTTATACAATTTACATAAACACAATCAATGCAAGCATATAAATAAACACAGTTTAGTTACACGAACTTACCTCGACAATGTTCGTGTACATAAATCTACTAATCCGACATTTTCCTCTTTCACGTTCTAGCTCCGAATTTGGTCTATCTGGATCCATACGAGTAAATTTAACATCAATTTATCATATTTCATATTCATGTGGACTCAATTTACATCCTAGACAAAATTACCATTTTGCCCCTAACTTTTCCATAAATTTTGATTTCGTCCTTAAGCTTGTAAAATGAAACTTGTGCAATTTAATCCCTATTCCAAGCCTAACCAAAATTCCATTACCAAAATTTACAACACATGTATTCATAAATATTCAGCATTTTTTCTTCAATTTCACAACTTTACATTTTTGTCCCTAAATCAAGTTTCTATCAAAAATTGCTTTGTAAAAGTTGTTTATCTATCATCTTTCATTTTCTACCATAAATTTCATATTTCCAGCATATTCATCCATGACCCAAATTTCATACTTTGATAACTTTTCAAATTAATCCCCTAAATAGATAGATTAGACTATCTCGGTTTCAAAAATATAAAAATTACTAGAAACGGGGCTTGGTTACTTACCCAAATAAGTTTGATAAGTCTTCTTCCTCTCTCCTAGGGTTTCCATAGAAATATTTGGGGAAGATGATATGAAATTGTTTTCTTTTTCATTTAATTAAATTGTCATTTAATTACTTTTCATCTTTCCAATTTAGTTCCTAGCCTTTTTTTATTTTTCCATGAATGAGTCGTACCAAAATATCTACATGCTTTCTTTAAGGGTATAATTAACATATAGGGACCTTAATTTTTGAATTCCGTAGCTATTTGATCCTTCTAGCTATTGGAATCAAACTTTTGCATTTTATGAGATTTTGTCCTTCCCGTAATTAAACACATAATCGATAAAAATTTCTTATCAAAATTTTCACATGACATTTCTAATATAATATGGATCATATAATAAAATAAAAATAAAATTTATTTTTGGCTTAGATTTGTGGTCCCGAAACCACTGTTCCGATTTCACCGAAATTAGGTTGAATTTAATATTTATCAAAGTAATAATAGATGATGGGTCTGATCAGCACTGTCATAACACATATACTTATAAAAACATTGTGAACTCTATAGAACTCTAATAATAGTACCAATCAATATGCAATAGGTCCAAATTCTTTTCAATAATCTCATATGACCCGATAAATCACAGACTTAATTTGCCTTTACGACAAACCGGGGATCTTCCTTTCAGTGCGAAACTTTTGAAATTATTTTGTCACCAATCCGAAACTCTATTTCTTTTCTTTTTAGATCCACATCAGATTTCTGACAATCAAATACTGCCTTTAAATTATCTCAGATCGTTTTCATCTTTCTTTGGTTCAAGGAATCAAACCAACTCGATGTACCTTTTCTCACTGAACTCAGTCCAAGACACTGGAGTATTACATTTGTGACCATATAGAACCTCATACAGTAAAAATTTTGTACTTGACTGTCAACTATTAATAAGCAAATTCAACCAGAGGTAAATAATTTTCCCAGTTACCTTCAAATTCAAGTACACAACATCAAAGCACATCTCCCAAATTTTGAATCATATGTTCAGATTGATCATCCATCTGAAAATGAAATATAGTACTAAAATGTAACCGTATACCCATAGTTTCTTGTAACTTGTTTCAGAATCGAAATATGAATTGTAGATCTCTATCAGAAATAATAGAAGCTAGCACAACATATAATCTGGCAATCTCAAAAATAGATCATTCAAGCAATCTATCAAGTGTGAAATCCACTCATTCCAAAATGGAATGTACAGGCTTCGTCAAACAATCAACAATTTCTCAAATAGTATCTTTCTTTTTCATAGACAAGGATGATCCCGATATAAAGTTCATACTAACTTTGTCTCATTTCCATTTCAGTATTTTCACTGACTATAACCATCTCGAAAGTACCATATCTATCTTGTTGATACATCCAGCATTTAAATATAGATTCAGAGATACCATCTTTAATTCTGGGCTAACAGTACATCTTTTTCAAGTCGTTGTACAACTTATCATTTCCCAAAAAAACAGACATAGTACCACTGTGATCATTCATGTAAAATTTATTGTAAAAGTTACAAATTCTTCAGTACACAGGCTCTATCTCAAAATGACAGACAATCGTCAAATTTAAATCTACTATCCTGATTCAATAATCATTTCATTTTATACCTGTTTAACTTACAACTCATTATCACTTTTCTGAGTTTCACTGTTCTGTTATAGAATCATCAGTTTAGCTCTATACTCAACTAAAATTAATCTTCCATCATACAATAGCAATCGGCATCCATAGCTTGCAAAGCAAACATAAATTTTCTACTCAGAATATCTACAACTACATTCATTCTTTCCGAATGATATTCAATTATCAAATCATTCTAATAATGATAAGAGAAGATCACATGAGAATAAGACAAAATTCAGGGATTTTTCTGATAATGATATAAAAGACCCTCCACACTTAAGGTGTACATTGCCCTCAATGTACAAAGTTAGATTTACGATGATATAGATATAAAATCATAAGACAGGGAGAGAAGTGAAACTTCTTGAATGATGAATGGACTCCTTAAATTGGAGTTATGGAGAATAATCGGCCAAGGAAATGCTAAAATTGGAGGAGGATACTCCGGTGTGGTAGAGGTTGGGTTCCACAACCACAGTGTCCAGTGAAAAGGTTATCGTGGTGGTCGGGCAGGACATGGTAGTCGTGGAAAACCTTTTCTAGTGGAGATTCAAGTTCCTAAGTGATGGTAAGCTTTGGAGCTCTTATTAACTGTGATCAAATCAAGAACTCTTTAGGAAATATAAAGAGGCATAATTACTCGTAATGAAATAGCCGAAACTATAAATTGTTCAATAAAAATTATAAAACCTAAAAATGAAATAGTATAAAAGAAAAATAAAATAAAAAGTACTTAAAGAAGATAAATAAAGATAAAAGTGAAAATAAAAACAATAAATAAAAAGTCTTTAAACATCGTCATCGCCGGATGGTTCGCGAGGTGGTGGTGGCGATGAGATGTGAAGGTGCTGACAAATCTGATGAAGAGTAGCATCAATGTGATCAAAGCGCTGAAAACACTACTGCTCAAATCGAGTAAGGAAATCAGAGATGTCAGAGTATGAAGCCGCCGTATGAACTGGATGATAGAAGGGTGGTGGCTGAGACAGTAGGTCCTCGTGATGTGGAGGGACATCATTAATAATGTCCTCTGGGTCCTCCTCCTCGGTGGACTAGACCAGGCGGTACTAGGGAGGGTCAACTCCATGTCATCGCTCAATCATCCTCATATGAAGCATGCTCGAGATGCCCTCTAGAGACATCTGGCCGATGAGGGTGAGGGAGGATGACTGTGCTGCTATGTTGAGGAGCCCGAAGTACCGTGCCAGTCTAGTCACATAGGGGCCAATGGAGATGACTCCTCTCTTATGCCGCTCCGTCTGACGGTGAATAGCGAGGGCAATGAAATAGGCAAGGTCGAAGACGTGCTCGTTCATTGTACTCCATAAAAAGTAGGTGTCGTGAGTGTTGACGACGCTAGTGCTCTCCCGCCGCCCTGTTTGAGTGTGGACCAAAATGGTGTGTAAGTACCTTAAGGATGGGGCAAGGGCCGATGCCTTGGAGTGACTAGGGTCGTAGGTGGCAGAAGCAGGAATGAGGGCCCTCCAGCATTTAGAGGGAGACAAGTGGATGAGGCGATGGAGTGTGTCAAAATCATCGTCATCCATGAACTCCTTCGTATAGAGCCCCAAAGCGACGCTGAACTCAGGTATGCTCAACTGGCGGACTAAATCACCAAGACGAAACTGGACCATTCCGCGATCATCGAACTCTGTCATAACTACTTGGAGGTGAAAGGTCGAATAGAGCTCAAGTGTGAGCTCGAGGTATGTAGGCTCGACGATCTCAAAGAATAGCCCCCATAGGTCAGTCGTCAAGAGGGCTGGGACCGCGTCAGCAAGTTGGATTTGTTCAAGTGCGGCCCAGTCAATACAGTGGCCTGCACCTAGGGGTCGAGCCTATATTATTTGAAAAAGATCCTCCTGTGGTCCCGGTGGGAATTGGAGGAATGGGTGCCAGATTTCAGTGGTAGGACCTGAGGATGGCGTTGCTCATTTCCTCTTCTTCGAGGCGGGTACAACGGTTTTCTTGCCGCGTGGATTTGACGTAGTATCTGCAATAAAAATATGAAGTTATAAGAATAATCCGTACGAATGGAAAAAAAGCATGCAAGTTTGTTAAAACTAAATACCAACATTTCATGGAAGTTTTCTAACTAGAAAAAAATCTACTGAAAAATAACCAAGTCCTAATAGATATATCAAATCATTATTATGAATATAAATACGAGAATGATGCTAAGGGGAATAACTAGTGGATGCATGCATATAAGAATGATAATGAATGAAGGTTTCATAAAAAATGGCAAAGAACTATCATTAAAACTATGAAGATAACAGTTAAATAAAACAAAAATAGATCATAAATTTGGAAAAAGGAATGAAGATAATAAAGAGAAAATAGTGAACAAACGCAATAGGTTGGTGGAGGGAGGAGTTAGTCATCTGAAGAGAGCTGTCGGCCGGCCACGGGCGTGGGAGTGAGGGCATGTAAGGAGGTACGTCGGCTAGGGTTAGGGATTCTGGGGAAGGGGATGATGAATAGTGAGGGGTTTATATAGATTTTGGGGCACACGACCGTGGGGCACGCTCGTGTGCCCTTATTTCAGCCTGTGTTTATCTTGATTTTCAAATTTGGGTGTGTCTGAAATTCGTCCCATGCCTGTGTTCTTTGGGTGTGTCGATGCACATGGTCATATCGCATGGCTGTTTTCTACTTCGTTTGCTTCTCTCACACCCATTTGTATAGGCGCACGCCTGTGTTGTTTTATCAGTCTTAAGCACGGGTGGGCACGGGCGTGTCGCACACCCATGCTAAATTCTCAATTTCAACCATGGTTCCTAGACACGGGCGTGTTGCACGCCCATGTTGTTTTGACAGACTCGCCCACGGCCACGTCGCACGGCCGTGGCAACTTATCGCATCTCGTGTTGGGGAAAAATTTTGCCCTATTTTTACACGACCGTATCGCACGGCCTTGTCTCCGCCCGTGGTGTGAGCACGGCCTAAGGCACACCCATATGCCTTGCCATGTGGATTTGAAAACCTATGTTTCAAGGACTCAGTTAGTGATTAGATGTTAAAAACTAAAATTTTAAAGAAATCAATACTGTTAGTGCTCGGGTTGCCTTCCGAGAAGCGCTTATCTATAGTCTAAGCTCGACGTACCTCAATTTCGCATAGTCATGGTGGTTCGAGGAGTTTACACTCCTCATCCCTACTATCAATTTCATCAAAATAAGGTTTTAAACGAGTACTATTTACCTTAAAAGTGCCAAATTTAGGATGAATTACCTCGACTGTACCGTATGGAAAAATATTGAGTGCCGTGAGAGGAATTTCTCCATTAGATTCAGAAGTGGCAATACGAGGATCTGCTGCATCCAGTAGTATTTTGTCTCCAACCTTAAGTTGATTTGGTGGAATATTGAGCTCGTCAAGGCATGGTTTTGGTTTATGTGTCTGCCATTCATCTAGTTCCTCAACTCGTAGCCTTCGTTATTGATAGATAGGTCTTTTTTGTTGCTTAAACAAGGCTCATGTGCGCTCTTCGAACCTATTTTCTACACAGAGGGTTTTACCACATGATCAGTACTAGTAGTATGATTTTTGCAATCACCCTCGATTTTTGAGGTGTTACTCAAATTACGAGCTTGAAGAGTGATTGTTTCATCACCCACACGAAGTGTGAGTTCACCTGTACCAATATCAATTATCATTCTAGCAGTTGCTAAAAAGGGTCTCCCTAAAATTAAAGGCACGTTACTATCCTCCTTTATGTCTAAAACAACGAAATCAACTGCGAATATAAATTTGTCAATTTTATGTAGTACATCTTTAATAATAACCCTAGGAAATCTGATTGTTTTATCTGCTAATTGAATGCTCATCCTAGTTTTTTTGGGTTTCCCAAGACCTAGTTGCTTAAACATTTTGTAAGGCATGACATTGATACTAGCCCCTAAATCAGCCAAGGCATTATTAACATCTAAGCTATCAATTAAACAAGGAATCGTAAAACTCCTTGGATCTTTCAATTTGTTGGCCAGCTTATGTAACACCCCTTACCCGTATCCAAGGCCGGAACAAAGTACGAGGCATTACCAGACTTAACAATACACATAGATGAGAATCGGGCCATAAAATTTCATTTAATTCAAAACTTTTCGAACACATGCATAACAAACAAAGCTAACTATATCATCACATCAAAGCATAGGATATGGCACGATTAATTAAACTTATAAACCATAATGGATAAGGACCACATCTCATGATCATATACGATAACTCAATGCAGACTGATACGTAAGGTCAAGATCATAATAAAAATACATATCACAAACCAACTTCTTATACATGCCACTCACTTGATAATTCTAATATTTGAATTAATTTTCCCAAAAATGATAGTTTGATAGTGTGATTTTTCCTCCGACGATCTCCAACCCCGAGCCGACCTACCAATACTAAAGAAATGGAGAGGATGGGTAAGCTTTACGCTTAGTAAGTTCATATGAAAATAATAAGCAATTACTAACATGCTTTTCAAGATAAAACACTATAATTGTTCAATTACACATATTCAAGTTAAGATGTGTTATCGAGTTACAGTTACTAAATCATTCATATCTGAAGCTACAAAACTCAAAATTTAGTTTCGTTAATTTTCCTTGAAACTATACTCATATATATTTCTCCCATAAAATTTCCAAAATTTTTGGTTTATCCAATTAGTACAGTTTATTAGTTAAAGTCTCCCCTGTTTCAGAGTACAACTACTCTGACCTCTGTGCACTACGAACAAAATTTCTCCCTATAAAGAATTCTAACGACCATGCAGTTTATTTCTCTTAAAAATAGACTCAATAAGGAATCCATCCATGTAAGGTATGACTCTTAATAATTTTTTTAAAATTTATGGTGAATTTCTAAAGTCAGAACAGGGAATCTCGAATTCATTCAGACCCTATTTCACAAGAATTCAAATATCACACAATATAGAATTCTTTTGCTTCCCCTATTTCTTTCATGTGAAAATAGACTCCTTAAGCTTTATTTTTATATATCATTTGCATATTTATTTAACTTTCACAATTTTTAGTGAATTTTCAAAGCCATGCAACTGCTATTGTCCAACACTATTTTACCACTAAATTCATTCTTACATAATTCCACTTAATCCATTTTGTCTTATCGAAATTCACCCAATTATCGAGCACATTGCTAATAATTTTTCACAAACATATACCTACACTTATTCATCATATAATCATGTTCAATTGTATTTTTACTTAATCGATTTTCCCGTTGAACTCTTCGGAATAATAACTGATACTCAATTGCCTGCACATATTTTCACACTTGTAGCCAAAGCTATCTGGTACGCATAGTAGCCTGCACATAGTACTACACATGCGACCAATTATCCGGTACACGTAGTAGCCTGCACTTAGGACTACACACATGACCAATTATCCGGTACACGTAGTAGCCTGCACTTAGTACTACACACGTGACTTAACCATCTGATACACTTAGTAGCCTACACTTAGTACTACACACGTGATCACAGTTTTCGAGTACGCATAGTAGCCTGCACTTAGTACTACACATGCGACCTCACAATAGATCATTCGTATCGTTTTTATTTCGAAGGTTCAATCGAGAAATTCCTCACTTTTCAACATTTTACTAAATTGTCCGTAATCAATTTAAATTCATAATTTACATCAAATAACCATTTGATAGGCAGCCACATTTCATATGATATCAAAATATAATAACATAAAAAGAATCGCTAGATTATTTATGTACGAATTTACTCGAAGTGTCGATCTCACTATCCATAGTACCAATTGTCCATTCATAGTATAATAAGACACAACTCGAATATCAAATCAGCTTTTAAGAATTTACATAACATATATCACATATTTCATATATCACTTGTCATGTATCTTCATTTTCTTGTATTTCATGTAACATTCTTTCATGTCATATTTCCACATCATAAACACCATTCCATCAACTTTTCCAATATATTAAATCATAAAATATATGCAATAATAGTAAGAAATATAATTCAAACATAACATTGCATTACTATTATCATGCGAACTTACCTCGATCCAGAAACAACAATTTACCATTTTAGTCCATAACCTTGTATTTTCCCGATTTAAGCCCGAATCTCGATTTCCTTCATATATAATATCACATTTAGCCTAATAATTAGTCACACTATTCATACGAGTCCAAAAATCATTTTTTAAAAATTTTCATTTTGACCCCTAAACTTTTGTATATTTGCACTTTTGCCCCAAGGTTCGGAAATTAAACTTCATCCTATTTTCTTGTGTTTTATGACATTTTGATCATTTTTCCCTTCTATGGAAACATCAAATTCTCACTCTAACATGTACTTATGACTATTAGGTATTTTTACCGATTAAGCCCTTTTGGTCGTTTTCACTTAAAACCAAGTAGCACAAGTTGTCTAACATAATTTAAAACCTAATATTCTATCATAAAACACCAAATACACAAATTTCACTTATGGTTATTTTTCCAAATATGAACCCTAGGTTGAATTATTGCTAGCATAAGCTAAATCAAGTTATTGGGACTCCAAAAACGTAAAAATCATTAAAAACGAGGCTAGAACAGACTTACAATCAAGCTTGGAAGCTTGGAAACCCTAGCCATGGAGTCGCCCTTGGTATACACGTCCATGGTGAAGAAGATGAGCAAAATTGGCTTTTAATTTTGTATTTTAATTCATTTTACCCCTAAATGACCAAAATGCCCTTACTACTAAACTTTCCAAAAATTCCATTCATGTCCACTATTTGTCCATAAACTTTGAAATTGGTAAAATTGCTATTTAAGACCTCCTAATTAATATTTCAAAGCAATTTCATACTAGAAACTTTTAGAATGCAAGTTTTGCAACTTATTCAATTTAGTCTCTAACTTCAAATTAAGCACTTTATGCATAGAATTTCTTCACGAAATTTTCACACAATCATGCAATCATATCATAGACCACAAAATAATCATAAAATAATTATTTCTATATCAGATTTGTGGTCACGAAACCACTATTCTGATTAGGCCCTAATTCGGGATATTACAGCTTATTCTGTAGAATGGCTGAGCAAACTGCATTTATCTCCACATGCGACGTCTCGTCTAACTTCCTCTTATTGGCTAAAAGATCCTTTCAAAATTTGACTCCGCTCAGCATCTGCAAAAGAGCCTCAATAAAAGGTAAGTTAATATGTAATTTTTTTAAAAGTTTAAGGAATTTACCGAATTGTTGATCTGAATGGTATTTCCTTGTCGCATTGGGGTATGGTACACATGGTTTGTACTCTTTACTTACCTGTTTTTGGTCATTGTGGTCCATCTCACCTTTACCTTTACTTACCACAGTTTCTTCCCTCGGATTTGGTTCAGGTGCAACTAAAACTTCCTCATCTTGAATGGTAATCGCATTGAGCTGCTCTCTTGGGTTAGATTCAGTGTTACTCGGTAGGCTACCTTGTGGTTGTTCAGATATCAATTTAGCGAGCTGGCCTATCTGAGTTTCGAGCCCTTGGATTGACGCTTGTTGATTCTTAAGTGCTATCTCGGTATTCTGAAAATGAGTTTCTGACACCGAGATGAATTTTGTTAGCATCTCCTGGTGGTAACCCATGGTGAGGGCACCTTCTCAATAGGTCCTTGTATCTCTCCCATGCATCATATAGTGTTTCTAAATCCATCTGCACAAAAGAAGATATATCATTCCTTAATTTAGACGTTTTAGCCGGCGAAAAATATTTAAGTAAAAACTTTTCGGTCATTTGTTCCCAAGTAGTGATTAACCCTCGTGGTAACGAGGTCAACCACTGTTTAGCTTTGTTCCTCAGTGAAAAGGGAAACAACCGAAGGCATATGGCGTCGTAAAAAACGCCATTGATTTTAAATGTGTCGCAAAACTCCAGAAAATTTGCCAAGTGATTGTTTGGATCCTCATCCTGCAAACCATCAAACTGAACAAATTGCTGTATCATTTGAATCGTGTTAGGTTTCAGTTCAAAATTATTTGCAGCAATAGCAAGCCCAACTATACTTGACTCAGTTCCTGTTAAATTTGATTTAGCATAATCATACATAGTGCGTGGAGCATGATTTTGATTTACTGGATCAGCGGCAATCGCAAGAGGTAGCGGATTTTCCTAATTTTCAGCCATCTCTTCGGTTGTGGTTTGAATATCGTCCTCTTGCTCTTCCTCTGTGTATCTTAAGCTTCGCCTTATTTCTCTTCAATTTTTGCGAGCTGTACGATTGATCTCGCTATCAAAAAGTAATGGTCCTGACGGGTTTCTTCTGGTCATAAACTAGAAAAACCTGTCAGAAGCGAATAAAAGAGAAAATTAGAAAAGAAAATAAAAATTTAAATTGCAAATAAAGTAAAATGGCTAAAGTAATAAAAATTGAGTGTTCCTAATATCTTATGTTCCCCGGCAACGGCGCCAAAAACTTGATACGTGAAATTCGCTACAGGTTTTAAAAATTTAAAATTAATCGTTCTTGAAACTAACTATTATCACCATGAAGGCAAGTGTACCTATCGAATAGTAGTATAGCTTTAGCAAGACCGGATTTTCGAACCCAAAGGAACCAAGAGTACTAGTAATTACTTTCTTTTTATTATCTAGCCTAAAAATTAAAGGATTTGTTTATCTAAACTAATTAACTAAACTAAGGGTGCACAGAAAGAAAATTGGGGAAAAGTTTTTTGGGAAAACTCGATTGATTAAAACAATACCCAAGGAAAAATCCACCTAAACTTCACTTGTTTATTCATTTGACTTGATCCGTAGAAATCCCTAAGTTATATTATTATCTCTCTCGAGACTAATAACGTCTAACCCTAGGTTGATTAATTGAAATCTCTTTCTAATTAACACCCTAGTGTCGCATTAACTCATTCTATGGACTCCCTTATTAGGTTTCACCCTAATCTGGCAAAATCTTGTCACTCAATCTCTAGGCGTGCAATCAACTCCGCTTAATTACGACAAATTTACTCTTAGACAAGGACTTTTGCTCCTCTGAATAAGTGCATTAACTTGAATCAATATCATGGAATATTAAAACAAGAATTAAGAACACATAATTAAAAACAAGTCAAACATTTATCATACAATTCAGATAATAATAACAAGATCCGTCTTAGGTTTCATTCCCCTTAGGTATTTAGGGGGTTTAGTTCATATTTATGAAAGAAAACATCTCAAAATAATAAAGATAACAAAACATAAAGAAAACCCAAAACTCCTGAAGGAAATTGAAGGGAGATTTTCAGTCTTAATGATGAATCTGGCTCCTGAAATGGATCAATCGGCTTCCTTCGAGTAATTCCCTGCCTCCTACTCCCCTCTTTTTCTTTCTAATTACCTCCTTAGGTGTTTAAATAGGCTTTAGAATGCCTAAAAGCCCTTAAGAATGGCCTTTTCTGAATATAACTAAACTTGGGCTCGAAAGGGACACGCCCATGTGCGATTTCTTCAATCCGTGTTCAAGGCTGTTACATAGGCACAAGCGTGTGGTCTACCCGTGTAAGTCGTGCTTCGATTCTGTCAAATGGACACGGCCGTGTGGCTTACCCATGTGAGGAAGTACAGGCCGTGTTGATTTCCCATGTTGGTCCATTTTCTCCGTTTTCGGCCTGTTTCTCGCTCTTTTTACTCTCCTATACTCACCTAAGTATAAAACATGAAATTAAAGGATTAGGAGCATCGAAATTCTCCAAATCTAAGGAGAATTCATCAAAAAATATGCTAAGCATGAGGTAAAAATATGTATAAATTATGGTTTATCAATAGACTTATGCAACTTATGCACAAACTCCTTATGCAGAGACTTACTCATGTAGAAACTCCATCATGCTTTCAGACATGTTTATGCATGTACATACTTACTTATAGCAGACATAACATACTTTCAGGTGCATTCTTTATGCTTACTCTTTCTACTATGGAGCAGAAACATATCATTAGGTTCACGCCTTCTTTACACATTCATTATGAACACATTTCTTTTTCTTAACAAAGGCACATAACATTACACAAGCATCACATGCAAGTTCATCAAGCATTCATATTCACAAAACCGACATATTACACTTGCATGCCTTTCTTTCTCATTTCACCAAACAAAAATTAACACACAAAGATCAACATATAAACATACAAACATATATGTATACATAAAGATATTAGTTAAAGATTTGCGAGGTACTTACAGGACCCCCACGATATCCTCACATAATCTTCACTTTTTGTAGCTTCAAACATCAGATCTGGGTTTCCTTCGAGTAGATCAACAACCCTTAAATGTTAAACCATAGAATACTTGTCAAGATCTTTCCATCTAGTTCATTTCCCTTCTCACTTGAGCACCAAAATCATACAACGAAGCTTTACTATTTTCGTTACTAAGCTAAACAGATCTGCTCTTATGACAGTAAGGCTACGAAACTTACCTTAACAGTGATATCTCAGAGCTTACCCTTCCATTCCAAGCTCATCCTAAAGGATGAGAGGATTTTTCCCCTCATCTCACCCTTATATAGAGGGAGAATACTTCCCGAGGAAGTAATGAACAGTTCCCAGCACTTATCCAACCATTAGATATTTTCCTTCCAGTGGATGTTCGACACGTGTATTAATCATGTGATTTTCCAGGTAGATGTAGGACAACTATAAAGCAACACGTACAGCATATAGGTGTATATATAGCTTATGCCTGGGTCCTAGCCCATCCTTCGTTAGGGTGTAGTTGATAGCTCGACTGATCACGTGTTGGCGCATCACACCTTCTTAGCAATGACTCTATTAATTGAGTCCACTATGTGCTTTATTGGGCATCATTTCCTAACAGCGTCTCGCATCATATTTTGTTATAGGCTATGTGCCCACATATATGTCAAAAGTCTTAGTGGGGCAAATAACGTTTTACTTCCCTATCTTCCTTTGGTTCTACTATCCGAGGAGTGACATAAGATATCTTTCTTGTCTTAAAAGCTTTGAGTTGTCCCTTGACGTTATTGGGACTCAACAAACATCGCATCAATCATTTGGTAGTCTTATCCAAATCTTCCCAATTTCAAGAATATTAATCAAGTGTTTTCATTTGGTTCTTAACTATTTAGTTCATATTCAGTTAAGTTTTAATCATCATTTCCTTATAACTTAACCGACTCAAGGCCATTGTTACTAAATGCCCTCATTGTTGACATAAACTTCTCAGTGCAAGATTTATTTCTTCATTACTTATAACAAATTCCGCTCATCCCATTTACGCCAATCAAAGTCTTTTGAGGCGAACCTTTCCTCATCAGACATAACTTTTAATCGTTGTGTGCTACTCCAGTGTCCGCCAACATTAAGGCATCATAGGCGCACTCGAAATGGTTATTATCTTTATACTAGCTTTAACTCTATTTGCTTCTAAACTTATTCTACTCACCTTATTATTTCAAACAGTATTCAGATACTAAGATTCCACTGAGCAGAATGTTACACGGTCAAGTTGGTAGTATATGAATTTTATGCTTCCTTCAAGGCGAGAGAAAATAACAGAACACTAAATGTTGAATATTTGCATGTTACAATTCAGGGAAAAGAAGTCCTAGTGACTCCCTAGGAAATTTGTAAATTTTACAACGCACCATACTTTGTTTCAAATGCCCTTGATGAAATTGATTTATTTTATATCTGGGAGATAGATATGAATAGCATTGTCGAATATCTTATTGAGAGGAGGGGTGTTTGGAAACGCCAATTGAGCACTAATGTCCCTTTGTCGTTTAATCAAGCCATCATATTTCTAATTGGTAAAATGTGGATCTATAGCCATCATATTTCTAATTGGTAAAATGTGGATGTAATTCATATGTATTCAGATATCACCTGCTCTGAATGTTTCTAACGTAAATACAATTCATATGTACTCAGAACTCAAACCTTATTTAACCTTTCCAAATAACTTGTTTCACCATTTAAAAATAATAAAAATATTTTTATTTAAATTTAATTATAAAAACGTATAAATATGAATATCAAATTGTTTTTTATAATTTTTTAAAAAAATTATATAGTAAAACAAATCTGATCAGATTGATCAAAATTTTAAAAACCTAAATTCAAACTCAGCCCAAAGCAGGCAAGTTGACCGAGCTTGACAGACTGCTTCGCCATCAGCATCTCTAACCGGGCTATGTTCGTAGTATTCTATAATTAAATCATATTTTAAGAAAATTCATTATATAAAGTTGGCCGTAGAACTTCTTGTGTTACAGTGCAGAGAACACTTGGCTTTAGAAAGGACAGACAAATTGAGAGAGAATCAGAGAGGTGATGATCTCGTCTCTTCTCTTCTAGTAAGTAGTGCTTGAGAACTAGGAATTCCCTAGGCTGGTTCTCTTCAACCCAACTCATCACCTGTTTAGTCATTATAGTAAATGACTGGAAACTATTTAAAAAGAAATCTATTCATTCAAATCCATGCATTATTGGCCACAGGAAATGAAAGCAAGGACAAAAGCCTCATACATCGGGGCATGCTCAATACTAACAGATGTGGCATGCTTAATACTAGTAGTACGGTAGATACTAATTAAAAGATTACCAGCTACATCATTGTAGAAATTAATCATCCAGTAAAACAACTGAGGAGGCTGATAACCGGCGTAGCAAGTCTAGGCTCGTAAGCTAAACCACGCAATTCGGCACCCTCTCCGTTATTGGCACAGCCACTGCTGCCAAGGTAAGGACATGCTGGAATCCATCGCCACCTCTTCCTACAGATGTCAAACAGCAGTCCCTTGTCCGATCCTCGAATCATGATCACGATAAATTCTCCATGCCCAACAGGATCAAAACCATTACCACCTTCGACTTCTGCAAATTGCATATATAGTTGCAAAGGCATTCTTTCAATTTCTACCCATGTTCCACAATCTTGCAAGCCCCAAAGTCTCAAACTTTTTGGCACGTTAAGCTTGCTTTTCTCGACTGCAGCGACCAGGATCAGCTTTCCCCTACTCTCCACCAAGCCTGGTGACCGAAGGAACCTTCGCATGGGAGCTTGAATCTTGAACCACTTATTTGCTGCCATATCATAAGCTAGGACACTGAATGGACTATAATTCATGCAATAAAACTTACCATCAACATGAACCATTCGACCTGATTCAAGGCTACATAAGCGTGGTAAGGAGGAAGTGGTTCCCCATATGGAGTAAAATCCACCTGCATCAATATGAAAGCTTTCGGTGGATAAATTCTTGACTGCATAAGGAGAAATCAGATCATCTCCAGCCACGGTAACGTCAACAGATGTGGGACTAACTGTTAAACCTATAGAAGGAAAGAGGCGGGGCCTTAGAGTGGGGGGCAACTGGATTAAAGAATCAACTAGAGGGTTGAATAAAATAAGATTTTTTGCTCCAGCCTCATCAGAAACCCAGCAAACCAACCCACCAGAGGAAGAAGCTGGATAGAACCCAGAAGGAACCAAGTTAAAGGAAAGGCGGTACCATGCAGCATCACAGGGATCAAAAAGGTACCCTTCACAGTTGGTTTGGTTGTCCCCGTTGCCACCACTGCTGGTGTTGGCTCTGCAGATGTAGCTCTTCAATGTCCTGTGCTTTAAGAACAGAAACCAATGGTGGCTTGGTGATATTTGCATATATAATTCCAGGAAGCTGCTGCAATACAAGAGTCCGTACCACCTCTTGCATACGGAACGAGCTCGGAAAAAGGCAGGTGGTGGAAGAAATGCAATCACTCGATCGAGCAGCCTTTCTGGTAATTTACTCCATATCCTAACGTCCATCCAAGGATTAGTGTGGGTGCTAGTATTGCAGCTACCGCTTGTGATAGTGAATGTGTAGGAGAAAGGTAAAGGCATAGATGTGTTGAAGGCATCCATGAGAAACTGATTTGTTTTTGATTGGATGCAACAGCGGAAACTAGTCCGTTCTTTTGTTTTTTCTCTGCAGAAATAGAACAGAGATTTGGATTTAGATGTTTTCATGAAGAAAGGGTTTGTATTCTGTCGTTGTACATTGTTCTTTCAACTTTCAATCGAGTTAAAAAGGAGGCTTGAGTTTTCTATTTCTAGAACAGTTAAGTAGGAAAATGTGGTTGATTTTGAGGCGAATGGAAAAGATGGGTTTCCAGGAGAAAGCAAGCAGCTGCTTCTTAAAGCTTACTAGGGAGAGGATTGTTTACTCCATTTGAGCCTTGAAGTGTTAAATTTGGTTGGGAGTCTGCAGGGGTTTATATTGAGTTTAATAAATTCATTTATGTTTAGCTCCTGGTTTCCTTTGTTGTTGTCTTTAGCGAGAGAGTGGCAGTGATTCTGATGGTTCTATCTATCAATTCAGTCAGTGTCATGTTTGCGTGTCTATCAATTCAGTCAGTGTCATGTTTTCGTGTGAGGCCGAGGAAGGAAGGACATTACAGGAGAAACAGACAAGTGCAGCTCAGATATTCATATAACCATAATATAGTGCCAAAATGGGTGTCCTTTCCGTTCCCTTGCATTAATTATTCACAGTACGAGTTCCTTTTCAACTAATTGATCAACAGATACGGATACAGACCGGACCAGAGACTATCTCAAACTTACAAGTTGAAATTGAAAAGCAAGTTATTTGGCCATCTTTCTTTGGTGATAAAAAAAGGGTAGTTTTACAATAAGGGTGCGTTTGGTTCGCTGTATTAGATTAGAGGTGTATTGGGATTAAAGGTGTAATAGCTAATCCACTGTTTGGTTGAATGTAATGGAATAGAGGCGTAATAGTAATCTTGTGTTTGGTTGAATGGAATAGAGGTGTAATAGCATAATGGAAAAAACTAAAATGACTAGAATGCCCTTAACATAAATTTGTTTTGGTAAATGATTATTGTTATTGTTATTTAAATTTTAATAAGATTATTATTATCAATAATAAATATTTTAATCATATTTAAACATAATTATTATTAAATATATTTTAATTAAAATATATAATTTAATAAAATTCTTAATAATTAGCAGAAATTTGTTTTGGTAAATTATTATTGTTATTGTTATTTAAATTTTAATAAGATTATTAATATCAATAATAAATAATTTAATCATATTTAAACATAATTATTATTAAATATATTATAATTAAAATATATAATTAATAAAATTCTTAATAATTAATATTCTTATATGAATTTACTCAAATCATAATATATGATACTATAAAATATAAATTAACATAATTATTATTAAATATATTATAATTAAAATATATAATTTAATAAAATTCTTAATAATTAATATTCTTATATGAATTTACTCAAATCATAATATATGATACTATAAAATATAAATTAACATAATTATTATTAAATATATTATAATTAAAATATATAATTTAATAAAATTCTTAATAATTAATATTCTTATATGAATTTACTCAAATCATAATATATGATACTGTAAAATATAAATTAACATAATTATTATTAAATATATTATAATTAAAATATATAATCTAATAAAATTCTTAATAATTAATATTCTTATATGAATTTACTCAAATCATAATATATGATACTATAAATGAAAATTTGAAATAATTAATATTAAATATATTTTAATTAAAATTTATTGTTTAGCCTATAATAAAATGACAGAACAATAGTTACACTAATATATTGTTTGATGCAAGATATTGCATGGAGCTGTACCAAAGATATCCTATAATAATTTGTTCCACTAATGTAAGGGCAAGGACTGTTATAAAGTACATAATCTACCCGAAAGGTAAATAATTTCTCTTGATTAATATAGTAACAGCAAGACAATTATTTATTGTCACCTGTTCATAAAGTAACTATTTTAGAAGCAGTTTTAGTTTTGCCAATGACACTCTCATGAATCCAAAACTTAGCAAATATGATTTCATAAAATGTCCTCTTACCTTGTCTAGAAAAGTAGACGTGTGTAGTACTAGCCAGGCAAATAATATAATATTCTATACATTGTTCATATATTAAATCGGGTTTCCATGTTTGAATTTACCCCAAAACCGCGAAAGCACACTAAATAATAAAACATAATCACTTCCATAGCTTCCGTAAGGACATGTTTTTCTCGCTCTCCTTCTTCATTACTTTCGCCACCGCCATCTCGAAATCTTCTTGTGTTACGTGGACTCTCCTTTCCCTCAAAGCAAACATTCCTGATTCCGTGCACACAGCCTGCAAAAAAACGGAATAGAGTTTTTCACAAATTATCACAAACACAAACCAGTTAAGAATCACAAGCCCAAGGCCTTGAGTCTAACTATCCAACTTATGTACTAATAAATCCTCAAATAAATCATCTCTCTATGCGGTTTGGGAGTTGGGGTAAGGGAAGGAGATAGGAAACTAGAAGAAAAGATGCTATTCACAGCTTGCCAACCATTCTGAATGGAAGCAAGATGTCTGCATATCCAGAAGCACATCTTATTATCTGAAAACATACCTTAAGCTCTGCACCAGAAGCACCGTTCATCTTCTCAGCAATCTTCTTTAGATCAATCCCTCTCATCAAATTCATTCTTCTAGAATGTATTTTTAAGATGTCGAAACGAGACTGCATATAATTGAACAGACAATATAAGTACCTAAAGAGACATAAGATGCATTCCAGAAATAAGAGAAATTCTGGTACACCCGTAGAAGCAAACACTGCTACTATGGGACTGCTCTATTCACTGCATATTTTTCATAATACCCAGAACGGGTTGAGAAAAAAAAAGACCAGGGCAAAAGAACCAGAACAAGTATGTTACTGAAAAAATTTGGCTTCTAATGTAAGATGCAATTTGAGAAATTCATTGCTCTGAATTTGAGAAATTTATACCAGTGAGAACGTAAGATGCATTTTTGCGTTTGACCAAAAAAAAAGAATCACTTCTTTTACAACATGACATGAATGAAGAAATACGCAATGCCTGTTGTTTTCCTTCCTATTTGATGTTTTTATCATGATTGTAAGTTGTAGCGCGTCATATTAAGTAATTTTATTAAGAAAATAGATGAAGCACAGAATACTGAGACTCAAGCCTTATGCAGGAATCAAAATTGACTCACCGTCTGCCTTTCTGAATAAAGAATCTAGTGGAACAGCATATCTGCGGCAAAAACCCTCAGCAGCCTGCAGTAAACAACAAATTTCATATAGGTAGAAACCAAAATAAAAAGAAAAAATGCAAAACTCCAAGGGAACTGCCAGAATCTTCACTACTGAAGTTATACAGCCCAACAACCAAAATCACCAGACAAAACATCATACTTCCTTCTTCTCAGCAGAAAAATATATAGCAAAGCATAATAAGAGGCGACCAAAACCTTTGTAGGATTTTCCTTAGGGTCAAAGGCTTTCAAAGCGGGAGGTCCCCGAACCTCAAGCTCGTTCTCTGCTTGCTTTGGACAAAGACTTTCAACAGATATCTAAAACAACAAAACAAGGCTTGGTTATCCAACATATAAAAGAATTTAAGCATCTACCTGGTGTACATGCTCATAGAGGAACTTCCACTAAATAAATAAAAGACATAACAATAAAAATTATTATATTAGCAATCTGAAATGCATCACAATAAACATTTAACAATTCTGACAAATGCATCCCTATAATACACTTTAGGTATGTCCACATGGGATGCCTTGTTATACATCATGATATTATTCAAGAGTACTTGTTATACATCATGATATCAACTTTTGCAAAGTATAATGAAGAACAAACACTTTCTCAGAGTAGCAAGAAAACGTAGAGTATGCCCTTTACGTACCTGGTTCCTTTCTATGGAAAAACAACACAATCGACCATAAGGTGCAAATCAGGCACATTGATAGCCCTTAATACACGCACATCGCCTGGGTGCAAGCAGGGGTTTTTGGCATAACAGATCAAATGGCATAACATAACAGATCATTATTTCTCAACGATGCGAGTTAAACATAACAGATGAAATGGCATAACATAACCTAAATTCCATTGAAATGCAAGCCAGTTGTAAAGAAACAAGGTTGAGTCTCCTCAACTTTACCTCAAATTTATCATGAAACAAACAGAAAACCGATACAAGAGTAAAAAGAGTTTTGCAAAAAAAAAAAAGGAAATATTACCTGATAAACGTAGGGTTGAAAAGGAGTAGAAAGAAAAGGGGCAGCCATTGAATGATCTCGAATTTGAAATCAAATCCTTAAAGTTTTCGAGGTTTTAATCTGAAATCTAATTCAGAAGGGGAAAATGAAATTAAAAAACAAAATTCACTGTTCCACTTCTGTTCTTTGTCGAAGCGGTCGATGGACGAGCTGACATTGACTGGTTGTAAAGAAAAAGAAAAGAAAAGGTTGAGAGACAGACAGAGCAAATCGGCAGAAGGCAGAAGGAAGGAAGAGGAGACGCAATGGGGAAGCCAATCAAGAGGGTAAAACAGGGAGGGTAAAGGAAGCAGCACCTAAACTGAGCTTTGGGGATGTATTACGAATCGGTGGATTTCACCGATTAAGTCAGGAATGTATTACACCCGTAATATCATTACCATGAACCAAACAAGGGAATAAAAGGGGCTTAAGTGGGGCCCACCGATTAGGGGTGTATTGGCTATGCCAATACACCCAACCAAACATGCTCTAAGTGTTGAGTAAATTAGGAAGACATTATATTGTTAAACTAGAAAATGTCTATTTAAATTTTAAAAATGTTAGGACCATTTTATTAACAAAGGTCTACTTCCTACTTTATTTATGGAAATGGGCACCTTAAATTTTATTTACCGAAATGGGCTAAAATTATAAAAATGCTTTAACGTAAGTACATTTTTAGGGAAAAATTCAGAAAAATGCATCTTTGAGGTAATGTTTTTACCATCTGAGCAAAAAGCGCGTTGACGTGGACCCTTTTTACTAACATGGCAAAAACGCTCTCTCAAGGATGCAGTTTAGCCCGTGTTTTTGGCCCCTAATGGTCATTTAAAAATTTGAACGTGGGGGGACAACGGTCATAAAAAAAACTATAAAAAGCCCCCACCTATTTTTCTCACACAATTTCCTTTAACATTTCTTCCAAAATTCTCAAAAAAGATCTCAAATTTCTCCCTAAATTTAATTTTATAATTTTTTATAACAGTTAGTAGATCGAGTGTTACAATGTTATATTCGTAATATGTCTGGTCATAGAAAATTAATTCAGGGAAGCAGGTTTTTGGCACATGACCAATATAAGCTGGGGTGCAAGTTGGACCCGAATCTCATTAGCGCGTTCATACAAAGGTGGAGACCCGAGACGCACACATTCTATCTTCCATGCGAGAAGTGTACCATCATTTTGGAAGACGTGTAGTTACAATTGGGATTACCGGTGGATGGGTCCATTCAATCTGTTGATTGGGCAGCCATATGCTACAATCTTTTAGGTGCGATTCTGGATAATATTTACGGAGGTCAAATCGAGATGGGCTGGTTACGAGACACATTCTCGGAGTTACTGAAGTAGAAAGAATACAATATGCTCGAGCTGTAACAGCCCAGTTTAGACCTTAATCGGAACAGTGGTTTTGGGACCACAAATTCGAGTCAAAAAAATATTTTAGTATTATTCTTGGTGTTTACAGTATGTGAGTTAATATGTGTGAAATTTTCGTGTGAAAATTTTATCGTTTGTGAGCTTAATTTTATAAAAGGACTTAATTGCGTTAAATGTAAAAGTAGCCTGCTATAAGTTAAAAGTGTCTAAAAGCTATGGAACTTAAAAGTTAGGGTCCTCATGTGATAAATGGACCATTAATTAGTTAGTGGAAATATTGGTTTGGCATTATTGAAATATTGAATTTGGAATAAGGTTATTTGAGTAATTTATGAATATATATTAATATATTAATAAAATAAAAGTTAAATTATCATCTTTCATGGTTCTTTCAACCGAAAATGAGAAAAGAAAAAGGTTCATGGAAGCCATTAGGGTTCGGCAACTTCAAGCTTTAATTAGTAAGTGATTTTGACTCGGTTTTTGATAATTTTTATATTTTTGAGATCGTTGCTTCGAATGCTAGTAAACCCATGCTTCAATTTTCGGAATTTATGTTGATTTTGTGTTTTTTCATTGTTGAAAGTTTGATGATTTTTGTGTTTAATGATGAAAAATAAAAATGTATTAATAGATTTTTCATGTTTTGGTTAAATAATGATTAGGTTGTTGAATGTGTTTTCGGTTGTGGCTTAATTGGATAAGCTAAGTGATGAATAAATCATTGCTTGTATAATTGGATTTTATTGGTGCATTTACGAAGACAAGAATATTCATGAATTATAGTTGATTTGTTAATTATTAAGTTAAGTTTAAGGTGTTTAGTTAATATGACTATTTGGTTATGAAATTGGTATAAAATATTTTTTTTATATAATTTGCTAGCCGAAAACAATTTGGTTTTGAAAATAACATTTTAGCATGATTCATAGCATGTGAACTTGACATATTTCTATTCGGCATGGTACTTAGTAAATGACTATTAATAGTTAAATGAGTGGTGCATGAATTATTTTTAAATACAATGGAGATTCGGTCATTTGGTAATGCTTGTATGTACTTGTATATTTTTGTCTAATAATCCGTGTGGAATAGCTTGACCATTCAGTAATGGTTGCTAATATTTCATGTTTGGATGTATTAATGTATGTGCATTATATGTGTTGAATCAAGTTGTAAATAAATATATATATGTTACCGAATTGAATTGAGCTTTGGAGAATTTGTTCCGAGTGTGAAATAAATTGAATAAATGGGCTACTAAGGCCTAAGGTAAATTCGGTCTAACACGGGTTTGATGAGATTTTGTGTATTTTGTGCTATTTGGAAATAGGGACTAATTTGTGAAAATATGAAATATTAGGGGCTAATGTGCAAATTGCCCTTTTTATGTGTTTTTGGGAGAATTTGAGTATATGTAAGATTAAATAAGTTTAATTTATATTAATTTAGATCAAGAAAAGAGGAAATCAAAATTGGATCAGAAGAAAAAAAATCTAAATTTTTCAAATAGTCGTCCCGGTTCGTTCGTCTTCGTCCGTGGAAGTTTTAAGTAGTCACCTTTAGTATATAGTTGATGATGCCTTGATATGTATACATGAGATGGATTGTGACCTTTTGGTTCTACTTGAATTAAGCTGTGTGATAAATAATTTATGTATATGACATATAGTTGAATGGTCACTATGGGTTAAGCTTGAATGGTGGAATGGATATGTGATATTTATGTATGACTTTTGAACAGAAATGTAAATGATGATGTTCATATGGACCTTGTATCCGAATGTAGCAAATGACTACTAATGTGATATGTTGAATGAGATGCGTTAATATATGATTAAATATGCATGATATTTGATGTATATCCAGGTTTTATCCCGCAGGTTTCGTGCTGGTATTATATCCGGGTTTTATTCCGCAGGCTAGGCTTCGTGCTGGTATTATATCCGGGTTTATCCCGCAGGCTTCGTGCTGGTATTATATCCGGGTTTTATCCTGCAGGCTTCGTGCTGGTATTATATCCGGGTTTTATCCCGCAGCCTTAGTGCTGGTATTATATCTGGGTTTTATCCCGCAGGCTTCGTGCTGGTATTATATCCAGGTTTTATCCTGCAGGCTTCGTGCTGCTATATCCGGGTTTATCCCACAGGCTTCGTGCTCGTATTATATCCGGGTTTTATCCCGCAGGCTTTGTGCTGGTATTATATCCGGGTTTTATCCCGCAGGCTTAGTGCTGGTATTATATCTAGGTTTTATCCCGCAGGCTTCGTACTGGTGTTATATTCGGGTTTTATCCCACAGGCTTCGTGTTGGTATTATATTCGGGTTTTATCCCACAGGCTTCGTGCTGGTATTATATCCGGGTTTTATTCCGCAGGCTTCGTGCTGGTATTATATCTGGGTTTTATCCCGCAGGCTTCGTGCTGGTATTATATTCGGGTTTATCCCACAAGCTTCGTGCTGGTATTATATCCGGGTTAAATCCCGCAGGCTTAGTGCTAGTATTATATTCGAGCTTAAAGTCCCACAGGTTTTGTGCTGGTGACTAGATTCGGGTTTTAAACCTAGCAGGCTTAACGCCGATGATTCAAGTAAGATTATGAATTCGAAAGTTTGAGGTAAACTACTATTGATTATGTATGATACATTATGATAGTCAGGTATGTATTATGTACTCGCATGTGAATTGATTTTTAAGGTGAATTATTAGTATCAAAGAACGATATATATGTGTGAATGATTACTATATCTACGAATAAGAGCATGACCTATTTGGTCGATGCCAGTCATTATATGAAAGTATGTGACTTAAAATTTAATTGTACGAGCTTCCAGAGATATCCGAGTATCCTCTTTGTTTCCGAATGGTTCAACTGGTATTCTGAGAAGTAAATGAATATATAAATGTGCATCCGATTCAGGTATGTTGCAATGTTTATGAAATTGAGTAATGAAAGTGAATATGATTATGATCTATGGATATATAATTCAGGTACGTGTGTTTCGATTATGAAATTCATAAATGAAAGGTGATTATGTTTCAAGTGATAATATGTGAAATATATGACATCAAATGATGTGAATGTATAAATAAATGGTGTGATACATATATGTTTGTTATACGAATTGTGGTCCTATATTTTGAGCATGGGAATTATGAAATGAGAAACATGGTTTTGGGAAATGGAAAGTAATATATATGTGTAAGATAATATGTGATTTATAAGAAAATGAAATGTGAATATGTGCTATATATATATGAAATTGAAATGTAGCCAAATGGATAAGTTAAATATGAAGTGGTTAGTGAACCATTACATGTTTTGGTTATTCATGTAATGATTATGTGCAAACTTAATTTATATGATTGAGTTAACGGTTGTCTTTCGAATGTGAAAACGTGATATATATATTCATTGATAAATAAGATAAGAGAAGCTACTTAATGTGGTTATATGAATTTACGAGTACAAGATTGTATAAGTGATTGAGTTTGTTAAATTTGGTTTAATGATAATGATTTGTAAATATTAGTGAAATGATTTATTTGCTTATGACTTACTAAGCTTTCTAAGCTTACTCTGTGTGTTTTTCCTATGTTCATAGAGTTTCGAAGATTTGCTCGGGTTGGAAGTCGTTGGAGACCACATCACACTATCTAGTTAAAAGTTTGGTAATTAAAAGCTTTAAGTTTTTGGTTATGTGGCATGTATAGGCTAAATTCAATGTGGTTCATTTTGATTTGTATATGTAGCCATGCGAGAATGGCTTGTTAATGATGTTAATGTTTGTGTATATTCAGGCATGGTATAAGCTTATTTTTGAGAAATATGTCTTCATGGTATGAATGAATGTGTGAAAATTTTAAATTGTATGCAAGATTTATCTTTTGAATGTGAATGAATATCAAAATATAAGTCCGATAATGCCTTGAACCCTATTTCGGCTTCGGATACGGGTAAGGGGTGATACACGAGCATACATCCTTGATATCATTAGAGGTTATCTAATACCAGACTTGTCATGAAACCTCGTACATCTAAGGTGGCTGCTGAAACTCGTTAATTTTAGAGCAGCTAGTGAACTCAGTTAAGGGTCTGCCGTGTTGTCAATATTGTACCAGGAGATGTGTGGGGCAACAAAACCAAATAAAGTCAAAATCAAAAGTTGCCTATCACTACTACAATCATGGGCTGGGTTTCGCTTTCCATTTTTATGCCCTCGAGTGAACCACCCATATACATTCCCACTCATAACGAGGTAAAATTTATATTAGATTTTACAATTATTATATAGATTTAAAATATATTTTATGCTTAAAATTTATTTAATTAGGTGGAACCATTCGGCGAGTTATGTTGTAATACCTACAGCTCTTGAAGATATACGACTTCTATTAGACCAACAATTGGAAGCACATGTAAGTATTAAATGAAATATATATATAACATAGTCATTTTGTATTTAGTATTATGTATTTAACTAATATTTTTATCACATTCATATAGTATTTGGGCAGTAATTCCGAATGAATTCTTATAGAATCTAAACATCTGGTATGTTAAGGCCCCATTGATCAACTACGCTACTGTCGAGATGCACCAGACAGATAAAGTGCTGTGGTAATTTAGATTCCGACAACTGATTCCTATGACACCTGAGGTGTTCGATGAAGAGCACAAAATCGACTTACGGTGATAGAATATGCATTGGCCGCTATTCTTCTCGGAATATATCAAAATGTGGGAAAATTAGTATGATCATATACCTACTCGTGAACCAATCATCACTCTATAGTTAGCATGCGAGCTTGATTACATGCCATAGTTTAAGATATATAGCAAGCCATATTAGCTCTCGGGAGAGTAGAGGCATCCACAAATTCGTGTTGAAAGGCAACGATGGGGCCCTTTAAATCCAAGGAAAAGGGCTGACAAGGTAGGTCCATCAACAGCGCTCACACAATCACCGGGCCCAACGCCTCAAGTGACAAGGCCCACACCATAGCCCCTTCAGATTATGCCAGTTGCATATCCTAGTCCTTATTTATATCTTGACCCTTATATGTTTCCTTTTCCCAGTCCTATGCCAGGTTGGAATGCATGTCCTGGTGCATCTCCTTTCTTGATGACTTTGACTCAACCGACGATATATAGGCCATTGTCGCAGAAGGGATCGCACGAGGGACCGTCGGGGAGCTCCTCTCATTTCCAATCCCCGTTGCCTTATAAGATTCAAACACCTCCACTGTGGGTGATGCAAACACCTCTGCATTCTTTGTTCTATCAAGGTAGGTCATCTCCCAACACCCACAACCAGAACAACCACAATCCCCACCGGAACAACCACAACCCCCGTCAAAAGCTGAACCAAGAAGAAATCTGGCGCATAACTGTCAACCACCCCCATGTGGCACTTATTTCGACCGACACATACATTGATTTTTTTAATATATTTGTACAAACTATTTTTATATTGTTTCATTTAATAAAATAGAAGTTTTTTTTGAATATTTTAATACTAGATTATTTTTATATTTTTTCCTATTTAATAAAATAGAAGTTCTTTTGAATAAGGTAATAGAAATAATGCAACATAGTTTCATTTAAGCAATTATGAACTATTTCAATTTGGACATGTTTGAATTGTATGACCTGGGTTCCTACACCATCCGCACAACTTCTGTTGGTTCGTTCTTTCCCAGATATCCATATTATCACGTATTCTACTAGAGCAAGGTTGACCTTTTGGTTTGTGAGGCAATTCTTTATCTGGTAACAACTTAAATGGAGCAAGCAATACAGACGGAGATTCTGACAAGATGCAATTACATGTATTCTAAATTGTACATTTCGTCGACATAAATCATGTGATCCAAAAGGAGATTCTGACAAGCTACAATTACATGAGCGCGTAGATAACAAAGTGCGTCAAACCTCTTACAGTCACAAGTCCTATTTCTCAAGTGTACATGAAATTTCTCGTTGGTAATACCTTGGTTCGGTCCATCAAACTCCATTACACGAAACCATAGGTTGTTAGGACCGTGATACACTGTGTGCATGGTGTTGGCCCGTGCCTTCGCCTTGTTAATTTCTTGCAATACCATTCGGCACTATACATGGCCTCCTTGCATTTGGCCGTTATAACTTACTGATTGCTTTGGAAATAGTGCCGCCAAATTGAAATATGTCTCCTGTACAATGGAGGTTATTGACAAATGGCGCGTTCCATTTAGAACAGAATTTATACATTCAGCCAGGTTTAAGGTCATATGACCATACCGTAAGTTGTTGTCATATGCTTGTACTGATCGAAAGGTATGTTACAGAGGTAATCTGTGCCTTGATCGTTAACTGACCGTAAAATCACCAAAATCTCATGAAAATGATCCTTATTGATCTCGTATCCTGTCAATATAAGTTGATAGTGAAAATTACATACCACTTTTCCATTAAGGATAAATTGAATTTTACAAACGAAATTATATTAGTGGAGATTAAATACCCATGTTGGTCACTTGTCGTTGTTCAGTGGTAGACCGATATTGCCCATAGTAGTTGATGCAACGTGCCTTAGACAACACTGATGGTGTGTACGATCCTATAGGCTTCCTTGTTGCTCAATTGTGGCCAGTATTCCAGTGCCCCGATCTGGTATAACAAAGATATTAGGTTGGGGGTAGACATGCCTCCTCAACCTAGAAAGAAAGAAATCTCAGTCATCACTTGACTCCCCCGGTGTTATTGCAAACGCAATTCGAAGGATTCTCCCACCGCCATCTTGTGCCATAGCTAGTAATAGCCGATGGGTATATCTACTATACATAAAGGTACTGTCAATTTGTATCAATGGGTTGCAGTACACAAATGTGTCCCAGCATTGCTTAAAGCTGTAGAACAGACACTTGAACACTTGGCATCCACGGAGCAAGCGCTCATTGTAGTATGCAAGACTCGTTTCAAGGTCTGTTACGTAACTTGGGACGTACTTTTCCAGCACCTAATACCACTGCCACACCTTATTATATGAAGCGTCTGACCCACTATGCATATTTTCCAATGCCTTCTGCTTAGCTATCCAAGCCTTGCGATAAGAAGACGTGTACATGAATTGGCTACGAATATTGGAAATTAAGACTGACAGCGAAGTCCTAGAATCCGCCTTCACTATCTGTAGTATTAAGCCAATTATCATATCTAAATCCATCTTGGGATGACCTTGTGAAATACCTATAAAAAAAGTACGTTAAATAATGCAACATTAAATAATAACAATAATATTCAAAAACCCTAAACACCTAGTGATATTGTACCGGCAACACATGTATGTGGACCCTTGTACTTATTTATCTTCTACAACCCTGTCTGTTTCCGAATCGAAGCCATGATTTTCCATGAACATATACCGTCTCGCACTGAACACTTGGCCTCCAACTTCTTGGATTTGGATTTAACCACATAGTAGTTAACCCTGTTCATGATGCTATATTGTTTCAATGCACCGATAAAACTATCATTACTAGAAAACTCCTTACAAACTTTCAATTCCCCCGAATCTAATGACGAACTTGTATGGTCATGCTTTTTGTATGGTAGATCTGGAAACTCTAATGCATCATCTGTCGATAGATCAACATTATGCATATGGTTTGGAGGCGTGTAACATTCCGAAATAGGGCCTAAACTGAACAGTGGTTGCGAAACCACAAATTTAAGGTAGAAGAATTTATTTTATTATCATTTTAAGGTCTATGGCATGATTACATGATTGTGTGAAAATTTCATTTTGAAATTTTACCGATAGAGTGTCCAATTTGATATTTAGGACTAAATTGAAAAAGTTGTAAAATGTGTGTTCTAGTTCCCAAAGGTACTAAGTACTTGTGAGTAATGAATTTTTAAAGTGGAGGTCCTTGGATAGTAATTAGACCATTATACTAGTTTGGACAAAAATACCCAAAGGAAGATAAAACACCATAGTTTTTAATTAAGGGCATTTTGGTCATTTAGTTATTAAAATGAATTAAAAACAAAATTAAAAGTCAATTTTTGTCCATCTACAACCCCTTGGCCGAATTTCACATGAGAAAGACATAGCTAGGGTTTTTCAAGATTCCAATCTCGATTGTAAGTCCGTTTGAGCCCCGTTTTTAATGTTCTTTACGTTTTTGGAGTCCCGGTAACTTGATTAAGCTTATTCTAGCAATAATTTAACCTAGGGTTTATATTTGGAAAAATACCCATAGGTAAAATGTGTTTATTTTGATGTTTTATGGTAGAATATGAATTTTGATGTTTTATGGTAGAATATGAAGCTTGGAATTGTGTTAAACAACTTTTGCTAAGCGATTTTAAGTGAAAACGAGTAAAACGACATAATCAGTAAAAATACCTAATGTTCATAAGTACATGTTAGAGTGAGAATTTGATGTTGCCATAGAAGGGAAAAATGATCATCATGTCATAAAACATAAGAAAATAGGATGAAGTTTAATTTCCGAGCCTTGGGGAAAAAGTGTATATATGTAAAAGTTTAGGGGCAAAAATGTAATTTTGCCAAAGTTTGAGTCAAAGACTGTTTTAATAAATGTGAGTATTAAATAAGCTAAATTTTTTATTATAGATCAAGAAGAACGAAATCCGTAGTTAGACTGGGGACAGAAAAAGATAGTGGACTAAATCGATATAGTTGGTCGTATTTTGTTTCGAGGTAAGTTTGTGGTAAATAAATGCAATATTCTATTATTTTATGTTAATGTTGTTAATTTCCAGCATGTGTAAATTTATTTTATGAAATTATTCAAAGAAGACTCAAGCATGAATTGACGGAGAAATAATTTCAGAAAGTCCCGGTTGAACCTTAGGAATGTGTAGGATACAAATGTCATGACATTAGGGTTTAAGGATACCATGTAACACCATGTCAAGACATGGCATTGATGAGTTAATATAAGGAAAAGGTCCCATGTAAGACCATGCCAAGGCATGGCATTGGTGAGTTCATAAGGCAAGGATACCATGTAAGACCATGTCGAGACATGGCAATGGTAAGTTTCAAAAGGATACCACGTAAGACCATGAAAAGTCATGGCAATGGCAAGGTACCCGTGTATCCTTAGTATTCCAAGTGGTTCAACAGGAAAATTTAAAGAGAATATCAAGGTAAGGTAAGGTAAGACGAGTTATACTAAAAATGGTAAGACAAGTTCATGCTAGAAGAGCAAAGGTAAGTATATAATGTTCATGTATGCTTGATAAGGAAAAAGGTAAGTAAAATGTATTAATAAATTTGATTAAGTAAGTAAGTATTTAAGTAAGTGAGTAAGTGAAGAAGTTTAAAATATGTCTATGACAATTAATGAAGTTACATTAAGTAGTATCATGCCAAGTAGTAAGATAATTCTTATGAATGTTGTTATTTATTTGCATGCAAACTTACTAAGCTTAATGCTTACCCTATTTATTTTCCTTCTTTTTATAGTTTTGTCAAGCTAACTCGGGGATCATAAAGTACATCAGAGGTCTGGGCACACTATCACAAGAATTATTTTGGTATAGCTAGACGTTTCATTTTGAGTATGACATGTATAGCATCGTAGCCATTTTGTGTGTATGATCTTATGATATGGCTAATGAATGGTATGTAAATGCTTGATAATGATCAGCTATTGGAATGGCTAATCAAGGACATGTTTGGTGTTATGTATGCCTAAATGCTAATTATCCCATAGAAATCATGAAAAAGGTGAAATTAGCTTTAAAACAGTATCGGACAGCAGTAATGACGTGAATTTGAAAAATCACTAAAAATAATAGAAATGGATTTAGATAGTGAATGAGATATATAATTAAATCTTATTGAGTCTATTTTCATATGAAAGAAATAGAGTAAAGTTGTATTTTATGAGATATTTAAATTTTGGTGAGACAGGGTCAAAGTGATTTCTGAATCCCCTGTTCTGACTTTAGAAATTCACTAAAAGTTGTACAAAAATAAATAGGAGTTATACTTTATATGTATAGATTCCTTATTGATTCTACCTTTAAGAGAAATAAACATCATGGTTATTTGAATTCTTTATAGGGAGAAGATTAATTCGTAGTGAACAAAGGTCAGAGCAGCTGAACACTGAAATAGGGGAAACTTTAACTAATAAACTGTACTAATTGGCTAGACTAAAAATTCTGAAAACAAATTAGTAAGAAGATATACAAGTATAGTTTTAGGTAAAATTTACAGATTTGAATTTTGAGTTTCGTAACTCGATTTATGATTTTTTAGTGACTATGACGTAGATGGACAGTTTATTTATGAAAGATGAAATAAATTGTTTTGATTTGTTTAAGTGATCGGAAAATTTTTATTGATTCCAGTTTGTTCCCGAACCGTTTCAATTACATGTTTTAGGGTCTCGAGGACCCTTTTTAGGGACATAATGAATGAATGAAACTATATTAATTTTAAAAGCAAATTTTTGTACCCCGAATTAGTAAGCTAAGTCTGGTAATGCCTCGTGCTGGACTCCAGCGACGATCTTGGGTAAGGGGTGTTACAAGGCGAGTACGTCGTGAATCTCAGACTTCTACATCTTCATTTGAACCCCCTTCACCTTCTTCAAGTTCGATTGGAACAGGCTCTGGTTCAAAAAATAATGCAACTTTTGCACTATTTGGGCTGGGCTCTCAAGGCGGATCCATATCAAACTCATCATACAACCAATCATCATCTGCAACGTACGAGGTCCCCTCACTGGTGGATGTTGTACGGAGTACATCATCCCTTCTTATGGATATTTTGTAACGTCCCCAATTAGATGTGGATTGCCAACCACTAGAAGTTGATGTCATTCCCCATTACATATTTTCAGTATTGAACATTGACCCACAGAGGTGCATGTCCCACCCACTAATTGAGTGTCATGCAGGGGTTGTGTATTCCATACTACCATCAAAGACGGGCACTTTCGTGTTCTACCTCCAACTAATGGAGTGTAAGGCAAGGGTCGTGTATTCCTCTCAAATAACAGTAAATGTTGAAGTCGCAAGTGCTTTATTTAGCGATGAAAATTGTACATATAACTCAAGATAGTGTGATCAACTATTGAGATGATCTGCACTACCACTTCTAAGCTACGACCACATTTGATATCAAATGAGTCATATGTCACGGGATCAACTGAAGCACAAAATTTATACTTAATAGATGAAACTCTCATTGGCATCGTTCCGAAGATTTTGTGCCTAATTTTTTTATGAAGTTCTGTCAAATCTATGTTCTGGTTAAAAACCAGTAGCGCTGTGTACTCTGATAAAAAAACAATGTCGTTCTCGGTGTTACAGACCTTACCATCATAGTAAATAAAAACATTAATACGTTCACTCATCTTCAATTTCTATTCTTTTAAACTTCCCTAATTCTTCTTGTTGTAACTTATTCAACACGAGAATGAAATTTGGCTCATTTATAGCCTAAGGTCAAGCAGGAACTACTGTAGAAAAAGAGTGTCCACGTGGGAACTTTTTTCAGCACTTTTGTGATAGTGCATCCTGCTTGAAGCATTTTTGACACTATTTTTTCAGAACTATCTTCTCAAAATTATTTCTTCATAAACTACTATTGAAAAAGAGCATCCATGTGCGAGCTTTTTTTAGTTCTTTTGCTGACAGTGCATCCTGCTTGAAGCACTTTTTACACTATATTTTTAGAACCATCTTCTCAAAATTATTTTTTAGAAACTACTGTAGAAAAAGAGTGTCCACGTGAGAGCTTTTTACAGTACTTTTGCTAACAGTACATCCTACTTGAAGTGTTTCTGACAATATTTTTTCAGAACCGTCTTCTCAAAATAAAATTTTCAGAAACTACTGTAGAAAAAGAGCATCCATGTGGGAGCTTTTTTTAGTAGTTTTGCTGATAATGCATCCTGCTTGAAGCGTTTTTGATATTATATTTTCAGAACCATCTCAAAATTATTTTTTCAAAAACTACTGAACAAAAAAAATCCATCTTGTCAATATAATTTTTTCAAGACTCATCCCAAAAACTATTACAAAAACCCTAAACCTTAAGCAAAAAATTATTTTTAAAAATCCTAAACCCTAATTTAATTTATTCTTTTAAAAACCCTAAACCTTAATTTATTATTTTAAAATCCTTATCCCATAACCCCACAAATAAATTCCTAATCTATTTTAACAACACCCTAACCCTAAACCCATAAACATTAAGCAGTAAACATGCAAATAGCTCTAACCCTAGAAAAAAACACGTGCTAAAGCACGTCTTTGGGTGTAAAAGCTCGATTTTGGGTCTACTCGGAACAGTGGTTTCGGGACCACAAATTTGACATAGAAAAAATTATTTTTATTATATTTTTATGGTCTAAAATTTTATGGAATGATTTCGTGAAAATTTTGTTCGAAAATTTTGACATTTGGGCACTCAATTGAGTCAAAAGGACTAAATTGTAAAAAGTGTAAAAGTTGAGTTCCACATGCTAGAGGTGTCTAATTGCTAAGAAATTTTACATTGGAGGTCCTTAAATGGTAATTAGACCATTGATTAAGTTTTTGGACAAGAATGGACATGGTTAGGTATATTTCTAAAGTTTTTCATTAAGGGCATTTTAGTAATTTGGTAATTAAATGAACTAAAAAGCCAAATTTTGTCCATCTTCTTCCCATGGCTGAATTTTACAAGAATAAACCATGGATAGGGTTTTTTAAGCTTCCAAGCTCGATTGTAAGTCCGTTCTAGCCCCGTTTTTAATGATTTTTATGTTTTTGGAATCCCTATAACATGATTTATCTATTTCCACCACTAATTTAAGACATAATCAAAGTCTAAAATTTTACCCATGATGGATTTTTTTGTATTTTTATGTTTAATGGTAGATTATACAAGTTTGAAGTTTGATAAATGACTTTTGCTAAGTGATTTTCGATGAAAATGCCTAAAAGGACCTATTTGTAAACGTTATAAAATATGTAGTAAAAGTATGATCTAATGAAAAATGTGGGCTGGTATGAGTACAATAAAGATTCGGCTAGGCTTGGGTAATGAAGAAATTTGATGAAAATCATTTTACGAGCCTAGGGACTAAAATGTAAAAATGTGAAACTTTAGGGGCGAAAATGTAAATTTTGCCATAATGTGATTTTGGGATGATTTCAATAGTATAATGATTAAATAAGTTAAATGTAATATTATAGATCAAGAAAAATGAGGTTCGAAATTAAAACGAGAGATAAACGAGTATTTGACGGTTAGGTCCTATTCGCCATTTTTATACCGAGGTAAGTTCGTATGTTTAATAAGCATTAAATTATATATATGTATAATTGCTTAATTGATATGATTGTGGTAAATGCTATGTTATTGAAATAAAATGTGAATGTTATTGAGTTACGACAAGCGTGAAATCCCCGTTGAACCTTAGGAATAGATAGGATACAAATGTCATGACATTAGGGTTACTGAGATTACGTGTAAGACAATATCTGGGATATGGCATCTATATGAGAGTTCGTGTAAGACCATATCTGGGATATGACATCGATATGAGACTTCGTGTAAGACCATAGCTAGGCTATTGGCATCGATATGAGATTACATGTAAGACCATATCTGGGATATAGGATTGGTACGATACTGTGAGTACGAGATTCCCAAGTATCCTTTAGTATTCCAAGTGGTTCAACGGGAAATTCAAAAGGTATGTCAAAGAAGAGAAAGGGCATGTAAGTATAATGAATCTATACAGGTATGTACATAAGTTTATAAGCATTGACTTCATGATATTGTGATTTCATGGTTTCCATGAGAATGTTTTTGTGAAAGCCTTGTGATTATTGGTCTATATTTGTGATGTATGAAATACATGGTAAATTCGGTTGGTGATTGTGTAATTGGTTTTTGAGCCAAATTGAGTTATGATATAACATGTTTTGTTCGCACAAATTGTGATTTATTGGACACGACAAAAAGGAAAGATTGGCATAATTGCCTAATAAAATGATTACAAAATTATGAAAAGATATGGGCTTTAAACAATTGAAAGATGTTAAAATATATGCTTGAAATGTGAATACTCATTATTAATGTGTATACATATTATGAGGTTTGAAATGATTGATTGATTTTGGTAATCCGTTGTAATGGAAAGATTACGGTTGTTAGGCTAATGCCAAGATATGTTAAATTATGCTTATAAGTTGATAGGGTAAACATTGTGACTGAATAAAATTATGACTGTGAGATTTATAGCAATTTGTATTATCTTGTGTTTAAATTGTTGAACTTGATAAAAGATTAATAAGAGTTGCTTATTATTTTCATACGGACTTACTAAGCTATATTGCTTACCCGCTTCCTTTCCCATGTTTTATAGTTCCGTCAAGCTAGCTCGAGTCGGAGATCGTCGGAGATCCTATCACACTATCAAACTATCAATTTTGGGTATTGATGAATTCAGGTATTTTTGAGTTTATAGCATGTATAGGGACTTGGTCTTTTGGTCATATGTGTCATTATGACTTTAGCCTATGTATTGACTTGTAAGGGTCAAAGGCTTGTTTTGAAATTTGGCCATGTAAATTGGCTTATTTTGCTAACATGGTAGTAAGCCTAAGTATATTCATATATATGTCAATCTCTTTGGTGATATGATCATGGTATGCTCGGTGAATGTGAGTTTTTTGGAAATGTGATTTATGGCATGAATGTGAAATGTTTGGTAATGTGGTCTATTGATGAAATGATACATTTTTGTGTACAGTAAGGTAGCTACAAAGTAATTAAAATGAAGCCTAATGAAGGTGAAATTGACATTAATGATTTATGGCATGATAAATGATAGATGTTGATATGTTATTGGTATGTGATGGTCATAATTGTGAATGGCTTGGCAGCTCTTACATGCTTGAAATTGTGCCATGTGTTGTTGTGTAGATGTGTGCAAGTGAGGGTGGCAAAATGGCTTGGTAAACAGCCTTGTTTTTGTCCACACGAGTAGACACACGGGTGTGTGTCTAGGCCGTGTGTGACACACAGTCAACCCCATGGGCGTGTGATCCGGCCATTTGTCCCCTGCACCTAAATTGTTGCAAAATAGAATGCTCAGTATTGAGCACACGGGCAGGGACACGAGCGTGTGTCTCAGCCGTGTGAAGGACACGTCCTCGGGACACGAGCGTGTGTCTTGGCCATGTGACTTCAATTTGTTCTTGGGTGACAAACAGAGAGTTACGCGGGTTAGGGACACGGGCGTGTGTGACCACACGCCCTGCCCACATAGGCATGTGACCACACACCCTGCCCGCATAGGCATGTGACCCCTGTTTTAGCAAAAATTTTCTAAATGTCATAAAATTTTCTAAGGTTCTCGATTTAGTCCCGAACCACTTCTAAAGCACGTTTTAGGCCTCGTAGGCTTGTGTTAAGGACCTTATGACTAAATGCAAAAATTTTGAATTTGATGCCAATTTTTTTTGCTCGGAAGTGTATGTTTGCTTGTGTTTAAGTCTAGTAATGCCTCGTACCTTATTCAAGTGTCGAATACGGGTAAGGGGTGTTACATTAGGGGAGCATTTTTGCCATGTCAACAAAGCGCGTCCACGTCAGTGCGCTTTTTGTTGATATGGAAAAAATGCTCCCTCAAGGATGCGCTTTTATGAAATTCCCCTTAAAAAAGGCCTACATAGAAATTTTTTTATAATTTTGGCCCATTCTGGTAAGTAAGATTTAAAGTGGCCCATTTTTGTAAATAAAGTAGGAAATGGGCCTTTTTTAGTAAAATGGTCAAAATGTTGTCTTGAAAGAAGTTGAGCTTAAGTATGTACTCAAATCATATTAACTCATTTTTTACTTTTAATATTATATAAAAAATTAAAAATGATATTATTAAAAAAGTAACGATGACTAGAAAATATATAGATATTAAAATAGTGGAAATTATTTGATATATTATCAGTAGAATTTGTATATTCCACAAATAGAGTAGTTAGAAGTTGATAAATGTGTTATAGGGATATAATAAAATATTCAAAAAACATAAATATTTTAAAAAAGACTCATGGCAATTTTCTTTTTTGGTGAAGACAAACCCATAAAAGTTTAAACTAGATTTACAATATCAAAAGCTCCACTAGCCTTATCATTATCATGGATCCATTCAATTTGTAGGGATAGTTGTCACCATATTTACCCCCTCCACATTGGCAGGAACCATCTTGGTAATCTTGTCAGCAACGAAATTAACCTCCCTAGGGACATGTCTTACCACCTAAAAATCTTTATTATGTAACATTTTTTGAACACGTCTAACCAGAGCTAAACTCAAGCTTTTTGGATCCTTTCCTTGAATTGCTTAGACTGCCTCAGAGCTATCAGTTTGAATTAAAATCTTGTCTACATCCCGCTTTTGTAAAAGAGTAAGCCCATCTAAAATACCCCATAATTCAACATCAAAGGCAAAGTATTCCCCCAAATAATGATTGAAGCCTACAATCAAATCACCCATATGATTTGTAACACCCCAAACCCAGCCTAGATGTTATGGCCGAATCTGGCGTGTCACATCAAAGCGTCGTTCAAAAATCGAGTTGTCATTAAAAGTTCATTTCTATAATTAAAACCTTTTTCTCGAGGTTAGGAACTCATCTCGTCAAAAATCGTTTACTTAATGCCAGGCATTGATACTTTAAGTTATTTCAAATCGCGGAAGCTACTAATGTTTGAAATATAAAAACGTCTGTTTTTAAGTGTTTTTGAAAATAGTTATTAATTTTTGAAAATTCGTGTTTAGCAGTTTTAAATAAGGAAATCAAAATCCCAATTAAAAATTTAATCCCTTAAAGGCCTTATTATAGAATTACAACCCCAAAACGTAAAATTCAAATAAAAAGTCTACAGCAGAGCATCAGCGGTCATGTGGCCACCTCCGAGTCTCTCGCGGCTCCAAATCGCCTAAGGCTGGGGATTACTGCACAGTTAATAAATGGGGTGAGTTTATGAAAACTCAGTGTGTAATTCCCTCCTAAATTAAAATAGTTAGTAAATAGACAGAATTCAGAATCAGTCTGGGTCGGAGCCCATTATAGTAACAGAACAATGAATGTGGGCCTAAGCCCAGTACAATTTTACTTGGGTCTCAGCCCTCATCAGAATCAATTGGGCCTAGCCCATTAACAAAATCAAGTGGGCCTAAGCCCAATATGGAATCAATATCAGATGCAGATATGCAGACAGATATCTAGCCCAGTCCAACTAATACACCACCCGTACCAACCAACACACCATGTGGGTATAAAATCGACCTACCCAGCCAACACACCAAGCTTAGCACCGGTTGCGGCACTAAGTCAACAGAACGGCTCAACACCGTAGAAAAAATAGCTAAATACCATAAATATCACAGCAACGTTGCTAGTTAACAGAACGGCTATAAGCCATAAGTATCACAGAAAGACTGAAAGCCTTATATAGAACGACTACAAGCTGTACACTTCCTCCGTCAATAATAACCCAACCTCATGCAGTATGTCATGTCATAAATATTGTGTGTATGCAAAATCATACTCAGTACAATCATATATGTAAATCATAAGTACATCAGTCAAACGGAACATAAGAACATATTTGTCATTCTACCATATAGGGATATTACGGTCATTTTGCCCTACAGGGGTATTACGGTCATTTTCCAAACTGGGGGTATTTATGACCCATCAAATGGTCCACCGTCGCCTCGAGCGACTTAAGTAACCTAAAAAGACATAACGGTGCAAATGGGCCTAAGGCCAATTACTCAGCCCAAGTGGCCCACACGCTCTTGTAGCCCATTTAGCCTAATTTCAGTCACGACTATGCGAACACCATAGCCCAGCTCATAATTTGACACTTACCATGGATTTTATCCGCCCACGAGCTCATATAGCCCACATGGCCCATTTCAGCCCATCGAGGCCCAAAAACAACCTGAGTCATGCACGCAACATGACAAGTCTATCTACTTCCCGCTTAACAGCAAAATTTACCCACGCAGACCCACGAGCCTATTGGGCCTATTCGGCCCATTATGGCCTATCGAGGCCCATAACGGCCCTGGGTCCACGAAAACGCACGTGGTTGTAGTCTATTGCCCATTATTTGTGGGCTCGATTTACCCTACGAGCGATCGTACACTTGTAAGGCCTCAAATGTCAAAATTTTAGCTTTTCAGCTTTTTGACTTTCGCCGATTTGCAGTTCAACAAGGGTGTGATGACGCTCCCTTTCTAGCTTTTTGATAGTAATGGTTTATGGTGTACAGTTACACACGTTTTTCGACTTTTGACAGTATAGAATGGTGTATGGTTACACACCTCTTCGGCTTTTCATCGACTACTGATTACAGGGTACTGTTACACACCATTTTACAAAGCGTCCATCGGGCCCAAGCCTTGAACGAACGTGTATGGGTTATTGCCTTTAGTGCACTTGGCTAAAACTGTCCACACCTTTCTTACCAAAAATCTGCATTACGAACACAAATCTTAATAATCAGGTTTGATCATAAATGTGGCCTAAATCCACAAATATTAGTCTTACAGAATCAAAGGCATATTCGGCCTAACCCAAAAGTAAGGTAGCACTATTACCTTATTCGGTTAATGAGAAAAAGGGTTTGACGACTCGAGCAGTCCTTGCACTTCTTCACACCTCGAGAAACCTAGAGACCCAACGAACCAAATATCTTGAGAAAGGGATCAACCAAACAGCAACCGAAGAATAAGAAGGAGGACATTCAGCTTTAAGAAACAGAGTAAGAAAGAACAGTTTTGAACGAAAGGCAAAGAAATATGAACACCTACCCTTTTTTCAGGATCACTTGTAGATATCGAATTAATATACCAACAGTAGAGTATGGAAGCAATTGGCTGAATACTAAATAGCAGAATGAGTGAAAAACAACTAGAAGAATGAAGCCCAATCGAAATCAAAGTGAAGAGTGCAGAAGAGAATAGAAAGAATTAATCAAGCTGAATAGCAAAGGGAATGCTATATTCGGCCAATGTGCTAAGTGCCAAAGAAAGAAATGAAACTATAACAGTTTGGGAAGAGAAAGGTATATTTGGTCAAGTTGAGTAAGAAGGGGAAGGGAGAAAAGAGAATGGAGAGGAAACAATATTCGGCTAGGTTGAGAGAAGAAGAGAAGGGAAAGAATCGACCAACTGTGAAGAGAGTCAAGAAGAGAGAGTATTCAGTCACAAAAAAAAGGAAAAAGAGGAAGAATAAACTTCAAATGGCCACAAAAAGGAAAACCGAGAGAAACCCCCAATAACTCCTAATGAAAATCGGCTCCAAGAATTGCTAATACTCAACACCCAAAACTGAAAATGAGGATAAAAATGAGGATCATACCTCTAGTCGAATTATCAAAGCTAGAGTTCCCATACAACTTTTCTATTTTCAAACTTTCCTTGATTTCCTCCTAACAATCCAAATAATCTCCACAAATCCCTCTTCAAACTTCTCCATGACTAATTCAAATTCCACATTGCAGAGTTTGAGTCAAACTCCACTACTCAAGCAGCAAAGATGTAAAATAAATACCCCTTTGCGCATCATGAGACTCGAACTCAAGCTCCCTTGCAATCTTATTCACGTCACTGCCACTGGGCCACCCAACACTCTTGTGTCAAATTTTAACCACAATTATTTAAAAGGTCTACAGGCCAAAATCCGGGTTCCTTTAAAAGAAAAACCAAAACAAATTACAAGAGCCAAGACTTGAACCCAGGCTCCCTTACAACCTTAATGACGCCACAACCACTAAACCACATGCTTCCTTGTGTCATTTACTTAACACAATAATTTAAAAGGCCTACTTCGAAGCATCCAGGGTTTTATTGACTTAAAACCAAAATTTTTGCCAAAGCCCAGGTTTGAGCACAAGATTTCTCCAACACTTCTCAGGGCCATTAACCACCAAAGCAGACATTTAATTGTGTCATTTCCTTGCACAATTAAATACTTATATACAACCTCCTTACGGACCCATACTTAAGGCCCAATACTTCTAGGCCCAAATTTAGGGCGTTACATGATTCCACACCACTCCCCCTATAAACGCTAAACCTGTGGTCAAATTAACTACACCATCAGTATGCAGGTGAATCCAATTATCTTATAAAGGCTCCCTCTGAATTGAGGTTTGTCTTTGAGTCAAAACCTCCATATCTACGAACCAAAATTGTCTCACCTAAGTAATAGAAACTTTAACAACCTCAACGACACCAAATAAGAATAAATTCATGTTCTTCCAAATACACTAAATATTGATGCCAAATAAACTAGTTAAACTAACTCCCATAAAGTCCAAAGTCTCATATGATCGTAAGCTATATGTAAGCCAATCCAGAATATTGGAATTAAAGAAATAGCTACTTTGACTCAAAGGTACCTCTTTGTCCCCAAACCTCTTTTTCTGCATAGCAATCTTTAAGCACATGAAGAATATCCTCTGTTTCATGTCCACAAATCAGACATAAAGCTTTCTGTCTAATGCCTCGTCTTGCTTGTTCTGCATTAGTAAGAAGGCGTTGTTTGAAAATGAGCCATAGAAAAAAATCAGACTCTATGAGGTCTCTTAAACTTCCCTAGAGTATCCCAAATTGGTTCTTTAACATTTCAATGACTCTACCTAATCGAACCATAGACACTCTTAACTAAAAAGGTCCTTGTCGAGTTTCGTAGCCAAGAAATCCTATCCAACCCTGCTTCAGGATGTGGAGAGGGTATACTCACAATACGCTTGATTGTGTTTTCTGAGACCCACAATCGAAAGAGATCTAGATTCCAATTCCCTTCTGGAGTGGACATTTCTTTAAGGACCAATCTATGGTAACCAAGGATCTTGCCAATACCAAATTGACATTCCATCCCCATGGCCACACTAGATTGTCCCTAAACAATAGCCATATCTTTGACAGACCTCTCCAAAGTAGGAAGTTATTACTCCTCTGAATGTTTTCCATCAAAATATCCTTTATACCATACTTCGCCCAAACAACCCTCACCCAAAGAGCACTGATGTTACTAACAAAATTGAAACCCAATTTCAACAAAAAAAGAAGCATTTTGATCATCCAACCTCCGTAAACCAAAACCCCCACAAGAGCATGGTTGACGGTTGAGTCCCAATTCACTAAATCCATCTTCCTCTTCCCATTTGAGGATCCCCAAATAAATTGCCTAGCTTAACATTCAATCTTCTCAAAAATTCCTTTTGGTATTGTCATTGACTGCATGGAATAGTTAGGAATTAATAGAAGCATGGACTGTGCTAGAGTAACTCTCGCAACAAGAGACACTTGTATGGCATCCCAACTAAAAAGCTTGCTACATACCTTATCCACCACAAAACTTTCTAAAGTAGCAGATTTTGGAATAAGGGTGATAAGAGTATTATTTAGTGTAGGATCAATGAGACCACCATCAAACACTTCTTTTACATACTCACAAACAGCACCTCTGACCACATCCTATTGACTTTGAAAGAAAAAAGCATCGTAACCATCACTATTTAGGGCTTTTAGGGGAGCCATATCAAGAAAGGCTTTCTTTATCTCATCATCAAAAACCATCCTTCCCAAAAAATCAAAATCTCTCAAATCCAGACAAGGAAAGGCTTATGTGGTAATCCAATCAAAGGGTTTGGCTATTCACCATACAAATTTTGAAAAAAAAAGGCAATTGTTTCATTCTATAGGATATTCAGATTATAACACCACTCATCATTTTTAACTTGAAAAGTAGAGATGGGATTCAGCTTCCTTCTTCTAAGTGTGAGTCTATGAAAAAAAATTGTGTTTCGATCACCGAGGTTAAGCCAATCACATTAGGAATTTTGCTTCCATAAAAGTTCTTTGTGATATAAAACAGATTCCAATTCTTTCCTAACCTGCATCTCAATAAGTGTCATCCGGTCAGAATTAGATCTCTCCAAAGCTTTCTAAACGCAAGCCAACCTATTCAACAACTATTTTTACCTTAATCTTAGTCTAGAAACTGTTTTATTCCAACCCTTGATGCTAGAAGTAAAACACGATATGGCTTCTGTCATATCTCCTTCACAGACCCACTTTTCCTTAACGAAATCCAAGAAATCTTTATGCTCCACCCATCTTGCCAAAAAACAAAAAGGATGTCCCATTGACTCATGAACCATCGCTCTAAGTGAAAAGAAAAGGGGTCAATAATCTGATTTAATCCTTGGAAGATGAGATGTTTTACAATTGGGAAAATTTTTAAGCCATTCATTATTGTCAATAGCTCGATTAAGTCTTTCAAAACCCTTACCTCTCTTCCAGATAAAATTTGAACCCCTAAACCCCAAATCCTACAAGGCTAAAGTGTCTACAAAATCTCCAAAAAGAAGGCATCACTTGCCCTTAGAAAGTTCTCCAACCTTATCACTCTCAGAAAGTATAGCATTAAAATCCCCTATAACCATCTAGGGGATCGAAACTTTGGGAAACAACAATTTTAGACCTGAACTAAAGCTATTAAGACACCTTTAGATTGTTTGTGACCCAAAACACAAATAAAAATAAATTGAGGATTATTTTGAACTTTTTTAACCCTTACAGTATCTTTCCAAATACCCTTAGAAAAACCTAAAACTTCCACCCGATGGGAATACTGAAAACCCAACTTAGCAATGACGACATCTGTTTTAAATCCATTAATTCTCAGCAACAAAAAGCTAACAATATCTTACCTAAATTCCAAATTATATTCTTTAAAAATTCAAGGGAAATTAGTCCCCACACAACCTTGATAATTCCATGAAAAAATAGTAAAATTTAAGTCCATATATAAAATATAAAAGAAATGGACAAACACTTATTGCTTATTCAGCCTTATTAAAATCAGTAGCCCCCCACTACTCTCTGGCTTCTCCTTACCACTTTCCACTGTAAGTTGCTCTAAAATAAGATTGACCATAGAGTTGACCAACTCAGCCAAGGGAATTCGAGAACTATTTGAATTCTGAAAACCTCCACCTGTGCCACGTATAATTTTGATAAGTTAATTTCCATGTTTTCCATTTACTCTTTTTCCACCATTGTCGCTTCCCTTTAAAGAACAAGAAACACTTTTTGAATGAGCCTCACGGTTCCCATTAATACAGTCGGCTAGAGCAGAAACTCAATTCTCTTTGAAAACCACCACACTATGTTTCCCCACTTCAAGCACCCTTTCTTTATCCATCACCTCTTTTCAATAGGACCCTCAAAAATAGGATTGAAATGCGATAAATTAGTGTGTGGACCATCAGAACGAAGAACCCTATCTTTCATTTTTTCCTCAATCTGCAAGTAAAAATTCCTCCCATTGTGAGTAGTAGACCTCGAATTCTTAAAACCAATTTTTTGTCAAGATCCCTCAGAAAAATTCAAACAACCAGACCCTATTTTTTGCAAAACAATTCCATGTCCACTTTGGGTGTCAACCAAGTCTGAAAAGATTCTTTCCCAAGTCCACCACCCTGAACCGGTTTCTTACATTGGGCCTTGGTTAGTAGGCCAGCCCTTTCTACAGGCCCTTTTTCTTGTCCGTTTAAGGAAGCCCCTTTCAGCCCAATCGACTCACCTTTCCTATCTTTAAATTGAATTCTTATGGCCTGCTTATCCAAACCATTTTTCCTACCAAGATAATCAATCTCAAATCTTCTCCCAACTAAACCATCCTTCTCTGACCCTGAAAATTCTCCCTAATCCCATCAAAATATCCAATTTCTTTATTACTAGTAGACAACACACTAAATCAAGATCCAAAGAAACCATCCCCCTTATTTGCGACATCAATGTCCCTATCTCCCTTGATTTTTCTCCTAAACTTCCTCTCTACCAGCATCCATAGACCATATTTCACCGAAAAACCTTCCTTTCCAGTCAGCTATGCAACCATATAAGGCTCCTTGTTTCCACGAAGAAAAGGTTGTTCCCTCTTCTCCACCATAACTGTAATACCCCTAACCCGTATGCATCGTCGAAATAGGGTTAATGAGCATTACCAAACAAATAGAACAGTAAACCATTCAATCCATACATCAATGCAAACATAATCTAATTTCATTCAAATACATTCATAATGACCCTTAATTGAGCCCTCGGGGCCCTAAAAATACTATAGAAACAATCTGGGACTAAATCAGAAATATTTGGAAAATTTGGGAAAAAGTTGAAAAATTTAGACTGTAGAGGTCATACGGCTATGTGACTTGTAACACCCCGAACCCGAGACCGTCGCCGGAGTCGAACACGAGGTGTTAACAGACTTCAAACCACTTATTTGACATTTCCCAGACAAGCTGCCAATCTGCGTACTAGTCGCTTTAAAAATCATATCTTGAGTTCTGAAACTCAAAATCCAGTTCCGTAAATTTTCCCTGGAACTAGACTCATATACCTATATGGTAGAATTTTTGTAGAATTTTTGGTTGGGCCAATTAGTACAGTTTATTAGTCAAAGTCTCCCATGTTACAGGGATCGACTACACTGACCTTTGTGCATTACGACTTGGATATCTCCCTGCACAGAGCTTCAATACTGATGTGGTTTGTTTCTATAGAAACTAGACTCAGAGAGGAATCTGTACGTATATGGCATGACTCCTAATTATCTCTGGTTAATTTATAATGAATTTCCAAAGTCGGAATAGGGAATCAAGAAACCGTTCTGGCCCTGTCTCACGAGAACCTGAATATCTCTTAACATACTGTCATATGATCGTTTTGTTACTTCTATATGAAAATAGACTCATCGAGCTTCGATTACATAATTTATTCATCAATTAATTCCACTCCTACTATTTTTAGTGATTTTTCAATCTCACGTCACTGCTGCTGCCAGCATCTGTTACGAAAGCAACTATGCCCATTTCGTGATTTCTCCTTGATCTAACTAGTAATTCATCATACATATCACAAATTACGATCATGACTAGCCATGCCAAAGGCCAATCATTGTCAAACATCTCCCTACTACACTATTGCCATATCATGAATTTTAACACCAAAAATAATCAACCATGACATATGGCATAAAAAAAAGAGTCGAATTACCAAGGCTTACGACCTAACGTTATAAACCAAACCCAACCGACATTTATGCCATTTTCGCATGGCTAAAAGTTTACATCCCAAAGTTCAAACACAACATAATAGCCTATACATGCCGAAATGTTCTCCTAAGCCGACTAAGAAGAAAGTACCAAAACTTGCTAGCCGGTGTGATGACTCCGATGACGGCCCGATCACGCAAAAAGAGACAAGTCCAAGAAACCTAAAATAGGTGACAAGGAAACACCGAGTGAGTATATAACTCAGTAAGTCATAAGCAATGCACTACCATCCATTAATAACATTATCACAAGAGGAAGCAAAATGGAACGAGGCTAGTTACTCCATCCATACCGAACCATACCATAGTTCCTCAAACCTATCGGTTCAATCTCATACCAAGTCATGCATTCACATTCCATATACTAATCAATAGGATATTCGAGGCATTTTCATACATCATTTTATTTTCGTTACAATCATACAACTAAACGACCTTTCACCTACTCCACGATAAATCTTATGTACATGACTTCAATTATAATTGTCACATAGGTTCAAACTCACCAAGCTCAACTTCAAATATAAGCATAACGCCTATTAGTCACGAACTCAAGGTACTTACCCGATCCGCTATCCGTGATCAACTCAATAATGTCGCACACTTAGTGTCCATAGTGATTCAAAAGTATATATTAAGTCCGCACACTCAGTGCTATATAATCAACTCGCACACTTAGTGCTATGTAATCAAACTCGCACACTTAGTGCTATATAATCAAACTCGCACACTTAGTGCTGTACAATTTAAACCCGCACACTTAGCGCCAATCTCATGATCATAAATGTTTATACCCGCACACTTAGTGCCGAGATCAACAACTCAATACATCTCACCTCTTTTCTTCTCATTCGATACTTTCATCACCACATACATACATGTATATATATATTTATCATTCCATTCAGCATCATTACATAGACGTTATGACCATTTAAATTAATACAAACTATATGCTTAATGACTTACTTTGTGTTGGGTAAGACGGTTCCAACTCGGCTACTCGATGATCTTTTCTTTGCCTTTGCTTGATTCTCCTCCTTTAACTCCTTGAGCTTAATCAATAAATCAACTAGTTTAACCGCCTTGCTAAATATTTACAATCCAATTACACATGCATATGTATGTTAGTATATTCGGCAATCACTCTTACTAATCACCCATTTAGTCGATTGTAGGGAATTAAATATAATGTCTCTAGGATGTACTCTACATGGCCGAATATACCATGTTAGTTTTTTTTTAACATTTCCTATGTAATTACATATAGATTTTCACACTTTAAGTTTCACACATTTCACCTTTTAATGCCTATTGCTCATCCCTTTGATCTTAACCTAAATGACAACTCCCTCTCCCCATATCTCAACCGAATTATCCATAACATCAAGACTAAAATTTTGCACCTTGAACTTCATACATTTATAAAAACTTCCATAACTCATTCGGCTTTAACAATTACCCATTTCTCATAAAAGAAATTAACAAATAAAATGAACATTCCATTAACCCATATGGCCGAATGTACCAAGCATTACTTAACTAAAATTCCACAAATTTCAACCTCATAATAATCTCTACTTATTCAATACAACATGAAACAACCTCTACTCCTAACCTCTTGATATACGGCTTAATGCCCAAACCACCATAAAAGTTTGATTTTTCATGACATTGCCGAAATGCATTTCAACAATTAGCTTAACATACAAAGGAAGTTAAAACCAACATTTCAAAACTCACCTCCCACTAGAAAAAGGGTTGCCGAATTGCCTTAATGAAAACTTCCCTATTTCTTTCCTTTTTGTTTCGGTTTTGGCAAGATGGAGAAGAAGATGAACACACTCTTTCTCTTTTTTTTTTGTCTAGTTACGGCAAATGGGGGGGGGGATGGATGAGACAACTTTGTTTTCATCACCCCTCCCTTTTCATTACTTAATTACTAACCCTTTTATTTATTCTTTCTAACATAACACACTAAGCCAACATGTTCCCAACATGTTTCCACCCATAGCATGGCCAGCCACTAGCTCAAATTTTGGGTAATTTGACATGCAAACCCATCATTTTCATAACATGCATTAATAGGCCACTTCACATTTGCCTAGCACATTTCTAAATTTTCTCACATAAGTCCTATTTAATAAAATTCACTTACAATTAACAAAATTCAAGCATGAAATTTTCACTCATGCATATATACATATAATAAGCATCAAATATGATGGCTAATTATTAGTATGACTCGGTTTTGTGGTCCCGAAACCACTTCCCGACTAGGGTCAATTTTGGGCTGTCACAACTCTCCCCCACTCAAGAAATTTTCGTCCCCGAAAATCTTACCGGTAAATAGGTTTGGGTATCGTTCTTTCATCGAGTTCTCGGTTTCCCAAGTAGCTTCCTCGATCCCGTGTTTGAGCCATAACACCTTTACTAACGGAACTCTTTTGTTTCGCAACCCCTTCACTTCACGAGCTAGGATACGCATCGGCTCTTCTTCATAACTCATATCGGCTTGAATTTCAACCTCCGACGGACTAATTATGTGCGAAGGATCAGATCTATAGCGTCGAAGCATCGAAACATGAAAGACGTCGTGAATCTTTTCAAGTTCAGGGGGTAAAATCAATCGATACGCAACTGGACCGACTCGTTCGGATATTTCGTATGGCCCAATGAATCTCAGACTCAACTTGCCCTTTCGGCCAAATCTGAGTACCTTTTTCCAAGGCGAAACTTTAAGAAACACTTTATCTCCCACCTGATATTCAATGTCTTTTCGTTTCAAATCCGTATACGATTTCTGACGATCCGTGGCTGCCTTTAGACTTTCACGGATTACCCTTACTTTCTGTTCGGCATCTTTAATCAAATCGACTCCGAAAATTTTACTTTCACCGAGCTCGGTCCAAAACAATGGTGTACGGCATTTACGACCGTACAAAGCCTCGTAAGGTGCCATCTTAATACTTGATTGAAAAATATTGTTGTAAGCGAATTCAATCAAAGGTAAATACCGTTCCCATGAACCACTAAACTCAAGGATGCAACATCTCAACATATCCTCAAGTATCTGAATTATCCGCTCGGATTGACCATCGGTTTGTGGATGAAAAGTGGTGCTAAAATGCAGCTTGGTACCCAAAGCTTCTTGCAATTTCTTCCAAAATCGTGAGGTGAATCTCGGTTCTCTATCCGACACGATAGAAATAGGTACCCCGTGTAATCTCACAATCTGAGAAACATACATTTCGGCTAGTTTATCCAATGAAAAATTCGTACGCACGGGGATAAAGTGAGCCGACTTAGTCAGTCTATCAACAACAACCCAAATCGCATCCTTCTTACTTGCTGACAATGGCAGTCCGGACACAAAGTCCATTGTGACTCGATCCCATTTCCACTCGGGTATCATGATCGGCTGAAGTAATCCTGAAGGCACCTGATGTTCCGCTTTCACTTGTTGACATATTAAACATCTCGAAACAAAGTCGGAGATGTCTCGTTTCATACCATGCCACCAAAACCGATGTTTCAAATCGTTGTACATTTTCGTACTCCCCGGGTGAATTGACATTCGGCTACAATGGGCTTCGTTCAGAATCATCGAAATGAGTTCTGAATTTCTTGGAACACACAACCGACTTCTGAACCTCAAACAATCGTCATCATCAATTTGAAATTTGGATTCCATATTCGGAATACATTCAGCCCGTTTTGCAACCAATTCATCGTCGACTTTCTGAGCTTCACGAATTTGACGAATCAATAATGGTTTGCCCTTTAATTCAGCTACTAACACATTGTCGGGTAGAACAGACAAGTGCACATTCATCGCTCGTAAAGCAAGCAGTGATTTCCGGCTTAAGGCGTCCACAACCACATTAGCCTTTCCCGGGTGGTAATCAATGACAAGCTCATAATCTTTCAACAACTCAAGCCAACGTCTTTGTCGCAGATTTAAGTCTCTTTGAGTCATCAAATATTTGAGACTTTTGTGATCCGAAAATATATGGCACTTTTCCCCAAACAAGTAATGCCGCCATATTTTCAGGGCGAACACTATGGCTGCCAATTCAAGATCATGGGTCGGATAGTTTCTTTTGTGTGGCTTCAATTGTCTCGACGCATAGGCCACAGCTCGACCTTCTTGCATCAATACGCAACCCAACCCGAGTAGGGATGCGTCACTATAAATGACAAACTCTTTGTCGGACTCCGGTTGTACTAGCACTGGAGCTTCGGTTAAACAGGTCTTTAGTCGATCGAAACTCTTCTGACAGTTCTCTGTCCACTCAAACTCAACATCTTTTTGGAGTAGTTTCGTCAACGGTGTAGCTATCATCGAGAAACCTTTTACAAATCGTCGGTAATAACCGGTGAGCCCCAGGAAGCTCCGAACTTCAGTAATATTTCTTGGAGGCTTCTAGTTAAGTATGGCTGAAATTTCGCTCGGGTCAACTCGAATACCCGATGCGGATACCACATGACCCAAGAAGCTAACCTCTCTTAACCAGAACTCACACTTACTGAACTTAGCATATAACTTCTTATCCCGCAAAATTTGCAACACTAATCTCAGGTGCTCAGCATGTTCGGTCTCATCTCCTGAATAGACTAAGATGTCATCAATGAACACAACTACGAATCGGTCCAAATACTGTCTGAAGATCCGATTCATCAAATCCATAAATACTGCAGGGGCATTAGTGAGCCCGAACGGCATCACTAAGAACTCGTAGTGACCGTACCTCGTTCTGAAAGCAGTTTTGGGTACGTCCGAATCTCGAATCCGCAACTGATAATAACCCGATCTCAAATCTATCTTTGAAAACACTGAGGCTCCCTTTAGTTGATCAAACAAATCATCAATACGCGGTAATGGATATTTATTCTTTATCGTCACTTTATTCAGTTGACGATAGTCAATGCACAACCTCATGGTTCCGTCCTTCTTTTTCACGAACAATACTGGTGCACCCCAAGGTGAGAAACTTGGTCGAGCGAAACCTCTATCCGTCAACTCTTGCAATTGAGCTTTCAATTCCTTTAACTCGGTTAGTGCCATATGATACGGAGCTATCGAAATTGGCGTAGTTCCAGGTACAAGCTCAATACCAAACTCTATCTCCCGAACAGGTGGCAAACCCGGTAACTCTTCAGGAAAAACATCCGGGTATTCACAAACCACTGGCACAGATTCGGGTTTCTTTTCTAATTCTTTGTCATCAAGTACATACGCAAGGTATGCTTCGCACCCTTTTCTTACATATTTCTGGGCCAACATTGCTGATATTACAGCTGGCAACCCCCTTAAGTCCGTAGACTCAACTCGGATTATCTCGTTATTTGCGCACCTCAAATCAATAGTCTTGCTTTTGCAATTCACAACCGCATCATGCGCGGTCAACCAATCCAAACCAAGAATAATATCAAATTCGTCAAACGGCAAAAGCATCAAATCGGCCGGAAAATAGGATTCTCGGATTATTAGAGGGCATCTCTTACACACTTTATCAACAAGTACGTATTGACCCAAAGGGTTTGACACTCGAATTACGAACTCAGTAGACTCAACAGGTAGAGTCTTACTGGATGCTAAGGTTTCGCATACATATGAATGAGTAGAGCCAGGGTCAATCAATGCAATCACATTAGTATCAAAGAGAGTGAAGGTACCAGTGATGACGTCAGGGGAGGATGCCTCCTCTCGTGCGCGAATGGCATATGCTCTAGCAGGAGTACGGTTCTCGGCTCGAACAGCCGTATCAGAGGCCCCTCTCTGACTACCACCCCTACCTCCTAAAATTCTCGGTGGTCTACCTCTAGTTGTCACTCCACTAGGTCTTGCACCTTGAATCTTATTCTTCTCATCAAGCTCCGTGCAATCTCTAATGAAGTGGTCCTTCGAACCGCATCCGTAACAGGCCCTGTTAGTAGACTTACCCCAACATTCACCTAGGTGTCGTCTTCCGCATTGGGGACATTCAGGTTTCTCTGGACGATTATTGCCCACACTAGCTACCGAAGTAGCTCGGGAGTCCGTCGATGGTCGGGCTCTGATGGAAATTCCCGCAGTCGTCCTCGACTTATTAGTGTCCTCTCTGAACTTCTTTACAGCTGAGAACGGAGCTTTACCTGTCGATCTTTTACGATAGTCTCTAGCTTCAAATTCAGCCTTCTTCTTCTCCTTTCCAAGTTCTTCCGCCTTACAGGCTCGTTCGACTAGTGTTACGAATTCTTTTATCTCCAAAATACCCACTAGTAGCTTTAAATCTTCATTCAATCCTTCTTCGAATCTTTTGCACATAGCAACCTCATCAGCTACACACTCCCGGGCATACCTACTGAGTCTTACGAATTCATGTTCGTATTCAGATACTGTCATACGGCCTTGCTTGAGTTCCAAGAATTCCTTGCGCTTTTGATCAATGAACCGTTGACTAATATATTTCTTTCGGAATTCCGTTTGAGAGAAGTCCCAAGTAACTCGTTCGTTTGGGACTATGGAAATCAGGGTCCTCCACCAATAGTAGGCTGAGTCCCGCAACAAGGATATAGCACACTTTAGACATTCATCGGGTGTGCATGACAGTTCATCAAACACCCGAATGGTGTTATCAAGCCAGAACTCGGCCCTTTCAGCATCATCAGTAACTATGGCCCTGAACTCCTCAGCCCCGCGCTTCCTAATCAAGTCTACAGGTGGCTTACTCAGCCTCACAGGATCAGTGACTGATGGTATTACGGGCTCTTGGGGTGGATTATTCAAATTCGGGAATTGTTGGACAGCCGGATTGGTTCGGGCATATTGCGCGACCCACTCATTCATCATGGTAAAGAAGGCTTGTTTAGCCCCCTCACCTTGATTATTCGCAGATGACTGAGGTTCAACAGGCGGCGTCCCTTGTGCAGGAGCAGCCGCTACACTTTCAACGTCATCCGCCAAGGTTCTCTCTACACCGGGATCCATTTACTAATCAAAACAAAAATTTTAACCGTCAGAAGTCATCACACATTTAAACATTAACATTAAGGCATGTATAGCTAGACTCATACGTGCTATGGTAGTCCTAGAACCGACTAAACCTGGCTCTGATACCAATAAGATGTAACACCCCGAACCCGAGACCGTCGCCGGAGTCGAACACGAGGTGTTAACAGACTTCAAACCACTTATTTGACATTTCCCAGACAAGCTGCCAATCTGCGTACTAGTCGTTTTAAAAATCATATCTTGAGTTCTGAAACTCGAAATCCAGTTCCGTAAATTTTCCCTGGAACTAGACTCATATACCTATATGGTAGAATTTTTGTAGAATTTTTGGTTGGGCCAATTAGTACAGTTTATTAGTCAAAGTCTCCCATGTTACAGGGATCGACTACACTGACCTTTGTGCATTACGACTTGGATATCTCCCTGCACAGAGCTTCAATACTGATGTGGTTTGTTTCTATAGAAACTAGACTCAGAGAGGAATCTGTACGTATATGGCATGACTCCTAATTATCTCTGGTTAATTTATAATGAATTTCCAAAGTCGGAATAGGGAATCCAGAAACCGTTCTAGCCCTGTCTCACGAGAACCTGAATATCTCTTAACATACTGTCCATATGATCGTTTCGTTACTTCTATATGAAAATAGACTCATCGAGCTTCGATTAAATAATTTATTCATCAATTAATTCCACTCCTACTATTTTTAGTGATTTTTCAATCTCACGTCACTGCTGCTGCCAGCATCTGTTACGAAAGCAACTATGCCCATTTCGTGATTTCTCCTTGATCTAACTAGTAATTCATCATACATATCACAAATTACGATCATGACTAGCCATGCCAAAGGCCAATCATTGTCAAACATCTCCCTACTACACTATTGCCATATCATGAATTTTAACACCAAAAATAATCAACCATGACATATGGCATAAAAAAAAAGGGTCGAATTACCAAGGCTTACGACCTAACGTTATAAACCAAACCCAACCGACATTTATGCCATTTTCGCATGGCTAAAAGTTTACATCCCAAAGTTCAAACACAACATAATAGCCTATACATGCTGAAATGTTCTCCTAAGCCGACTAAGAAGAAAGTACCAAAACTTGCTAGCCGGTGTGATGACTCCGATGACGGCCCGATCACGCAAAAAGAGACAAGTCCAAGAAACCTAAAATAGGTGACAAGGAAACACCGAGTGAGTATATAACTCAGTAAGTCATAAGCAATGCACTACCATCCATTAATAACATTATCACAAGAGGAAGCAAAATGGAACGAGGCTAGTTACTCCATCCATACCGAACCATACCATAGTTCCTCAAACCTATCGGTTCAATCTCATACCAAGTCATGCATTCACATTCCATATACTAATCAATAGGATATTCGAGGCATTTTCATACATCATTTTATTTTCGTTACAATCATACAACTAAACGACCTTTCACCTATTCCACGATAAATCTTATGTACATGACTTCAATTATAATTGTCACATAGGTTCAAACTCACCAAGCTCAACTTCAAATATAAGCATAACGCCTATTAGTCACGAACTCAAGGTACTTACCCGATCCGCTGTCCGTGATCAACTCAATAATGTCGCACACTTAGTGTCCATAGTGATTCAAAAGTATATATTAAGTCCGCACACTCAGTGCTATATAATCAACTCGCACACTTAGTGCTATGTAATCAAACTCGCACACTTATTGCTATATAATCAAACTCGCACACTTAGTGCTGTACAATTTAAACCCGCACACTTAGCGCTAATCTCATGATCATAAATGTTTATACCCGCACACTTAGTGCCGAGATCAACAACTCAATACATCTCACCTCTTTTCTTCTCATTCGACACTTTCATCACCACATACATACATGTATATATATATTTATCATTCCATTCAGCATCATTACATAGACGTTATGACCATTTAAATTAATACAAACTATATGCTTAATGACTTACTTTGTGTTGGGTAAGACGGTTCCAACTCGGCTACTCGATGATCTTTTCTTTGCCTTTGCTTGATTCTCCTCCTTTAACTCCTTGAGCTTAATCAATAAATCAACTAGTTTAACCGCCTTGCTAAATATTTACAATCCAATTACACATGCATATGTATGTTAGTATATTCGGCAATCACTCTTACTAATCACCCATTTAGTCGATTGTAGGGAATTAAATATAATGTCTCTAGGATGTACTCTACATGGCCGAATATACCATGTTAGTTTTTTTTTTAACATTTCCTATGTAATTACATATAGATTTTCACACTTTAAGTTTCACACATTTCACCTTTTAATGCCTATTGCTCATCCCTTTGATCTTAACCTAAATGACAACTCCCTCTCCCCATATCTCAACCGAATTATCCATAACATCAAGACTAAAATTTTGCACCTTGAACTTCATACATTTATAAAAACTTCCACAACTCATTCGGCTTTAACAATTACCCATTTCTCATAAAAGAAATTAACAAATAAAATGAACATTCCATTAACCCATATGGCCGAATGTACCAAGCATTACTTAACTAAAATTCCACAAATTTCAACCTCATAATAATCTCTACTTATTCAATACAACATGAAACAACCTCTACTCCTAACCTCTTGATATACGGCTTAATGCCCAAACCACCATAAAAGTTTGATTTTTCATGACATTGCCGAAATGCATTTCAACAATTAGCTCAACATACAAAGGAAGTTAAAACCAACATTTCAAAACTCACCTCCCACTAGAAAAAGGGTTGCCGAATTGCCTTAATGAAAACTTCCCTATTTCTTTCCTTTTTGTTTCGGTTTTGGCAAGATGGAGAAGAAGATGAACACACTCTTTCTCTTTTTTTTTGTCTAGTTACGGCAAATGGGGGGGGATGGATGAGACAACTTTGTTTTCATCACCCCTCCCTTTTCATTACTTAATTACTAACCCTTTTATTTATTCTTTCTAACATAACACACTAAGCCAACATGTTCCCAACATGTTTCCACCCATAGCATGGCCAGCCACTAGCTCAAATTTTGGGTAATTTGACATGCAAACCCATCATTTTCATAACATGCATTAATAGGCCACTTCACATTTGCCTAGCACATTTCTAAATTTTCTCACATAAGTCCTATTTAATAAAATTCACTTACAATTAACAAAATTCAAGCATGAAATTTTCACTCATGCATATATACATATAATAAGCATCAAATATGATGGCTAATTATTAGTATGACTCGGTTTTGTGGTCCCGAAACCACTTCCCGACTAGGGTCAATTTTGGGCTGTCACATGACTCACACGATCGAGACACACGCTCGTGTCTCAGACCATGTAACAATTGAAATAGGGACATATGTCTATGTCCCAGCCCTTGTCCATGCCCATGTAACTCTCTGACTTAGAACACATGGCCAAGCCACAAGCTCGTGTGCCAGGCTGTGTAACTCTCGAAGTGGCCCCACACGCTCGTGTGTCAAGCCATGTGCGGCCATGTAACTTTCAAAATTCAACCTTTAAAACCTATAGGGGACACATGGTCGTGTCGCATAGTCGTGTGTCACACACGGCGTGTGGATGTCAAATAAACCGTGAGCGACAAGTTTACCATTTCAGACTTACTTGAACCCTCAGAAACTCAAATACCAACCAAAAAACTTATTCAAAGTGACATTATACAAGCCAAAAATATACCAAATCAACCTATTAAGTGCCTAACCAATGTACCCTCATTGGAACCACAAGTTTATATTTACATCAAAAATAATCTCAAACACATATTATCACTTACTCAACCTAACATCTAATTCAATACCATTTCAAACATACCATATCTAGCCTATACCGTAATCAATTCATAGCCTAATAATTTTGCCATTCTAAAAAGCATCACTTAGCCACTTTTACACATAATATTAAGACATCAAAATTACCAAATAGGTATCAACCAAAACAACTTATACAATCAAGTTCATTCTTAACTATTTACATTTCCAAAACATTAGTATCAACATCAATCTTATTACATGCCATACAATTCAAAAACCACTGAGTTGAGCTGTATAGTGTGTCTTGAGTGCCGATCCGATCGTCCAGCCTTTCGTGTATTTACAAGGACATTAAATAACATAAGTAAGCTCAATGTAGCTTAGTAAGTTTGGCATATTAAACGATAAATCTTACCGAAGTAAATACAACAATTCAAACGATAACAATCAACCATGAGAATTTCCTATCATCCACAATTTCAACCAATAAATTCACATATGTCCAAATGAATACTCAAGTATATAATAAATCCTTCAAATTCGTTAAACAGATTCCCTTATCTAGAATTTCTATTCGAAGAACGACTTATACTAAATATATAAGAGTACATTATTAGTCTAACCATAACACGCTGATGCTTATAAGAGCTAATCCCACTGAAACACGCCAAACATAGAGTATAACATGAGAGTTCGCAACAAATACCAAACCCCAATTTACTCGAGAAATAAATATATACATCCCTCCAAACCATCTCTGCTCCAACCCCTTACAACATACCATATCATGATTGTACCTTATCTCGCGTTCAATCCCATCCAAGCAATCAAATTCAATAACATATCTTAAATAATAATTCATTATCAAAAATTGAATATATCTATTTTATATCATGTTATACTATTCAACAATTCATATAGATGTTAAATTTTACTGTACAAACTTACCTGGACTGAATTGTAGTAATTGCAGAAGTTCAGGAACTATTATGTTATTTTTCCTTTTTAATGAGTATCTACAGGATCTTGATTTAAAATGTAAAATTCCTCAATTATTAGCATACATTTCATATTCCAATCTATTTTACAATTAATACCCTTTTATTTACCAAATTTACATAATTACCCAAACTTTTATAATTTTTCAATTTAGTCCCTTAACCTCAAATTCATCAAATTAACTATTTTTTCTCAAGTCAACATTTCATTAAAAAACACTAGGCCCTTAAAAAACCCACCAATAAACCTTAAATTTACTTCCAAACCCTAGAATTTTGTCATTTTCATAATTTAATCCTAAAATCAAAATCTAATAAAAATCACTTTACAAAATTATCAAGTAACACAATCAAAGGTTCAAATACATGGTATTCATAAAAAATATTCAATATTCATCAATGGAAACTTCCAAAATTTTTAACAGAACCAAATACAAAGGTACGAGTTAGCTGGACCTAGTTGCAACGATCTCAAAAACATAAAAATTACAAGAAACTGAATCAAAATGGACTTACATGCAAGAGTTATCTACAGCCGAACTTTGAGCTCCAAAAGTGAACAATTCCCTTTTGTTTTCCGGTGGAAACATGAAAAAGATGATAAAATGTTCTTTTTGTTTTACTAGTCTTTAATTGATTTACTAAATTACAAATTTACCCTTAATTATAACCTTTTAATTCAACAATTTAAAAGCCTATTATTGTCCATTAATAATCTTATGGACTAATTGTTACTTTAGCCCTTTTTCATTTAATAATTATGCTATCAAATTAATAGAATTCAAAATTTGCTAACTTTTGTATCTTTTTCAATTTAGTCTTTTTTCCTTAATTAACTATTTAAACGTTAAAATTTCTAAACCAAATTTTAATACAACTCTAATGTCTCTATAAATATTATAACACCCCAAACTCAGCCTGGACGTTATGGTCGAATCTAGCGATGTCACATTAAAGTGTATTTCGTAAAGTGTGATCTTGTTTGAAAAGCCCAATCTTTATTTAGCCTCTTTGTGTGATCTAAAAGGGTTGTTTTAAAACTTGCATCATCGTCAAAAGTATTTACTTTAAAAGGTTATTAATTTCAAAATCTCGATAATAGTAGAAGCCTTTTTAAAACAGCTACGGTCTAGCGTTTACTTTGTAAAAACATTTTTTCTTTTAAAAACTCGTGTTTACCTAATATTAGCACTTATAAATTGAAAACAATAAAAGTCCAAATTAAGGAATAAAATTTAGAGAGGCCACATTATAGTAAAATACCCAAATTAATTGCTTATAATTTAAAATCAAAGAAGGAAGTCCATGCGGTTGTGTGGCCACTTTCGAGTCCCATGCAGCACCGATCTGCCTAAGACTGGGGATTACCTGTACAATTAAACAGATGGGTGAGTTTTCGAAAACTCAGTGTGTAATCCCATAATAGCAAACAGTCGAACATTTAGAGAGCGAATACATTCTGGGCCTAAGCCCATATTAGTAACAGTAACAGTCTGGGCCTTAGCCCATTTTAATATCAGTAAACAGTCTAGGCCTAAGCCCACCTCAATACAGAAGTAGTCATATATATATTCGGCCTTAGCCCATTACAATAACAGTAGACAGTGCAGTAACAGTAAACAGTATGCAAGTCCAACCCAATCCAGCATCTACACTCTATCTCCGTACCAACCCTACACTCCATGTGGGAATATAATCAACCCACCCATCCCTACACTCCAAAGTAGAACCGGTTGCGGCACTAACAGTATTTGCAGTAGAGCTGCCAGTATAATCGGCTTAGAGCCATCAGTGATTTGCAGCAGAGCTGCCAGTATAATACACTTCCTCCAATCATATATAACCCATCCCCATGCAATGCATCATGCAACGTGTCATGTCATATCACAATATCATATATGTACTCAATGCAGTTAAAAAATAGCATGCAAAAATATAAACATACATCACATAGGGGCAAAACAGTCATTTTGCCTCACAAGGGCAAAATAGTCATTTTGTACCACAAGGGAAAAATAGTCATTTTACCCACAAGGGAAATTACAGTCATTATATCTTATAAGGATATTTCGGTCATTTTACCCTATGGGGGTATTTCAGTCATTTTACCCGATTAAAGGTCCAGGTACACTTACTGACCCCACAAAAGGTCATAGTCGTCTCGGGCGTAACCTTTAGCAGTCAAATAGTGAAAATGGGCCAGATCCCATTATGCAGGCCCATGTGGGCCCACACTCTAATATGACCCATATAACCCAGAAATGGCCTTAGCCATGTGGTGTACACAACCTGGTCCAATAATCTCCACACGGCCCATTTCGGCCCAGCGTGGCCCAAAACGGCCTAAGCCCATTAACTCGCTCATGGTGGCCTCTACGGTCTAATTCCCACATTTTACGTTCTTAGATTTCTACACGAGCGAGCGCACGCTTGCGTAGCATCAATAGTCATACTTTTCAGCTTTTGTCGAATTACGATAAAGGCAGTATGATTACACACCTATTTATGTGAATAGCGCAATCCTCATGAACACCAACCTTGTTTGAGCAAGTATGGTTTACTCCCCCTTTAAGGTAGTGATCGCAATTGACTTCCAAAATGTTGACAAGAATCTACATTACATCTTAGTTTTATCAACTTCCACCATGAGTGAAATAAGTATACTGCAACCAAAATATCAAAACTTACCACCACGTAACTCTGAGAATGATTGTTAGAAGTAACCGACCTACCCACACAAGAACCGATTACACAAGATAGCAGTGGTAAATGGGATGATTGTACCTTAATCATGAAATAGCAATATCTTAAGATGCTAGATGAAAATAGCAGTGTATCAAAAGAGAAAAAGAACCACCACTTACCCACACCAATCAAAAACAATAGGCTAAAATCGCAAGGGGAAAAGGAGAAGAAGAAGATGTAGTATTCAGCTTGTCCCTTAGTTGCAAAGAAGAAGAGTTATGGGTCAAAAAGAAAACAAGATATTCGGCCAAAGAGCAATAATCAGTTGGGAGAGAAAAAAAGAGAAGAGAACGGCATAACCCAATAACTAGCAACCAAAAGAATAGAAAGGAAACAGGGTGTTCGGCTACAATAGTTAGGATGAAGAGAAGGAGAAAGGTGAAAAGCACTCGGTTTCAAGAAGTACAGTTGAGGAAAAGGGAGAAATGAGTGTTCGGCAAGAAGGAAAATAGAAGCCATAGAAAAAACGTTCACCCTAAAAACAAAGTAAGCAAAACTGCACTTAACCCTCCGGAAAACCAAACAATCAGCTACCAAAACAAAGAATGCCCCAAAATGCTTACCAAAACCGAATTAGAGTCCTCCAACTCACAAAAGTCAAATTTCCAAAGTGCCCAATGTTCCCAAACGTTCCACTACTCCCTCTCACCCCACTTCCCTTGATTTTCTCCTAAAATCCCTCCTCGTATCACTCCTCAACTCCCTCCTACAATCCCTCCATGACCAATTCAAACTCCACTCCACTCTGCAGTGTTTCGGTCAAACTCTACTACCTCCCATGGCCCTCAGTAAAAATAATCTCCATTTACACAAGCAAGGATTCGAACCTCAGACTAATAGCATACTCCACACGCGACTTACCACTACGCTAGTAAGCTCTTTATGTCATACTTTACTGAATTTTGTTTAAAAGCCCTACTGACCAGAGACAGGGGTTGTATCCTTAAAAACTAAAATTTTTGTAGAAGCCGAGGCTTGAACCCATGACTTCCCAAACACTTCAAGAGCACACAACCACTAAGCCAAACACTCAATTGTGTCACTTTCTTGCACAACCAAATATTTATGAGCAACTTCCCAACTGCTTCCATGCTCAAGACCTACTACTTCTAGGCCCAAATTTGGGGCGTTACAAATATTCTAAAAAATAATATTTACAAGTCGATACGATAAAAATTTGTGGCCCCAAAACCACTATTCCGTCACTACTAAAAATTGGGCTGTTACAACTTTCGCCTCTTAGAAAATTTTGTTCTCGAAATTGTTACCTGAAAATAGATTCAAATATTGTAGTTTCATTGACTCCTCAGTTTCCCAAGTAGCTTCTTTTAAACCATGACAATGCCATAAGACTTTTACTAGTGGTATTTGTTTATTCTACAATTCTTTGACTTCTCGAGCTAAAATTCTCACTGGTTCTTTCAAATATGTCAAGTCTGACTGTAGCTCAATTTCACTATAAAGAATCACATGCGAAGGATTAGATCTGTACCGTCTCAACATCGAAACATAGAGCACATTATGGATTTTCTCGAGTTCAGAGGGCAAAGCTAATCTATAAGCTACAGGGCCAATTTTTTCAATAATCTCGTACGGTCTTATAAATCTCAGACTCAACTTTCCTTTCTTGCCAAAATACAACACTTTCTTCCACGGAGAAACTTTCAAGAATACCCGATCACCAACCAAAAATTTCTATATCTTTTCTTTTCAAATCCACGTATGATATTTGACGATCAGATGCAGCTTTCAAAAAATCTCGAATAATTCAAACTTTGTTTTCAGTTTCTCGGATCAAATCCATTCCCACCATTTTGAATTCACTTAATTCGAACCAATACAATAGTGTTTTACACTTTCTCTCGTAATGAGCTTCAACTAGTGTCATCTTTATACTAGATTGGTAAATGTTATTATATGTGAATTCAGCTAATGGTAGGTACTTTTCCCAGTTACTTTCAAATTCGAGTATACAACATCTCAGCATATCTTCTAGAATCTGAATCACTCGTTTGGATTGCCTGTCAGTCTAAGGATGCAACGCTATGCTAAAATTAAGTTTAGTGCCTAAAGCCTCGTGAAGTTTGCTCCAAAATATCAATGTAAATCTTGGATCTCAATCTAGAATAATAGATTTCAAAACTCTATGTAATCTCACAATCTCAAATACATATAATTTCGCTAATCTCTCAAGTGAGAAATCTGTTATGACTAGAATAGAATGTGCCGATTTAGTCAATCTGTCAACAATCACCCAGATCGAATCTTTCTTTCTTGGAGTTATAGGTAAACCAGATATAAAATCCATCGTGACTCGTTCCCACTTCTACTCAAGAATCATAAAAGGTTACAATAAACCCGACGGTACTTGCTGATCTGCTTTTACTTACTGACAAATCAAACATTTAGCTACAAATTCATAGATTTCATGTTTCATACGCGACCACCAATACATTTGTTTCAAATCACTATACATCTTTATGCTACTCAGATGAATAGAGTACGTACTACTATGAGCTTCAGACAGAATATCATGTTTTGAATGTAGATTATTAGGAACACAAATTCTATTGCTATAACACAATGTACCATTATCTTGAATTCATTGTAGAAATAGTGGTTTAGTTCTCAACTCTACCAGTATAGAACAATCTCCATTCAGAGCTAAATGAGTGTTCAATGCTCAAAGTGTAAACAATGACGACTTTTGATTGAGTGCATCTGCAACTACATTAGCCTTTCCCGGATGATAATCAATAACTAGATAGTAATCTTTTAGTAGTTCTAACCAATGTCCCTGTCTCAAATTCAGTTCTTTTTGAGTCATCAAATATTTTAAAATTTTGTGATCCGTAAATATGTGAAATTTCTTGTTGTATAAATAATGTCTCCAAATCATCAAAGCAAATACAATCGCCACCTGCTCGAGATCATGAGTAGAATAATTCTTTTCATTCAGGTTGTAACATTCTGAAATTAGGTCTAGTTAGAATACTGGTTTTGGGACCAGAAATTTGACATTAAAATAATTTTTTTATGATTATTATGAGGCCTAGGCTATGAAAATAAGCATGTGTTAGAGTTTCATGAAGAAATTCCAAGTATAAGGTGTCCAATTGGAAATTAGGGACCAAATTGAATAAATTGCAAAACTTGTGTTCTAGAAGCAATTTGTATGAAATTGCTTTGGATTATTAATTAGAAGGTCTTAAATAGCAATTTTCCAATTTTTAAGTTTTTGGACAAAAATGGGCATGCAAGGAAAATTTTGAAAGTTTAGTATGGAGGGGCATTTTGGTCATTTGGTAATAAAATTAATAAAATAGGAAATTGAAAGCTAAAATCAGCCATCTTCTTCCCCATAGCTGCCGAAATTTGTATGCTCTCCGTAGCTAGGGTTTCAATATTTTCAAGCTCAATAGTAAGTGCTCCCTAGCCCCGTTTTTAATGTTCTTCGTATTTTTGAGATCCTCGTAACATGCTCTATCTATTTCTACCCATATTTTAAGCTAGGGTTCATGGTTAGAAATTTACCCATGCATGAGATGCTTGTGTTTTGATGATTTATGGAGATTTATAGAGGAATATGAGAGCTTAAAGGATAGTAAACAACTTTTACTAAGTAGATTTTCATGGAAATGGCTTAAAGGAACATTTTGTAAAAGTCGTAAAAATGGGTAGAAAATGTGAAATGAAGGAAAATATTGGCTGCTATATGTATGAAAAATATTCGGCTAGGCTTGGGTAACCAAGAAAATTACATGCATTTCATTATACGAGCCTAGGGACTAATTTGTAAAAGTTATAAAAGGTTAGGGGCAAATCGAGTAAATCACAAACTTGCATTCTAGAAGCAATTTGTATGAAATTGCTTTAGATTATTAATTAGAAGTCCTTAAGGAGCAATTTGCCTAATTTCTAAGTTTTTGGACAAAAATGGGCATGTATGGATAAAATTTTAAAGAAATGGCTTAAGGGCATTCTGGTCATTTGGCTAATTAATGAAATAAATGGGAAAATGAAGGCAAAAATCAGCCATTCTTCTCCCTCATCTAGCCGAATTTCTCAAGCCCTCTATAGCTAAGGTTTTCAACATTTTCAAGCTCAAGAACCCCGTGGAACAAATTCCAGAGATCGATCGAGGAAAACGAAAGGTTTTGAAATGACCAAAATGCGAAACCAAAACGAATACTAAGTAAGTTCGAATAAATTTGAGTAAACTATTAATATGCCTAATTGCATGTGTTATGAAAGTATGATAATTAGTTATAATGATGGCATGAAAATCCATGAAATATGTTACTAATAATGATATTATGATAAATGTCCCGGTTGAAGTAAAAAGGGAAATTCGATGGACAAACCATGGCTTACATGACTCGAGATCCTGCATGTGTTGCAGAAAAGGATTTAGCCCCAACGGGTAATCCGTTGATCTCAAATATAGAAAGGATCTAGCCCGAAGAATATGTGTGCATTGTGGATTTAGCTTGGACGGGTAATCCGATTAGGGTCTGAATTTAGCCTAGACTGGTAATTCAGATCCAAGCTCATTAAGGGTGTTTGTCGCTATAAGGGATTTAGCCTAGATTGGTAATCCCGACATCACCCTATGAGTTTACCATGCAGGGGATTTAGCCCGGACTGGTAATCCCGCCGTAAGATGTGAGGTTCGCGGGAGTGCGTACTTGAGATGATCGCTCTTATGACTTGACGGTAAATGGAAAACCCATCGAGATTTTTGAGAAACTCTACGGGATTAACATGAGATGTAAAAATGAAATTGTTGAATGATGAGCTTATCTGAGACAAATTACATGGTGTATTGTTATTGGGACTAACTAGTTGATTGAGTGCATGTGATAGGGAAACTATTTCTTGCTGGTTGGTTTTATTGCCTAATATGGATGCATGCTAATTAATCGGTAAGTTTACTTTCCAGTTATTCGGGCTTACTAAGCACCCTCTCTTTTCCTTGTCTTACAGAGCTCGAGGACTCGTTAAGGTTGGAAGACGATTGGAGAATCAACACACTATCATCTTGTCTAGCTTTGGTATAGAGATACTTTTATTTTGTTCAATGACATGTATAGGGCTTTTGTTATTTTGTTAGTTGTGTCATTTGTGATTAGCAAATATGAAGGCTTATAAAAGTATACATATTCACGTGTACATTGCCATGGGAATTGGCTCATTTTGGTGTAGGTTACAACCTACCAAATTGTGCATGATTATGTTCCAATGTTCTTGTGATGATTAAATATGGTGTGTTACAATTATTCATATGTAATATGACCAAATCACATGGGGTGGTTAGGCCACAATTTGGCAATGAGTTAAGATAATGAGCCAAGCTTAATTGAGTTACCAGTCATAGACATCCTTACTATAAAAGGGATAACCGAGCATGTATAAAATTGATGAGATGAGGTTTACATGCAATGAGGAATATTAAGGTCATTTAAGAGTATAATTACACCATGTTAAGTGTTATTAAAAACTATAAGTCGGTATGAACATTAAAGGGTGACCAAAGGCTTGGAAAATAGCCCAACAAGGTCCACACAACTAGACACACGGGCATGTGTCTAGGCCGTGTGTGACAGACGAATAGCCCCATGGGCGTGTAGTCCATCCGTGTGTCCCCTGCACTTAAAATTTTAAAGTCAGAATGCATGGCAGTAAACATACGGGAAGAGGCACAACTGTGTGTCTCAACCGTGTGGAGGGCACGGCCTAGCACACGGGCATGTGTCTTGGCTGTGTGCCCCTAAATGCATGCTGATGTCATAATAGAATGTCAAATTTCTTGGACACGGGTGATCACACGGGCGTGTCTAGGCCGTGTGAGGGACACGGGCCATGGACACGGGCGTGTGCTAGGCCATGTGAAAACCCTTGTAGGTTTGAAATAAGAAATAAATTCAATTAATTCTACATGGGTTAGGGACATGGGCGTGTCCTAAAGCACACGAGCGTGTGCATTGTCTCGACACGGGGTGTGAAACTTAACCCAGAAAATTTTCTTAGGTTCTCGGTTTGGTTCCGGACCATTCCTATTGTATGTTCTGGGTTTCGTAGGCCCATAACAGAGACATTAAGATGTTGTTTGATGGGTTTTAAATTGGAACAAAATTTTATAACCCGTATTCATTTTCAAAAAATGTTCGAGTATGTGTCTGGTAACGCCTCGTACTTGGTCCCGGTCTTGGGTATGGGTAAGGGGTGTTACAATAGGGACAATATGATTTTGTTCAATTAATTTTAAATTGGAATGAAATTTTATAACCCATTCTTCTCGGAATGTTCATGGTTGTGTACGGTAATGCGTCGTACCTTGTCCCGGTCTTGGGTACGAGTAAAGGGTGTTACACGGCTTTAATTGACTAGAAGCATAAGCTACTACTTTCCTTGACTGCATAAGCACACAACCCAAATCGTTGAGAGACGTATCATTATAAACAACCTATGCTATCCCGGATTTAGGTCGAGTCAACAATGGAGCTTCCGTCAACATGTTTTTCAACTAATTAAAACACTGTTGGCACTTATCAGACCAAACAAACTTGAAATTTTTCTATAATAATCTTGTCATCGGTGATGCAATGATCGAAAAGTTTTTTAACAAAACATCGATAGTAACCTACTAAACCTAGAAAACTTCACACTTCAGAAATATTCTTTGGTGTTTTCCAATTCATCAATGTCGAAACTTTACTCTGATCAACTCGAATCCTGTCAGTCAATACGATGTGACCCAAAAATCCAACCTCGCGAAGCCAGAATTCACATTTACTAAATTTTACGTACAACTGTTTTTCTCTTAAAGTTTGTAACTCAATTCTCAAATGTTGAGCATGCTCAGATTCTGTCATGGAATAGGTCAATATCATCAATAAACACAACAAAAAATCTATCCAAATGAGGTTGAAAGACCTGATTCATTAAATCCATAAAAGCAGCAAGGGCATTTGTCAAACCAAATGACATTACTAGAAATCATAATGATCGTAATGAGTTCTAAAAACAGTCTTTGACACATTGCAGTCTTTAACCTTCAATTGATAAGACTCGGATCTGAGATATATTTTTGAAAATACTATGGCACCTTTTACTTGATCAAAAAAATTATCGATACATGGCAAGGGATACTTATTTTTTATTGTGACTTTGTTCAACTGTCTGTAATCTATACACAATTTCAAAGAGCCATCTTTCTTTTTCACAAACAACACAAGTGCACCCTAAGGAGATATGCTTGGTCGAATAAATCCTCTGTCTAATAACTCTTGCACCTGTGCTTTCAATTCTTTTAATTCAACTGGTGCCATACCATACGGTGATATATATATTGGTGCAGTTCCAGGAACTAGATCAATCACAAACTCAACTTCACAATCATGAGGTAAACCCAACAACTCTTCAAGAAATACATCAATAAACTCACTAACAACAGGAAAACTAATCTAGCTTCGATTATAAATCTCTGGTATCGAAAATGTATGCTAGAAATGCTTCACTACCTTTACATATCAATCTTTGAGCAAAAAAAGATGAAATAATTCTAACAACATCTTTCGAACTCTCAAACTCAACTGAAATCATCTTTCCTATATGACGTTTCAAATCAATTAGTTTCTATCTACAGTTTACTATAGCATCATGCAACGATAGCCAATCCATACCCAGAATAACATCAAATTCTCAAAAGGGTAGCAACATCAAATCGCAGGGAATTCACAACCATTAAGTTTTAGAGAATATTTATGAAAAACTAAGTTAACTATCGCACTCTGACCTAATGGATCAGTAACTTGAATATCATAACCAGTTGATTCAACAAGTAATTTCTTTTTCGTTACTAATGCAGTGCAAATATAAGAATGAGTTGACCCAGGGTCAATCAATGCATACACAGTAACATCAAAGAGATAGAATATACCAGCAATCATATCAGGAGTAGCAGCTTCCTCTCTGGCTTGAATGGCGTATGTGCGAGTAGGTGCTTTAGCCTATGACCGACTGACAGTGTCTTTTACTTCGTATGAGTAGTCCCAAAAGCAATATTCTAGCCCGAACGTCTATTTTTCTAAGAGGTAGACATGTTCTTTTCATTTTGTTCATCGTTTTCTTATAACTGTTTAGGACAATTTCGGAGAAAGTGATCAGTCGGCCCACATCTATAACAGGCTCCCAACTTAGTCCTACACTCACCAAGATGATATTTTCCACAATGTCTGCAACTAGGCTTCGGAGCATTTCGTACACTTCCCACACTATCAACTAATTTAACAGGAACTTTAAAATCATGCTGAATCGATTTACTTATGTTTGGATGCTCAGACACTGAAGTAGCTCGACTAAAATCTTCTTTAGTCTTCTTTGCCAGTGGTGTAGGGAACGGCTTAGAAGAACGTCTCTTGTGAAACTCTCAAATCTGTCTATCCCGTTGTATCTTGCGGTTGTACACTTCTTTCATTTTATGTGCATGATCAAACAATACAACAAATTCTCGAATTTCATTACCTCTGATCATCATTCAGATTTCATCGTTCAGGCCATCTTCAAATCGGAAACACATCTCTTCTTTAGTAGGCACAATTTGTCAGGCATATTTACTGAGATACACAAATTCTCTCTTGTACTCAGCCATCGATCTATTTCCCTGACATGATTCAAGAAATTCTCTCTCTTTTTTTTTGTCTAGATACATTTTCCCGACATATTTCTATTTAAACTCGGTCTGGAAGAATTCTCAAGAAATTTTCTCCCTCGGTACCACAACTACTATCATAGACCACCAACTATATGCTTCCTATTTTAATAACGAAACAGCACATCTAAGAAAACCATTAGGAGGGCAAGTCATTTCTTCAAAAACTCGCAAGATATTTTGAAACAAATACTTAGCTTTAACAGGATCATCTTCCGATCTACCCTAAAATTCTTCGGCACCACACTTTCTAAGCTTTTCTATCGAAATATGTCAACCAAGCTCAATACAAGAGGAGGTGGAGGTGCAACCGGAGGTATAACAGGTGGTATAACAAGGGGTGAAGGTCGTTGAGCCGGAGTATTCATTTGTATAAACTCGTTAAACCAATGGTTCATAAACCCAAAAAACATGTTTTTAAGGTCATGTTCCTGTACTAGAGGAATCGGAATATTACTACTCGTCCTATGATTAGAGGTCGGTACATTACTGTTAACCTTATCATTATCAGCACGATCAGATCCATCTGACATCTTTTCAATCTATAAGAAAAACAAAGGTTAGATCGGATCAAACACGTCACACTATAGTTGATCTATATGGAATGTAATTCTAAACACTTCACACTCTACGTTTAGTCTGAGAATTGACTAAATCTAGCTCTAATACCACAAATGTAACACCTTTAACTCGTATCTGTCACTAGAACAGGGTTACAGAGCATTACCAACAAAGAAAACAATAAACCATTCAATTCATACATCAATGAAAACATAATTTAATTTCATTCAAATACATTCATAACGTCCTTGGTCGAGCCTTTGAGGCCTTAAAAATACTATAGAAACAATCTGGGACTAAATAAAAAATATTTAGAAAATTAAGGAAAAAGTTGAAAATTTTGGACTACAGGGGTCACACGGTTGAGACACATGACCGTGTAACAATCGAAATAAGGAGACATGGCAGTGTCTTAGCCTGTGTCCATGCCCGTATAACTCTCTAACTTGGGACAAATGGCCAAGCCACATGTCCTTGTGCCAGGTTGTGTAACTCTCGAAATGGACTCACACGCCAGTGTGCCAGGTCATGTGCTAGGCCGTGTAACTTTCAAAATTCAACCTTTAAAACCTACAGGGGACACACGTCGTGTCACATGGTCATGTGTCACACACAGCTGAGGCACACGCTTGTGTTACAGACTGTGTAGACCTAAAATGAACCTTAAACCACAAGTTTACTATTTTATACTTACTTGAACCTTAAGAAACTCAAACACCAACCAAAACACTTATTCAAAGTGACATTATACAAGCCAAAAATATACCAAATCAACCTATTAAGTGCCTAACCTATGTACCCTCATTCGTACACAAGTATATACTATTTTACATAAAAAATAATCTTCAAACACAAATTATCACTTACTCAACCTAACATCTAATTCAATACCATTTCAAGCATACCATATCTAACCTATACCATAATCAATTAACCACCCACTAATTTGGCCATTCAAAAAAGCATCACATAGACACTTTTACACATAATATTAAGACATCAAAAGTACCAAATAGGTATCAACCAAAACAACTTATTCAATCAAGTTCATACTTAACTATTTACATTTCCAAAACATTAGTATCAACATCAATCCTACTACATGCCATTTAATCTGGAATAAACATTTCAAAAACCACTGAGTTGAGTTGGATAGTGTGACTTTAGTGCCAATCGGTCGTCCAACCTTTCGTGTATCTACAAGGACATTAAATAACACAAGTAAACTCAATGTAGCTTAGTAAGTTTTACGTATTAAACGATAAATCTTACCGAAGTAAATACAAAAATTCAAACAATAGCAATCAGGTAACAGCCCAATTTAGACCCTATTCGTAAACGGTGGTTTCAGGACCACAAATCTGAGTCAGAAAAATATTTTGAAATGATTTTCTATGTTTATTATGTGTGACTTTATATGTGTGAAATTTCCGTGCTTTAATTTTTTCCATTTGAGTGCCTGATTAAATAAAAGGACTTAATCGCGTAAAATGAAAATTTGGTGGTTAATTGTGAAAAGGACTTTTTCTTTTAATATGGAGGTTTTATGTTGCAAATTGACCATAAGGATTAGTCATGGACGGTACTGACCATGATTTATAATTGTTTCATATTTTATTATAAAGGTTAATTAGGTAAAATGTATAATAATATATAATAAATAAAACAAAGCATTAAAATTATGTGCATGTTCATCATATTCGGTCGAAACTAAATGAAAAAGAAAGCTTTGGTTGTGTTTTAAGTTCGGAAACTTGAAGTTCAAATTAAGGTATGGATTTTGTTCAGCTTTTGATAATTTTTATGTTTTTGAGATCGTTGCTATGTTATCTACAGAGCCCATGATTGAATTTTTTATTTTGATAAATATTTTGAGTTATTCCATTGATGAATATTTGAGCTTTGTGAAGTTTGCTGGTGAAATATGAAAGATATGTTTTGGATTAACATGTTCTGTATTAGAATTTTTGATGATTTTGAGTAATAAGAACTAAATTAAAAAAATAATAAATTTAGGGACTAAAATATGAAATAAATGAAATGTATGGACTTTTATGAACACTAGGAACATTCAGCTTAGGCATGGTGTACTCAAAATTTTCATGTTTTGTATTTTATGCAATTTGGACTAAATTGTAAAAAGTGTAAAATGTTAGGGGTAAAATTTTATTTGCCCATTTATGTGTTTTTGGACTAAATTGAGTGAAAATATGTTTGAATGAGTTTAATTTGAATATGTTTAGATCAAGAACCAAAGAAATCAAATTTGGATAGAGGGAAAACTAAAGTTGTCGACTAGTCGTCCCGTTCCATTTTTCATCATCTGAGGTAAGTTTATAAGCAAATAGATATTGTTAATTCTACTTATATACGAGTTTATATGCTGAAACTAAATTGTATGAGATTTTATATGTAAAACCCGAATTTGAATATACTTGGGAACTAATTCTACGAGTTCAATTCGATCGAGTTACGACGTCCGAAAGTCCCGTTTGAACCATAAAATTCTGATATGTGTTTTCATGTAAGACCACGTCTGGGACATTGGCATCGATATATGTGTTTTCGTGTAAGACCACATCTAGGAGTTAGGGTCGATATGTGGTTACGAGTAAGACCATGTCTGGGACATCGGCATCGTATTTGATCTGTGTAAGACCCTATCTAGGACAGTGGCACCGATATGAGATAGCATGTAAGTCCACGTCTGGGACGTTGGTATTGTATGATATATGTGATTATCTAAATAATCTATTCAATTCCAAATGGTTCAATAGGCAATATCAAGTTAAGATCGAATGTGATATCGAGCTAAAATGTCGAGTATGTGCTAAGTTAGTTGATTTGAAAGTTAAGGTAAGTATATACTTGAGATGAACGAATGAAATATGCATTATGTAATTGAGAATTATATATGCTAATGAACTTATGTGTATTCGGCTAAGTTACTATAATTAAATATTGATCATATGATGATATATGAGTTTCAAGTATGTAAAATGTGTATTTGATTAAAGATTATTTAATTTGGTTTAGTTGATTAAATACAAATGTTCTTTTGATTATTACTTGCTTATGACTTACTAAGCTATGATAGTTTATTGTGTGTGTATATGTTTTCCTTTGTTTTATATATTTTGGATTCAAGTTACCACCTCGAGGATTGTCAGCAAAGTCTATCACACTATCGACTAACTTCGATATTGTATAAGCTGAATTTTTGAAACTATGGAATGTATAGGTTGTATTAAATTAATCTTGAGCCATGTGGTAATGGCTTAATACTTTGTTATGTTTGGATTTAATGCTTTGTTTTGGTGATGCTTATGCTTGGTTGTGATTTTGGTGTTTTGGCCATTATATATCTTCATGTGAATTATGGTTGATTATAATGCTAATGGTTGTATATACATTTGGACTTGGTTTGAACTTATATTGAAAGTGTATCCAAGGTATATGATATTGTGGAGTTTGTTTATGTGTTTCAGCCATAAGATAAATAATGGTTGATAAATGAGCTAAGGTATATCATGTATTAGTTAGGTAGTAATCAAGATATATGCATGGGTTATATTCAGTGTTCACTTATGGTACATATATAAGTAGAAATTTTTCCTGATATGTTACCTATTATTTTATTTAAATTTGTTATATTTTAAGGTAATTAGGTAACTTGGTTGTGGCTTGTGATAATTGTAAGTTCAATATGCTTGCAATAAGTGAAGAAAACGTTATACATCATGTTAGTAAGTTAATCATGATTCGGCATTTATATGTATGTATATAGGTATATTGATTTAATTCCATAAAAGATTATTTGCATATTATGTGATGTATAAATGTTCGAATTGGTTAAAAATAGATTGGTTGTGTATATGCATTTTAGGCATGATAATTAGCATGTGAACTGAGTTCACTTTAAGTCCATACTTGTGCTATAAAATGGTTAACTATATATAGATGATTTGGGTATAATGTTTAGTATGTGAACTAAGCTTGATATGTTTATTATTAATGTTCGAAAATGGTCCAAGTTTGATATGGTTAAATGTGTATAAGGTTTTATTTGTTTAATGAAACATATTTTATCATTTGGTGAAGTTATTAATGCCGTATATGCTGATGGACAAAATGTCATGTAATACATTTTATTTGATTTAATATGTACAACAATAGAAATATGGATTAAAATGTTTGATGTTTATTAGATATTCAAACATCATTAAAATGTTGAATATGTAATTGGTATATATATTTTGAAATGTTCAATAATGCCTCATGACCCTAATCCAACGACTGATACGGGTTAGGGGTGTTACAAATCAACCATGAGAATTTTCTGTCATCCATAATTTGAATCGATAAATTCACATATGTCCACATCAATACTTAAGTATATAACAAATCCTTCAAATTCATTAAATATAGTCCCTTACTGACATTTTCCATTCAAAGAATGACTTACGAATAAGAGTACATCGTCAGTCCAACCATAACACGCTGATGCTCATAACCAACCGAAACATGCCAAAGCTAATTAGAGCTAATCCAACCGAAACACGCCAAACATAGAGTATAAAGTGAGAGTTTGCAAAAAAAATGTCAAACCTCGATTTAATCGAGAAATAAATGTATACATCCCTCCAAACCATCTCCATTCCAACCCCTTACAACATACCCTATCACACTGTACCTTATCCCATGTTCAATCCCATTCGAGCAATCAAATTCAATAACATATCTCAAATAATAATTCATTATCAATAATTAGACCTAATCATGGGTCAGGCCACCCATCCTGACCTGAAGGCCTGCATAAAATGTGAAAGGGTTTGGGCAAAAATATAGGCTCGAAAAATAGGCTTGGTCAAAAAAATAAGACCCTTTAAAAAATGCATCAGGCCTCGGGTAAGGCATTTTTGGCCCGGTCTAGCCTGAATTCACTAAAGGACAAAAAAAATTTGCTCTTTTTTTTGTTTTTGAATGTTATTTTCTTGTTGTTTTCTCCCTATTTTGCTACCATTTTTCTATTATGTTGCTACTATTTTATTGTTATTGTTTGGATATTGTATAAAACTTATTTTATTGTTAATTTTGCTATTATTTTGAAGGCATTTGTTAATTTTGTTATTATTTTAGAGGCATTTGCTTGTTAAGTTGCATTTATCTTAGTGTTATTTAAGTCTACATATTTTTAAAAATTTATTTTCAATTTGTTGGAAAATATTAATTTTGATATTTTTAGTATTTTTGATGTATTATATATATTTAAAATGTATATAAAAAATTAATACGGGCGGGCAGGGTCGGGCCCAAGTTTTAGCATTTTTATCTGGGTTGGGCTTGGGCAAAATTTTAGGCCCATTTTTCGGGCTGGGCTGGGTTGTTATAGTAACATTTTTAGCATTAGGGCACATCTCTTTCCCATAGCCATAGAGACCACACGAAAAGCAGACGATTGGAAAAAGTTCAAACTCAAAGCGCTAAAGAACTCCATTAATCAAGATTTGAGAAATTAAGGGTTTGTCTAAATTGACGAATACATCTGTACGGACGAACCTACGTTTAGCCCGACTTTCAGTATTAAAATCCAATCTCACAACGTTACCCAAAAATTCTCCAATCTTCCAAAGAATTCTCTAGTTGTATAGGTGTCCTGAAAGCCCGGGAAGGTGGATCCAGGACTTAACCACACTCAGGTAAGGTTTTGTAAAATCAAAATCGATAGACCAAGGTTGAACTGTTAGGTTCTATTCAAAAATAATCCAAGGACCCTGGTACAATACTATCTCATAATCATATTTATTTTAGAATTTAACCAAATAATAGACGTTCTAGATATCCATCAAAAGAAAGGGCATCGACAGCCTCCACAAATTAGAAATTCTATTTTGGAGTGTCATAAAATCGATATTCTAGCCAAGTAGTTTAATCACTACCGTTAAGGCCATATCCTTGACTAACAATTGATTAATCTTATAAGATAAGTTGATAGATGGAATACCATTGATAGTCGATTTCATAATGTCTTCTTCTACAAATTTCGTACCTGATTCCATCTCCAAATCAAGAACTTCAGACACATTTCCCATAATAGAAGAGCCTCCTACTAACTTTTCTCTCCAGGACATTATCGATGCTAGAGTAGAAACCCCATGGTCGACACAATCGACTCTACTTGCTAATCCTTGAGATGGACCTTCTTGGTAGAATGATGCTCAAACAAGCCATTAACCTCACCCTCATTACGAACCTCATCAGAAGAAGCCATATCCTTAAAAGGCCCAATTTTAAAAAAAAAAAATTCGCAAACCGCTTTTTTAAGTTCTAAAATTTCATGGCTCGAGGTTTTACCTTAATAGTATAGTTGTGTTCCCTATGATCAGATTTTGTCATCTTCATTCTCTTATTTATTGTCATTTGTACTATCTTTAATCTAGTAGTTGTGTTCTACACTCCAAACTAAAATTTAAAAAATTAACCAAATCAATTGGTTATAATGTAATATTAAAATTTCAAATGTGATAACAAATACTAAAATTTTTAATTAATATTAAAATTTTTAATGGAGACCAATATTTCTAATTAATACTAAAATTTCGAGTACAATATTGAAATTTCTAACATTATATCAATATATACTTTTAATGTGATATCAAGATTTTTAACTTATACCAACAATTTCTAAACTCAATTGTAAATTTTACCCTTAATGTTTTTGTTTTTCATTTTAATTTTCCCTAATTCTTTTTTTTTGTTCAATTGCAGTTTTATTGTTGCATTTTTATTCAAATTGATCAATTTTTTTTATAGAAATGCTAATGAAGTTGTTAGTTGAGTAACGATCAACAAATTTTACTGATGTGGCTCATTATGGACATTTATTTACTAATGTGACATTGTGTTGGCACATGTAATGTTAATAAACCATTTAAAAAATTATAAAAATTGAAAATTATAAAAAATATAAATAGAATAAGTAAAATTTTAAAATATAGACTATAAAATTTTCAATAAATGTTAAAAAAATAACTTCTAAAAAGCTACATAAATTTTGTATAACATTAAAAAAAATTATGAAAGACAAATCCTATGTTGGTTTCATTTTCTCTTTAATTATAAAAGAAAAATGGTCACTAATAAATACAATTCTAAGAAAAAAATTAAGCTCCTCAAATTGTTAAAAGCTATTCAAAATCTTCATATCCTTCAACACCTCAAAACTTTTGAGTTTTCTTAGGATACATTTTCGAAAATTCTATCCAAATCTTGATATCACTAGAGTTAATTTGCTTTTGAACACTTAAAGAGTCATGTGTTAGCATTCTAAGTTATTTTTAAAGTTTTCCACCAATCATGTAAAAATACTAGGTGAGGGATATCCCTCAGAGATTTTTTTCCATTTGACACGTGTTTGTGGTTAAATTACTTGTGTGTATAAAAATGTGCGGTAATGATATAATTTTTGAGCCTTAAAACTCATTTTTAAATTTAAAATCAATAATGACCACATAAATCTATGTCTTTATCATCTAAGATTTATCCACTCTGATACTTAAGATAAGGTATCTCCTATTCAGAATTGGCAGATGGCATAATAGTCTTTTAATTGATTTGTTATATTTTGATTAGACTATGGACCATTTAGATTATCTACTAACATAAATTATCTTCTCGTATTATGATTTAACTAATTAATGCAATTTAATAGTAGTTAACCATTAGGCAATCAATGAACTAACAGTTGCTTGTTCATTTTTCATTGCATGCAAAAACTATTGAGCACAAATACAAACAATATTAATGTAAATGGTGCAATTTTATTAAACCAATTGTTCAAAAAATTACAAGTACATTATGATGAAAAACTAAACTAACGGAATAAATCTCAACAGTTTTCCACTTGTCGTAGTGAAGTAGATGAGTTATATTCCGTATACCCATACCCTCTACACATTTTTCAAAACTCCTAGCAATCAGAGTCTTGGTAAATAGATCCGTAAGGTTGTTTTTAAATACAACTTTGACTAAATCCATTATTTTGTTTGCCATCACCTCTTGTATAATATGATATTTCTAATCAATGTATTTTGTTCATATATGATTTATAGTTACCTTGGTGTTAGTTATTGTTGTACTATTATCAAAATACACTATGATAGCTTTTTCCATACTAGGAATGCATTCTATCCATGAGAAACTTCCAAATCTAGACTACTTACAGTAGCATATAATCCTTCTTTTTTCGTAAATACTTAAGCATATGCTTAACTACTTACTAGTATATTGATGCATCATATTTCTATACAACAAATTAAGCTCTTTAAAACTTAAAGAGCTTATTCTCGAGCAATTCATAGTGTCTTTTGTTATTTTTATCACTTAATAGATTTTATGTTTAGTTTTAGTATTTTACATATTTTCATGTTGTACTTAATAAAATGGAAATTGTATGCAATTAAAGACTTAATCTATGAGTGAATGTAACATCCCAAATTAGGGCCTAGTCGGAACAGTGGTTTCGAGACCAAAAATACGAGATAGAAATAATTATTATATAATTCTTATGAGGTCTATGATATGAATGCATGCTTATGTGAAAGTTTCATGAAGAAATTCTATGCATAAAATGTCTAATTAAACTTTAGGGACCAAATTGAATAAGATGAAAAACTTGCATTCTTGAAGCTTTAAGCATGAAATTGCTTTGGATTATGAATTAGAGGGTTCTAATTAGAAATTTGACTAATTTCTATAATTTTTGACAAAAATGGACATGCATAGGAAAATTTTGAAAGAAAAACCCTAAGGGCATTTTGGTCATTTGGTAATTAAAAGAATAAAAAGGGAAAATCAAAGCAAAAATTTGTCCATCTTCTCCAAGTGCTAGCCAAATTTCTCAATAGCCATAGCTAGGGATTTGTTCAACATTTCCAAGCTTGATTATAAGTGCTCCCTAGCCCTGTTTTTAATGTTCTTTGTGTTTTTGAAGTCTTTGAAGCATGATCTACCTGTTTCTAGCTATATTTTGAGCTAAGGTTCAGGTATGAAATTTGACCCATATGTAACATGCATGTGTTTTGTTGATTAATGAAGGAATATGAATGCTTGATGCATGATAAACATCTTTTACTAGGTGATTTTTAGTGAAAACACCTAAAAAGGGGACTTGTTTGTAAAAGTGTAAAAGTGAGTAGTAATAATGTGAAATAAATGAAAATATGGGCTGATATGAGCATAGTAAAGGTTCGGCTAGGCTTGGGTAACCAAGAAAATGCATGCATTTCATTTTACGAGCCTAGGGACTAAATTGTAAATGAGTGGAAAGATAGGGGTAAAAAGGTAATTTTACCAAAGCATGAATTATGGATCAATTTGAGTAATGTGATTAATAAACAAGTTAAATTTGGCATTATAGATCAAGAAAAATTTGAACCGGGTCTTGATTGAGGGAAGAATAAAGTATACGACGATTAGGCTCGATTACCATCATTTTTGTACCAAGGTAAGTACATGTGTAAATAATGTGGCAATGTGGTATGTTATGTTGTGTTAACATTATGTGATAATTATTTTATTTCTTATTATGTATGCTATGTCTAATGGTACTATTGTAAGCATGAATGATATTATGATCGCTATCAACAATGTCACGAGCAAGTGCAATAGAGGTGCAATGTGCAAGTGAGTAAAACCCTGTTTGAACCTTAGGAATAGTTTAGGATACTAGTGACATGTCACTAGGAATTAAGAAGTTCGAACTCGTTGAGTGGTCCAGGTTCGTGATATATATGGCATCCAAGCTCGTTGAGTGGTCCGAGTTCATAATGGATGCGATACATGTGATTGACTTCCAGGCAATGGTCTTATGTGTCCTACTGGTGGCTAGGTAATCCTTGAGTGGTTGGATACCTGACAGCTTTTGTAAGCAGCCCGTTTAGTTACACCTTGATCGATGGCTTATATGAGCAAGCCCGTGAGTAGCTCCATTGCTAGCGTTGCATGATATGAGGTAGCTTCGGCTACGTATGTTATGTGGCACTTATGTGCAAGTTTCTCTGTATCCAATAGTATTTTGAGTGTTCAACGGGTATTATAATGGATAATGCGATGAAAGTCACAAGATGGGCATGGTAATGAAGGTAAAGTTATTTGAAATGCTACAGATATGTGCAGGGACGTACGTTATACTCATGAGTGATGCCTTGTTAAGGGGTAATATGTGATGAGAAAGTATGTTCATATATATATATATATGAATACTTGATAAATGAGCTAGAATGCTTGAATGATGAACAATTTTGGCGGTTATGTTATTGTCTTGCATGATTATGGTTTACTACTATTGCATATTATTTGCATGTGGACTTACTAAGCTTAAATGCTTACTCCCCTCTCTTTTCCATCCTTTGCAGTTTCGCCAAGCTAGCTCAGGGATCAGAAGTTGTTGGAGCATTCAATCACACTATCAAAAGAACATTGGGTATAGTGAAGTTGTTATCTGAGTATGGCATGTATAGGGGACTTGGTCATTTTGTGATATGTGTCATGCTATTTGGCCAAATTGTGAAGGCCTATTATGTTGATGAATCATTTTGTAATAGCCATATGATATGGCTTATGATTGATTTTTGGGTTGTAATATCTAATTGTTCATGCATGCATGTGTTGATGCTTTAATGATGCTCTATGTGGTTGTGTGATGGATATATGATGGGATATTGCCTCAATGATGTAGAATATGATTGCTTGGTGGATGTATGAAGATGTGTGGATTAAATACTAGAAGAGAAGGAATGGTTTAATAACCTAAGATGACAATAGTTATAAATGTGCAACTTGAAATTTTGATAATTAAGTTGATTTGCATGAAGTTTGTATAAAATGCTTCCAAATGGTGTGATTAAGGGAATGTACAATAGGATGATACTATAAAGATGTGAAAGTGCTATGGTGTTGAATATTGAGTGTCTAAGTATGTCATGTTGCATGCTATGAAATATGCTTAAGTGCATAAGTGATTACGGGTGGCAATTGGCTTGGAAAATAGCCTTCAAAATTGTCCACACGGTTAAACACACGGGCATGTGTCTAGGCTGTGTGTGACACACGGTCTGACCCACGGGCTTGTTGAATGGCGTTGTGTCCCCTGGACCTTATTTTTTCAAGTCAGTATGCTTAGTAGTAAACACACAGCCTAAGACACGGGCGTGTGTCTCACACGGCCTACCCATATGGGCATGTACTCTGGCCGTGTGAAGTCTGCAAATTTTTATGAAAAATTCATTTAATTTTAATTGACCACACGGTCTGGCCACATAGGCATGTGACCTAAATTGGTGCTGATGTCATAGTCAGAGAGTTACACGGCTAGAGGACACGAGCGTGTCGAGATCACAAAGGCGTGTTCCCTGTCTCACACGGGCATGTGGTTCTGTATTAGGGAAAATTTCTCATACTTTTCTAAAAGTTCCCGATTTAGTCCTGATTCTTTTTCGATGGCTATTTTAGGCCTCGTAGGCCCATATTAGGGACAAATTGTGTATGTATGAATGATGTTGTTTTAAAGAAAAATTTTATAGCCCGATTGTTGTATCAATGTATGAGTACAAGTTTGGTAATGTCTCGTACCCTGTCCATTGTCTGAAACGGGTAAGGGATGTTACAATGAAGCTTGTTTCAAGTACTTAGTTGAAGCAAATGTGAGAAGATAAGCTTAAACAATAGCCAAAGTTGCGACATTTAGGAGTTAATGTCACAACACCAATGAACATTCCATTGAGTAAGGATTTGGCTTTAAAAAATTTGCACCCTCGAGTGGACTGGCACCAAGGTTGTGACACAAAAGAGTGAATATCACAACACCAACCTTCATGGTCACGACATTAGCTTGGTGATGTTGTAACACTAGCCACAATCCTTGAAAATAAAGAATTAAGCCAAACTGAGCACAATGTCTGTAACACCCTTAACCCGTATTCGTCGTCGGACTAAGGTTAAAGGCATTACCAGACAAATCGGAACATTTAGCATTCATTTCACAAACATCATAGCATCAAAAGTCAAACATCAATATAGTGTCCCTTATTTAGATCATCGAGACCTTAAACATGCTTTAGAAAGGGGTCAGGACAAAACCCAGCTCATACAAAATTTTTCAAATCTTAAACATTTTTCAAAGCTGTATAGGCCACACGCCCATGTGAACAAGCCGTGTGGACAAGCTTGTGAGTCTAGGCCGTGTCAAAACAGGGCATACATACTGACTTAATCACACGGCCACAAGACATGCCCGTCTACCTTGGCCGTGGTCGAGACTGACTTGGGTCACATGGCTAGCCACATGCCTGTGTGCTTTGGACGTGGTCAAAACTGACTTAAAATTGTAGGCTACCCCAAGAGATACACGGCCGTGCAACATGACGTGTATCGCACACAGGTAAGACACACGCCCGTGTCTCTGCTAGTGTAGACACAAATAGGCCATTTGAAAAGCCAATTTGCCACCCAATTTGGGTCAATTCTACAAGCATCAAACCAAGCTCATTTACACTATAACTTCAGCCAATTTCAATACCAAAACTAACATCATTCATTCCATATTATTATCAACCAAATTCAAGCTTAAAAGCCATACCAAATTATGTCAAAACATAAGACAAAATCATATCTAAACATTTGCTTCACAACCTCATTTTACTTCATTCAATCACATGTTATAAACTTACCAATTTCTCAAATATGCACATACTAAGACTTACCAAAATTGACCATTTCATTTGGTATTCATAAACACATCACATAAGCATAATTTGCATCATATATCATATATCAAAATCAAACCATAAGTTCAACCATAATTAAGCCATATCACATGGCTAAATATACACTTCTCAAAACATATTCAACTACCTCTACCCTATACATGCCATACTCCAATATTTACACTTTCAAAATGTACCAAAATAAGGTTCGATAGTGTGGTGACAATCCTTGACGATCCCCGAGCTTCCGATAGCTTTTATATCTATAAAACAGTTGAAAAACACACAAAGTAAGCTTTCAAAAGCTTAGTAAGTCATATACAATTAAACTTAACATTCAAACATGAAAGCCTCATCAAATTACATATACTCATTGGCCAAATACTATCTCAAATCACATAGTTCATATACATTTAACACATTTCCAATTCAATTACACATATGGCATATTTTCCCATACTTATAACATATATCATCACTTGTACATATGCGGATACATTTAACATATATGTTATAACATATAACATATACCTTTTATTTTCAACATAGTATACATTTCAAACGTACCTGAATCGGATATACATCTCATATAATCATTTGCTTCTTGAAATGCCCGTTGAACCATTTGGAATCATAAGGATATGCGGATAACTCGGAAAGCTCGTACAATGCCAACGTCCCATATGTGGTCTTACATGTAATCAAATATCGATGCTACTGTCCCAGATAGGGTCTTACACGAAATCAAATACGATGCCAATGTCCCAGACGTGGTCTTACATGTAAATTATAAGTCGATGCCAACGTTCTAGACGTGGTCTTACACGATAACACATATCGGATCCTATGTCATAACATATGTATCCTAACTATTCCTAAGGTTCGAACAGGGCTTTTCAGACGTCGAAATTTTCTCGATACTTTCTCGAATGTCTCATTTTTCTCAACTCATATATTCATTCATCATAGTTCAATAGCATATAATCGATAATAATTCAATTTATAACACATTTATTTGTATATAGACTTACCTAGTATGGATACAGATAGACAAAATTGGCTACTCGATGACTTTCGATATTCCCCGATCTAATTCCATTTTTCTTTAATTCTTGATCTATATAAATTCAAATTTAACTCTTTTATTCTCCAAATCATTCAAATCAATCCAAAAACACATATTTAGGAAATTTTACAAATTAACCCTCATATTTTCACATTTTTGACAATTTAGTCCCTAATTACAAAAATCACAAATACACAAAATTTCCTTAGACAATAGCTTGGCCGAATATTCATAGCACTCATACATGTCCACATATTTCATTTATTTTAGATTTTAGTCCCTCAAATTACAAATTTCACATTTTAGCTCATTTTACTCAAATTCATCAAAATTTCAAAGAGAAAATATGCTAACCCAACACATATCTTTCATTTTTCATCATTTAACTACACAAAACTCATAATTTCATCAATGGCTCAATTCAAAATCATCAACAAAATCAGAAATTTAGACATGGGCTTTATAAAATATCAAGCAACTATCACAAAAACGTAGAAATTATCAAAAACGGAACAAAACTCATACCTCAATCACCAAATCAATAGCCGAACCCTAGCTTAAATTTTCTTTTCTTTTCTTTTTGTATTTTCAACAATGGTGAATGATAATGGCTTGATTTTCATACTTTTGTTTTATTAATATTAACATAAATTATCTAATACCATTTTTAACCTTAATGAAATAATAATACAAGCTTATAATGGTTGTCCAAAAAAGTTCATTAACCATGTTAATGGTTCATTTACAACATAAGAACCTCTCAATTATAAAGACACCTCAAATAGGCACTTTTACAAATAGCAAGCAACTTTTATAATTTACGTGATTAAGTCCTTTTTATCAAATTAAGCACACAAATGATCAAATTTTTATACGAAACTTTCACACATGCTAATTCACATATAATAAGCACGAAAAATAATATTAAAATATTTTTTTGACTCAGATTTATGGTCTCGAAACCACTATTTCGACTAGGGTCTAAATTGAACTGTTATAATTCTCCCTCCCTTAGGGATTTTCGTCCCCGAAAATCTACCGTTGAACAATTCGGATATTGTTGTCTCATAGTATCTCTGGGCTCCCATGTAGCCTCTTCAATACCGTGTCGATGCCACATCACTTTCACTAACAGAATTTTCTTATTTCGTAATTCTTTAACCTCACGAGCTAAAATACCGATCGATTCTTCGTCGTAAGTCATATCAGACTAAATCTCAATCTTAGACGGAGGAATTACATGCTAAGGATCGGATCTATATCGTCGAAGCATTGATAAGTGAAATTCACTATGAATCTTTTCTAGCTCTAGTGATAACAACAATTTATATGCAACTGGTCCGATACGCTCGATAATCTCATACGGCCCGATGAATCTCAGACTCAATTTGCCTTTTCTATCGAACCGAAGTACTTTCTTCCATAAAGATACTTTCAGAAACATTTTGTCACCGATCTCAAATTCAATATCTTTTCATTTCAAATCTGCGTAAGATTTTTGACGATCAGAAGCTCCTTTCAAACTATTTCGAATCACTTTTACTTTCTATTCAGTCTCTTTTATCAAATCAACCCTGTGTATCTTATTTTCGCTAAGCTCAGTCCAATACAAAGGTGTACGACATTTGCAACCATATAAAGCTTCGTACGATGCCATTTCAATACTCAATTGAAAACTATTATTGTATGTGAATACAATCAATGAAAAATATTGTTCCCACATACCTTCAAACTCAAGAATGCAACATCTCAACATATCCTTGAGAATCTGAATAATCCGCTCTGATTGACCATCCGTTTGCGGGCGAAAAGTAGTACTGAAGTGCAATTTCGTACCCAAAACATCTTGCAATTTCTTCTAAAATCGCGATGTGAATCTCGGATCTCTATCTGACACAATAGATAATGGTACACCATGCAATCTCACAATATCAAAAATGTATAATTCAGCAAACTTATCAAGTGAGTAATCAGATCATACCGGATTAAAATGGGCTGATTTCATCAATTGATCAACTACAACCCAGATTGCATCTTTCTTTCTCAGAGATAGGGGCACACCCGAAACAAAATCCATGGTCACTCTATCCCATTTCCACTCCGGAATCATAATCAGTTGTAACAAACCAGATGGCACTTGATGTTCAGCTTTAACTTGCTAAAAGATTAAAAATTTAGAAACAAAGTCAGAGATATCTCTTTTCATTCCAGACCTCCAGTAATGCTATTTCAAATCATTATACATTTTCGTACTACCCGGATGAACAGATAAATGACTGTTGTGAGCTTCATTCAAAATCATCTAAATCAATTCTGGATTTCTTGGAACACAAATCTGATCTCGGAATCTCAAACAATCTTTATTATCAACTCTGAATTCTGAATCAGAATCTAGATCACATTGAGCTCGTTTTGCGATTATCTCATTATCAACCTTTTGAGCATCAATAATTTGTTGCAAAAACAACGGTCTCACATTCAAATCGACTAATACCGAACCATCATCAGACAGAACCAAATGAGCATTCATCACACACAGAGCAAACAGTGATTTTCAACTCAAAGCATTAGCAACAACATTTGCTTTTCCCGGATGATAATCAATCACAAGCTCATAGTCTTTTAGCAATTCTAGCCATCTTCTCTATCGCAGATTCAAATCTTTTTGAGTCATTAGATATTTCAAACTCTTATGGTCAGAATATATAGGACATTTCTCACCAAACAGATAGTGATGCCAAATTTTTAAAGCAAATACGATCACAGCTAACTCATGGTCATGATTCGGATAGTTCTTTCCGTACGGCTTTAACTGCTTCGTAGCATAAGCAATGACTTTGTCTTCCTGCATCAAAAGACATCCCAGACCATTCAACCAAGCATCACTATAGACCACAAATTATTTACTCGATTCAACTTATACTAACACTGGAGCTTAAGTCAATAGGGCTTTCAGTTGATCAAAGCTTTTCTGACACTTTTCAGACCATTCAAACTTCACATCTTTCTGAAACAGTTTCGTTAATGGAGTTGCAATCATAAAAAAGCATTTTAAAAACCGTCTATAATAACTGGCAAGTCCCAAAAAATTGCAGACTTCAGAAATATTTCTCAGAGGCTTCCAATCCAGAATAGCTGAAATTTTGCTCGGATCAACTTGGATACCTGATGCTGACACAATATGGCCCAGAAAACTAGCTTCGCACAACCAGAACTCACATTTGCTAAACTTCGCATACTGTTGCTTATCTCATAAAGTCTGTAGCACCATTTTCAAATGCTCGGCATGCTCAGTTTCATCAGGTGAATATATCAATATATCATCAATGAACACAACTACAAATCAATCTAAATACGATCTAAAAATTTTGTTCATCAAATCCATAAAGATAGCAGGTGCATTTGTTAATCCGAAAGGCATAACTAAAAACTCATAGTAGCCATACCTAGTTCTGAATGCAGTTTTTGGAATGTCTGAATCTTTTACTCGCAACTGATAATAACTGAATCTCAAATCTATCTTCGAAAACACGGTAGCTCCTTTCAACTGATCAAACAAATCATCAATTAGAGGCAGAGGGTATTTGTTCTTGATAGTCACTTTGTTCAATTGACGATAATCAATGCACATTCTTATCGTACCATCTTTCTTTTTCACAAATAGAACTGGAGTACCCCAAGGTGAGAAACTCGGACTAGTAAACCCTCTATCAGTCAATTTTTTTAACTGAGACTTTAATCCTTTTAACTCAATCAAAGCCATTCTATATGGAGCTATCAAAATCGGAATAGTTCTCGGTACTAATTCAATGCCAAATTTGACTTCTCGTATCAGAGGTAATCCTTGAAGTTCTTCAGGAAACACATTAGGGAATTCACAAACAACAGGCACTGATTCAACGCTCTTTTCTGACACTTTTGAATTAATCACAGAGGCAAAGTAAGCTTCACAACCTTTTCTCACAATACTCAGAACTTTCACTAACGAAATCACAGCAGGCAATCCATTCAAATCACTGGATTCAATTCGAACTATTTCATCATTCTTGCATCTCAAATCAATAGTTTTCCATTTGTAATTCACAATAGCATCATGCAAAGTTAACCAATCCATACCCAGAATTATATTAAACTCATCAAAAGGTAATATAATCAGATCAGACGGAAAACAAATGTCTCGAAACATTAACAGATAATTCTTGTAGACTTTATCAACCAAAACACATCTACGTAGGGGTTCGATACTCTAATCACAAATTCAGTAGACTCTACAGAAAAATTCTTACTGGATACTAAATTCATGCATATATATGAATACGTTGATCCAGGATCTATCAAAGTAATCACGGAAGTATCATAAAGTGTGAAAGTACCAGTTATAACATCTGGAGACGAAGCTTCTTCACAAACTCGGATGGCATAGGCTCTGGCAGGTGCAGGAGCCTCGAATCTAACAACAGTGTCTTTTGTTCCCCTCTGACTGCCACTCACATTACCCATATTTCAGGCCACTTGGCCTCGAATTTTGCATAATCTCTTGCTCGACAGACTCGGGGCAATCACGAATAAAATGGTCTAAAGATCCACATTTGAAGCAAGCTCGATCATATAATCTACAATTGTTGGGATGTCTTTTACCACAGTGTTTACACTCGGGTCAATCAAATCGAACATTTCCAACACTGGCAACAGATGTAACTAGAGCTCTGAAGTTCGAATGTGATCTAGCACGATCTCTACTCAAATGTCCCACATTAGCCTTGAACGGCTATAATCATCTAGAAATTTCTTTGACATAGTCTAAAATAGCTTCTTTGATGATCTCTTTCGAAACTCTCTAGCTTTTGAATTAGCTTTTCTTTTCTCTTTCCTGAGCTCTTCAGCTTTACATGCCCATTCAACAAACACTACAAATTCTTTGATCTCAAGAATCCCAACTAACAAACGAATATCTTCATTCAAACCATCTTCAAATCTTTTGCACATTATTGCCTCAGTAGATACACATTCTCGAGCATACTGACTTAGTCTTACAAATTCTCGCTCGTATTCTATAACAGACATACGGCTTTGTTTAAGGTCAAGAAACTCTTTACGTTTCTGATCGATGAATCTCTGATTGATGTATTTCTTCCAAAATTCAGTTTGGAAGAAATCCCAAGTGACTCATTCCCTCGGAACCACGGATATTAAAGTCTTCCACCAATGATAGGTTGTATCTGTCAAAAGCGAAACGACACACTTTAGGCATTCATCAGGAGTCAATGACAATTCATCAAATACTCTTATCGTATTCTCTAACCAAAACTTGGCTCTCTCATAATCATCATTCGTATTAGCTCAGAATTCTTCGGCCCCATATTTTCTAATTTTATCAACCGGTGGCTTGTTTAACTGAATCGGATTTGCTTGTGGCATAGCAGAGGCTTGCAGAAAATTAATCAGGGTTGGGGGTTGTTGAACAGCCAGATTAGTTCTAATGTATTGACCGAACCAATCATTCAGGTCTCCATCATGGCTCCTCATAACAGATCTAAAGTCGGATGGCGCTGTCCCTTGCGCGGGAGTAGGCGCATTACTCTCCACAGCATTAGCTACAGCTCGTTCGGGATCCATTTACTATATAAAAACACATTTTCATTGTCAGGATTCATCACACTATCACAGTTCATAAATATGGCATGTATAGCTAGACTCATATACGCTACGTTAGTCTAAAATAGACTAAACCATAGCTTTGATACCAACCAAATGTAACACCCCTAACCCGTATCCATCGCTAGACTAAGGTTAAAGGCGTTACCGGTCAAATCAGAACATTTAGCATACATTTCACAAACATCATAGCATCAAAGGTCAAACATCAATATAGTGTCCTTTATTTAGATTATCGAGACCTTACACATGCTTTAGAAAGGGGTCGGAACTAACTGAGCTCATACAACATTTTTCAAATTTTAAACATTTTTCAAAGCTGTAGAGGTCACACGCCAGTGTGAACAAGCCGTGTGCCTCACACGACTTTAGACGCACTCGTGTGTCTAGGCCGTGTCAAAACAAGGCATACATACTGACTTAATCACACGGCCACAAGACATGCCCGTGTGCCTTGGCTGTGGTCGAGATTGACTTGGGTCACACAGCTAGCCACATGTCCGTGTGCCCTGCCCATGGTCAAAATTGACTTAAAATTGTAGGGTACCCCAGAGGATACACGGCCGTGCAACATGACCATGTACTACACAAGGTTGAGACACACGCCGGTGTCTCTATCGGTGTAGACAAAAATAGGCAATTCAAAAAGCCAATTTGCCGCCCAATTTGGGTCAATTCTACAAGCATCAAACCAAGCACATTTACACTATAATTTCATCCAATTTCAATACCAAAACATACATCATTCATGCTATATTATTATCAACCAAATTCAAGCTTAATAGCCGTACCAAATTATGTCAAAACATAAGACAAAATCATATCTAAGCATTTGCTTCATAACCTCATTTTACTTCATTCAATCACATGTTATAAACTTACCAATTTCTCAAATATGCACATACTAAGACTTACCAAAATTGACCATTTCATTTGGTCATTCATAAACACATCACATAAGCATAATTTGCATCATATATCATATATCAAAATCAAACCATAAGTTCAACCATAATTAAGCCATATCACATGGCTAAATATACACTTCTCAAAATATATTCAACTACCTCTAGCCTATACATGCCATACTCTAATATTTACACTTTCAAAATGTACCAAAATAAGGTTCGATAGTGTGGTGACAATCCTTGAATATCCCCGAGCTTCCGGTAGCTTTGATATCTATAAAGCAGTTGAAAAACACACAAAGTAAGCTTTCAAAAGCTTAGTAAGCCATATACAATTAAACTTAACATTCAAACATAAAAGCGTCACCAAATTACATATACTCCATGGCCAAATGCTATCTCAAATCACATAGTTCATGTACATTTAACATATTTTCAGTTCAATTACACATATAGCATATTTTCCCATACTCATAACATATATCATCACTTGTACATATACTTACCTTTTATTTTCAACATAGTATACATTTCAAACGTACCTGAATCGGATATACATCTCATATAATCATTTGCTTCTTGAAATGCCCGTTGAACCGTTTGGAATCATAAGGATACGCGGATAACTCAGAAAGCTCGTACAATGCCAACGGTCCAGACATGGTCTTACATGTACTCAAATATCGATGCCACTGTCCCAAATAGGGTCTTACACGAAATCAAATACGATGCCAATGTCCCAAATGCGGTCTTACACGTAAATCATAAGTCGATGCCAACGTCCCAGACGTGGTCTTACATGATAACACATATCAGATCCTATGTCATAACATATGTATCCTAACTATTCCTAAGGTTCGTACGGGACTTTTCAGACGTTGAAACTTTCTCGATACTTTCTCGAATGTCTCATTTTTCTCAACTCATATATTCATTCATCATAGTTTAATAGCATATAAATCATAATAATTTAATTTATAACACATTTATTTGTATATAGACTTACCTCATACGGATTCAAATAAACAGAATCGGCTACTCGATGACTTTTGTCATTCCCCGATCTAATTTCATTTTCTTTAATTCTTGATCTATATAAATTCAAATTTAACTCTTTTATTCTCCAAATCATTCAAATCAATCCAAAAACACATATTTAGGGCATTTTACAAATTAACCCTCATATTTTCACAATTTTGACAATTTAGTCCCTAATCACAAAAATCACAAAATACACAAAATTTCCTTAGACAATAGCTTGGATTAATATTCATAGCACTCATACAAGTCCACATATTTCATTTATTTCACATTTTAGTCCCTCAAATTACAAATTTCATAATTTAGCCCATTTTACTCAAATTCATCAAAATTTCAAGGACAAAATATGCTAACCCAACACATATCTTTCATTTTTCATCATTTAACAACACAAAACTCATAATTTCATAATGGCTCAATTCAAAATCATCAAAAAACGTAGAAATTTAGACATGGGCTTTATAGAATATCAAGCAACTATCACAAAAACGTAGAAATTATCAAAAACGGAACAAAACTCATACCTCAATCACCAAATCAATAGCTGAACCCTAGCTTAAATTTTCTTTTCTTTTCTTTTTGTATTTTCAGCAATGGTGAATGATAATGGCTTGATTTTCATACTTTTTTTTATTAATATTAACATAAATTATCATATAGCATTTTTAACCTTAATGAAATAATTATAAAAGCTTATAATGGTTTCCCATAAAACTCCATTAACCATGTTAATGCTCCATTTACAACATAAGGACCTTCAATTATAAAGACACCTCAAATAGGCACTTTTACAAACAATAAGCAACTTTTATAATTTACACGATTAAGTCATTTTATCAAATTAAGCACACAAATGATCGAATTTTCATACGAAAATTTCACACTTGCTAATTCACATATAATAAGCATGAAAAATAATATTAAAATATTTTTTGACTCAGATTTGTGGTCCCAAAACCACTATTCCGACTAGGGTCTAAACCGGACAATTATAATGTCCTAACATTAGATACCATTTTCATAGAATCAAGAGATCAATAGCACTGAAGGACTAAAATGTTGAGAATATCACAACACCAACATCTAAAGAGGAAAATTTATTGAAGGGTAACTTGAAGGAACTTTGGTCAACCACTCAACTTATAATGGAATGCATATTTGTCAATTGTTGGTTAAAATAGAAAAGACTATAAATATCACTTTATAAGTCTTTTTATAGGAGAAAAACCTTTTTAGGTTAACCATTAGATTTCTATTTTAATTTTCTACATCAATGTTACATTTCTTAGAAAGGTACAGCGACCACTCTGTACTTTAAAATTATTGTGAAGGTTTTCTTTAAGTTTTCCACTTTTACTTTATCTAATTGCATATTATTATCATTAGGCTTTCGATATTTAAGGAATTGAAATATTTCTCCTTCTTTAATTCAAAGAATTCAATAAATACACTACCAATTCTAAACTGTCTTTAATTTTGATTACTTTCATGTTTTATTTTAACATAAATTGATTTGGTGTCTTAATTTTGCAATTGGTATGAACTAATTTCTTGGGTAGTTGATTAATTGAAATGTGAAATGGTGAATTTTATGTTTAAGGACTAGATTGTAAAATTTAGAATAAATTGAATTTATTGAAAACCTAGAATTAACAACTCTAAGGAACTATTTACATAGGTGAGACCAAAAGGACAACCTATTATGTAATAATTCAATTAGTTCGATTTAATCTAGTGAGACCAAGAGGTAAATTTGTAGCAGCCTGATTTTTTTATGGTGTCGAAAACAGTGATTTCGAGGCCACCAAATTCGATGAGTAAGTTCATTAATATTATTATTTAATATTTATGAGTTAAATGTGGTTTTAAAAAAAGTTTTTGAATTGGTAATTTATGTTTTATAATGATTTATTAGGTTTGTGTGGTAAGACCATACATCAAGTGGTTTTAGAAAGTGAGGTATCAGGATGTTGTTTCTATAAACCAAGTCATAAATACTTTTATAAATATTTATGGAGTGTCATTAAGGTGGTATTAAAGTTTCGTTGAAATATTTTAACGTTTTGATAGTTAATTAATTAAAAATGACTAAATTGAAAAAGGTATAAAACTTGCTAATTATTATAAATAAGTGATTAAATAGCTTGATTAATAAATAAAGAAGGACTTAAGTAATAAATATACCTAAATTAATGAGGTGGGGTGGCATATGAAGAAAAACTAAAAAAATAAAGTGATAGAATGGCAAAATTATAATTTACTTTAAATTAAAATAAAACAATTTGGAATTGGAAAGTTTTCTAGGCATTTCTTCTTCAATTTTCAGCCTAAACAGACATAGGGAGGGAGCTTTAAGCTGGTTTTTCATATTTTTGCTTCATGTGAGTTCAATTCTTACTAGTTTCTTGTAATTTTTATGTTTTTGAAATTGTTACAATTAGGTCCAACTAAATTGTACCTTCATTTTTAATTTTATTAAAAATTTTGGAAGTTGTCATTGATAAATATTGATTTTAGGATTAAATTGTGAAAATGTTAAAAATTAGGGTTTGATAGTAAATTTTGGGTTTATTAGGGGATGTATGAGGGCCTAAAATATTTGGATAGATGATTGATTGAGAAAATAAGTTAATTTGATAGATTATAAATTAAGGGATTAAATTGCAAAAAAAATGTAAAAGTTTTGGGTAATTGCATAAATTCTTAAAATAAAAGGGTATTAATTGGAAATAAAATATATGCTAATAAATGAGTAACTTTTATATTCTAGATCAAGATCTCGTAGCTACTCATGAAAAAGGAAAAATAGCTGAATAGTCCTTGAACTTCTGCAATTACTATAATTTAGTCTAGGTAAGTTCGTACGGTTAAAATTTAACATTTGTATGAATTAACTATTGGTATTATGTATATATATTTTATTGTTAGAAATAATTTATTGTTGGAATTATAATATTGAAATGAATATTCGTTTTGAATTAAACGTGGGATTTGAGTACATTTGTGATTTAGTATATGATGGTATTGGAAGGAGATATCGACATTATTCCCAAGTAAACTGAGGTTCAGTATTTGTTGCAAATTCTCATGTTTTATTTTTTGTTTGGTATAACTGAACGGATCAGCTCTTACGAGCTTCTGTTCAGCTCTTATGAGCTTCTGTTCAGCTCATACGAGCTTCTGTTGACTTATTCGGGAGAACCAGCTCTTATAACTTCTGCTAACAATGTACTCTTATCTGTAAGTTGTTCTTCGAATGGAGAAATCTCAGTAAGGTGATTTATTTATAAAAAATTGAAAGATATGTTATTTATTTTGTATTGATTTGAATACGGATGTATTTCTTGATTGAAGTTGTAAATGACAGGGAATTGTCATGGATGATTTTTAATACCTAAATTATTAAAGTTAGTTTGGTAAGATTTTTGTTTAACACGTCGAACTTACTAAGCTTCACTAAGCTTATTTGTATTGTTTAATGTCTTTTTAGATTTTTTGGAAGGTTGGGCGATCGGATTAGCACCCAAGTCACACTATCCAGCTTATCTCGGTAGTTTTTGAAATGTTAAATACGGTTTATATGGCATGTATAGGCTTTTGTATGGTCACACTATCCAGCTTATCTCTGTAGTTTTTGAAATGTTAAATACGGTTTATATGGCATGTATAGGCTTTTGTATGGTCTTGGTCAAAGTTTAACTTATGTAAATATTATGAATAATATTTTGTTTATATTATCAACCTACATATTGGTAAGAGATTAAGGTATAATTGTAATGTTATTATAAGTGATATATGTATGTATGTATTTGAATTATAGTGAACTTTGGTAACTTGGTTAGGTAAATTAATTAGGTAAGTTTGGATATTTGGTGGAGGTTTTTTTATTAAGTTGTCATTTGAGTTATCTAAGGGCATATTGGTTGTATGTGGTGATAATACATGTTTAAGACTTGATTTTAGCTTGTGTTTAATGTCTTGTTATGGCTTGTTGATGTGTAAATTGTTAAGGCTAGGTTGGTATCAATTTGGGTGAGAAATGTGGCTTAAAAAATGGCCTATTTTCATCCACATGGGTAGAGACACAAGCGTGTGTCTCAACTGTGTATGACATACAGCCAAGTGGCACGGCCGTGTGTCCTCTGTATCTTTTTAAGAATACAGGTCATTATGCTCACACGGGTGTGTGACTTGGCCGTGTAACCCAAATCAAAGAGTTACACGGGTACGGACACGAGCTGGACACGGCTGTGTGTCCTTATTTTGAATACCCACACGGCCTGAGACACGGGCGTGTCTCCTGACCGTCTGAGTCACACAGCTGTGTAACCCTTGCAACTTTGAAAATTTTATATATTTTCTAAAAAAATTCTTTGAGTATCTAGTTTAGTCCCGACTTATTTCTAACTCGTGTTTTATGCCCCAATAGCTCGTATAACGGATAATATATTTGATTTTAATTGGTTTCTGCCATGAATGTTATATTATATGAAATGTCTATTTATTTGATCTGTAAATTCTAGTAATGCTCCATAACCTTGTTCTGACGATGAATACAGGTTAGGGGTGTTACAATTAGTGGTATCAGAGTCACAACTAAGTTGATTTTCTAACTGAACGTAACGTGTGAAATGTCTAGAATTACATGCCATATGAATCTGTGATAGTGTGATGTGTATGATCCGATCTAACCTTCGTTTTCTTATAGATTGTAAAGATGTCAAACGAACCTGATTGTGCTGTCAATGATGAGGTTAACATTATAGTACCAACTTCTGAGCATAGAACAAGTAGTAATGTCCCGATTCCTCGACTCAAGAACATGAATTTAAAAATATGTTCTTTGGGTATATGAACCAGTGGTTTAGCGAGTTTATGCAAGAAAAAAATCCAACTCAACAACCTCCACCCCTTATCATACCACCTGTTGTACTTTCGGTTGCACCGCCACCTCCTCCAGTGAGTGAACCTAATAAACGTACTTCAGTTGAGAAACTTAGAAAGTGTGGTGCTAAAGAATTTAGGGCAGATTAGAGGATGATCTGGTCAAAGCTGAGGATTGGCTTCAGAATATATTACGGGTTTTCGAAGAAATGGCTTGCTCTCCTGATTATTTTCTTAGATGTGTTATTTCGTTATTAAACAAGGAAGCATATAGTTGGTAGTCGACGATAGTAGCTGTGGTACCGAAGGAGAAAATTTCCTGGAAAATTTTTCAGACTGAGTTTAAAAAGAAATATGTCAGAAAAAGGTATTTAGACAAGAAAATGATAGAATTTCTTGAGTTACATCAGGGAAATAGATCGTTAGCTGACTATGAGAGAGAAATTGTATATCTCATTAAATATGCTCGAGAAATTGTGCCTACTAAAGAAGAAATGTGTATCCAGTTTGAAGATGGTCTGACTGATGAAATTCGAATGATGATTGTAGGTAATGAAATACGAGAATTTTTTGTCTTATTCGATTGTGCACAAAAAATGGAAGAAGTGTACAGCTGTAAGATACAACGAGATAGGTGGAATCGAGAATTTCACAAGAGAGGTTCTTCTAAGTCATTTTCGGCATTACCGACGAAAAAGACTAAAGATGATTTTAGCTGAGCTACCTTAGTGTCTGAACATTCGAATAAAAACAAGACAATTCAACATTATTTCAGAGTATCTACTAGACCAGCTAATAGTGTAGGTAGTGTACAAAATACTCCGAAGAGTAAATGTAGATATTGTGAAAAACATAACCTTGGCGAGGGTAGAAGTAAAACGGAAGCCTGTTATAGATGTGGATCAACTGATCATTTTATTTGTAATTTTCCTAAATTTCCAAAAGAGGATGAAGATCAGAAAGAAAAGCAAATGTTTACTCCTCAGAAATGTAGACGTTCGGGCCAAAATAGTGCCATCGGGACTACTCATTTGGGAATAAAAGACACTATCGTTCAGTCGAGGCTAAAACACCTACTCGCACTTATGCCATTCGAGCTAGAGAGGAAGCTACTACTCCAGATGTAATTGCTAGTATATTCTACTCTTTGATGTTAATGTGTATGTATTGATTGACCTTGGGTCAATTCATTCTTATATATGCACTGCATTAGTAACGGAAAAGAGGTTACCTATTGAATCTACAGAATATGATATTCAAGCTACTAATTCACTAGGTCAGAGTGTGATAGTTAATTTAGTTTGTCGTAATTGTCCACTGAAAGTTAAGGGCTGTGAATTCCCTGCTGATTTGATGTTGTGACCCTTTCTAGAATTTGATGTTATCTTGGGCATGGATTGGTTATCTTTACGTGATGCTATGGTAAACTGCAGACAGAAACGAATCGATTTGAAATGTCAAACAAGAGAGATGATTTCAATTGAGTCTTAGGATACGAAAGATTTTGTTAGAATTATTTCGGCTTTTTTTTTTTTGCTAAAAGACTGATACGAAAAGGTAGTGAAACATTTCTAGCATATATCCTTGATACCCAAGATCCAGAATCAAAGCTAGATCAGTTACTAGTTGTTAGTGAGTTCGTTGATGTATTTTCTGAAGAGTTGTCAGGTTTACCTCTTGCTCATGAAGTTGAGTTTGTGATTGATTTGGTTCCTGGAACTACATTGATATCAATATCATCGTACCGTATCGCACTAACTGAACTAAAAGAATTGAAAGCACAATTGTAAGAGTTATTAGATCGAGGGTTTATTCGACCGAGCATGTCTCCCTAGGGTGCACCTGTTTTGTTTGTGAAAAAGAAATACGATTCTTTAAAATTGTGTATAAACTATAGATAGTTGAACAGAGTCACAATAAAAATACCCTTTGCCACATATCGATGATTTGTTTGATCAATTGAAATGTGCCATAGTGTTCTCGAAGATAGATCTCAGATCCGGGTATTATCAATTGAAGGTTCAAGACTGTGATGTGTCAAAGACTGCTTTCAGAACTCGATACAATCATTACGAGTTTCTAATAATGCCATTTGGTTTAATTAATGCCCTCACTGCTTTTATAGAATTAATGAATCGGATTTTTCAACCTCATGTGGATAGATTCGTTGTTGTGTTTGTTGACGATATATTACTCTATCCCAAGATAGAATCCGAGCATGCACAACATTTGAGGATTGTATTACAAACTTTGAGAGAAAAGCAGTTGTACACAAAATTTAGTAAATGTGAATTTTGGCTTCGTGAGGTTAGATTTTTGGGTCACATAGTATCAACTGATGGGATTCGAATTGATCCGAGTAAATTTTCTACTATGATAAATTAGAAAACTCTAAAAAATGTCTCAAAAGTACGAAGTTTTCTAGGTTTAGTAGGTTACTACCAATGCTTTGTTAAAAAATTTTTGATTATTGCTTTGCCAATGACCAGATTATTACAAAAAAATGTTGAGTTTGTTTGACCTGATAAGTGCCAAACAGAGTTTTGATCAGCTGAAGAAAATGTTGACGGAAGCCCAGTCTTAACTCAGCCTGAATCTGGAGTAGCGTATGTTGTTTATAGTGATTCATCTCTCAAAGGTTTGGGTTGTGTACTGATATAGTCAGAAAAAGTAGTAGCCTATGCTTCTCGACAATTAAAGTCGCATGAGAAGAATTATCCTACACATGATCTCGAGTTGGCCGTGATTGTATTCACTTTGAAGATTTGGAGACATTATTTATACAGTGAGAAATGTCACGTGTTTATAGATCACAAAAGTTTAAAGTATTTGTTCACTTAGAAAAAATTGAATTTAAGACAGAGGCAGTGGTTAGAATTACTCAAAGATTACAATCTGGTTATTGGTTATTGTAACAGTCCAATTTTGACCCTAGTCGAAACAGTAGTTTTGGGACCACATATCCGAGTCATAAAAATAGTTAAATATTATTTTCCATGCTTATGATGTGTGAATTAGCATATCTGAAAGTTTCGTCTGAAAATTCGATTTTTTGTGTGCTTAATTTGATAAAATGACCTAATCGCATAAAATATAAAAGTTGCTTGCTACATGTTAAAAGTGCTTATTTGATTTGGCTTTGTAAATGAGAGGTCCTTCTTATGATATTTGACCATTAAAAGCATGAGTGGACATATATGGCCTTATTATAATGGTTTATTTATGTTTTAATGAAAGGGTAAAATGGTAAAACAATTATTAAATGAATTATAACTAAAATAAAGTTAGGAAATTATGGTCATTTATTCATCCATGACCGAAACACAAAAAGGAAAGAAAAGAAAAAGGCTTGCTAGGGTTCGACAATATTAAACTTTGATTTAGGTATGTTTTTGTTTCAGTTTTTGATAATTTCTACGTTTTTGTAATGGTTGCTTCGTATACTATCAAACCCATGCCTCAATTTCTGATATTGATCATGATTTTGAAATGTGACATTGATGAAATTATGAGTTTTGTGAAGTTAGTCTTTGATAAATGAAAGTTTGATGTTGGGTTTACATGTTTTGTCATTGGATTTTTGATGAAATTGAGTAATTTGGGCTAAATTGTAAAAATGTTATTTTGAGAGACTAAAATGTGAAATAAATCAAATGTATAGACTTGTATGAGAGCTATGAAAATTCGGCTAAGCTTGTGTACAAGCAAATTATGTGTATTTTGTGATTTTGTGAATTAAGGACTAAAGTGTAAAAATGTAACAATGTGAGGGCTAGTTTGCGAAATGCCTTAATTGTGTGTATATGGATTGTTTTGAACGAATGTGTGATCGAATAAGTTAAATTTGAATTGATATAGATCAAGAATTAAAGAAAGCAAAATTAGATCGGGGAAAGTCGAAAGTTGTCGAGTAACTGATTCCATCCATCCGAATCTATACGAGGTAAGTCAATATATAATAAACGTGTTTGAATTGAATTATTATTGTTCATATGATATTGAATTTTTGAGGAATGAATATTCAAGCTTAATATGTGCTATTCGAGAAAGTATCGATAAAGTTCTGACGTCTGAAAAGCCCCGTAAGAACCTTGGGAATAGTTAGGATACATATGTCATGACATAGGATTTCGTTATGTGATTTCATGTAAGACCACATCTAGGACATTGGCATCGACTTCTGTTTTATGTATAAGACCATGTCTGGGACATCGGCATCGTATCTGATTTCGTGTAAGACCCTGTCTGGGACAGTGGCATCAATGATTGATTACATGTAAGATCACGTCTGGGACGTTGGCATTGTATATGTTCTCTGAGCTATCCCTGTATCCTTACGTTTCCAAATGGTTCAACGGGCATTCCGAGAAAATGAATGAATAAGTGAATATATATCCGATTCAGGTACGTTTGAATTGTGTACTATATTTGAAAATGAAAGGTAAGTATATGTGCAAATGATGATCTATGATCCAAGTATATGAATATGAGGTTTGTGTTGGTATTTGGCTCCAAAGTATAAGTAATTTGATGATGTTTATATGCTTTAAATGATAAGTTTAATTGTATATGGCTTACTAAGCTTTTGAAAGCTTACTTGTGTGTGTTTGCATTGTTTTATAGATATCGAAGCTACTGTGAGCTCGGGGATCGTTGAGGATCGTCACCACACTATCGAACCTTATTTGGGTATTTTTAAAAATGTATATACTGAAGTATGGCATGTATAGGCTAGAAGTTGTGGGATTATGTTTTGTGATGTATATATTTAGCCATGTGATATGTGTGACAGCCCTAAATTGACCCTAGTCGGGAAGTGGTTTCGAGACCGCTAAACCGAGTCACCGAAGTATTTGAATGTGATATTTATTGTCTAGAATATGTGAATATGAATGTGTGAAAGTTTTAAGCTTCGATTTAGTCGATTGCATGTGAATTTAGTTAATAGGACTTATGTGAGAAATTTTAGAAATGTGCTAGGCAAATGTAAGTGGCCTATTAATGCATGTTATAAAGATGATGGGTTTGCATGTCAAATTACCCAAAATTTGAACTAGTGGCCGGCCATGCTATGGGTTAAAAGGTATTATAAACATTTTATGTTAGTGTTTTATGTTAGGAATAATAAAATAAGGAGCATGGGTGATGAAAAAAAAAGTTCTCATTTTGCTCTTCCTGACCGAAAAATCAAAGGAAAGAAAGGAAGAAAGGTTGAAGAGGTTCGGCCATGCTTGTAACTAGGTTAAGGTATGTTTGATGTTATTCCATGAAATTCATGCATATTTTTAGTTGTTAGCTTGAATTCTACCTAGCCCATGGTTTAAATCTTTGCTATGTGATGGAGATGATACTCGGCCATGGATGTTGCCCTTCTTGGTTGGTGTTTGATGTTGTGTTGATGAGGTATGAAGATGATAGAGTTTGAGTGCTCAACAAAAAGGATTGGATGTGAGTGTGTGTGAGAATTTGAAAAAGGTAGGTCTTAGCAACTTCATGAAGCATTCGGCCATGGTAGGAAGTAGAAGAGAAATATAGTTGTTGTTCATGTTAGATGAAGTAGAGTCTAACAAATGAGCACATATGTGCATTAGTTGCTAGATGGAGAAAAATCGGCTAGCAAGTTGTGTACTAAGGCCGAATGTGACTTTGAATATTATTGAGTAATGTATGTGTTTTGAATTGATGGAATGGAGAGGATGCTTTAATTGTGTTATGAACAATTATATGTTAAATTAAGGGTTGCTAAGCTAGCTATTAAGGTGAAGTGCAAATGTTAGTATTTGAGTACTAGTGTATATATGTGTTTTAGCCGAGCTTTGAACTTGAAACAAAATGGTAATTAGTCAATACAAGTGACCATATTTGTAGAATGTATTAAGTATACAATCGGCCTCAACATAGACATGCATATTCGGCCACATGAATGAATACATAGATTGATGTTGTACGTTCGGCTATAGGTAAGCATATTGATGGCTTTATCTTGACTTAGAAAATCGGCTAAAGGAGAATATTGGCTAATATGTTAAATTTGATTAATGATTTCATACACATATGACTCTAATGCCTAATATACATGGGCTAAGTACCTTGAGTTTCTCTTTGATGTTCAAAATGATTAAATCAATTTATTTGTTAAATTAAGCTCAAGAACAAAGGGGAACTAAATCTGATAAAAGAAAGGAAAAGGTGATCGAATAGCCATTGAAATCGTTCGACAACATCCGAGGTAAGTTTTCGAGTAATGGAACTTAGATTATGATTCGATTAGATCATGTTATAAGCAAATCAAAATCATGCTCTTTGTATGTAGCTATTGAGCCGAAAATGATAATGCTTGATAAGTGACTTGTGTTTGAATTCTAGTTATGAAAATGAAATATAGATGTGTCATGATTTATTGATATGTGCATGAATATTCGGATGATAACCGGGCTAAGTCCCGAAGGCATTTGTGCTAGTGACTAATTCCGAGCTAAGCCCCGAAGGCATTTGTGCTAGTGACTAATTCCGGGCTAAGCCCCGAAGGAATTTGTGCGAGTTACTATATCCCGGCTAAGTCCCGAAGGCATTTGTGCGAGTTACTATAACCGGGCTAAGTCCCGAAGGCATTTGAGCGAGTAGCTATATCCGACTAAATCCCGAAGGTACTTGGTTTGGGAATGAGCAATCTTGCTGTAATAATTTCAATTAATACGCTCGTAAAATCCCAACGATGAGGTATGTTTCGTATATGCATTGGAATAGTTGATTCCTTTTAAATAGTATTCGCTCAGTCGATTAATAAGCTTCCGGCCTTTGGTTAAGTTGATCCCTTATGTATGAATATAATGGTTGGAAATGTGAAGTAGGTATGATTTTGAGAATATGTGTATATGAAATTATCCGTTTAGTCATATGAATGCTATACTTCAGTTGTGCCTAATTTCATTGCTCAAAACTTACTAAGCATTAAATGCTTATTCCGTTTCTTTGATTCTCTGTTTTATAGATTTTGGTTCGTCAGCTATCGGACTCGGGAGTGTCAAAGTTGAAGTCGCCCACACTATCAAAGCCCTTTTGGGACTCTTTTAGTTGAACTCTGATAATGGCATGTATAGGGCTGCCCTTTTGTTGTTAGTCAAGTACTTTGGTATTGTATATATTTGGATAGCCATGAGAAAATGGCTTATATATTTTGAGCATAGCGTTATAATCATTTTGTATATATATGGTTATTGAGAGGTGTGGAAATGCTTGGCAATGATTAGCCATTGGAATGGTTAATCACGATCATATTTTTGTGCTATGTATGTTAAAGGGCTAGTTGAATCATGGAAATTATGAAATAGGTAAAGTCTACCTTAAAAACAGATACCGACAGCAGCAGTGATGTGAATATGAAAAATCACTAAAACTAGTAGGAATATAATTAAATTGTGAATAAATTATGTAATCGAACCTTGATGAATTTATTTTCATATGAAAGTAACGAAACAATCATATGAGCCGTATTTTATGAGATGTTTAAGTTTTCGTGAAACAGGGCCAGAGCGAATTCTGGATTCCCTATTTTGACTTTGGAAATTCATTATAAATTAACCAGAGATAATTAGAAGTCATACCATATATTTATAGATTCCTTTTCGAGTCTAGTTTCTTTAGAAAGAAACGGCATAAGTATTGAAGCCCTGTACAGGGAGATATCTAAGTCGTAATGCATGAAGGTCAGAGTAGTCGAACCCTGAAACAGGGGAGACTTTAACTAATAAACTATACTAATTGGCTTGACAAAAAATTCTAGAAAACAATTTGTAGATGGAAATATGAGTCTAGTTTCAGGAAAAATTTACAGAACTAGTTTTCGAGTTTTGGAACTTGAGATATGATTTTTAAGGTGACAGTGACGCAGTTAGCCAGCTTGTCTGGAAATTTTAAAATGGACTGTGTAAATAAATGAATTAAGTCTGTTTGCACCTCGTGTTCGACTCCGGCAACGGTCTCGGGTACGGGGTGTTACAATATGGCTAGTTTGTATTTGAACTTATAGTTTGATAATGGAATATGATATGTAATGCTAATGTGAAATTGTGGTATGTTTTGGTTGGCCAAAAGAAATGGTTAATGTTGAGAAGTTTTGGTAAGTTTTGAGCATTTGATTGAATGATGTATTGATCATATGTTTAGGTGTGATTTTAGTTTAAGTTTTGGCATAAAGTGATTGATGAATTGAGATTTTGAAATGATTGGTAATGCTATAGCATGAATTGTGTATGGTTTGGTATAAATATTCACTGAAATGGTTATGCATATATGCTTGGTTTGGTGCTTGTAGGTTTTACCCAATTGGGGTGGCAAGTAGGCTATTCAAATGGCTTATTTTTGTCCACACGGGCAGGGACACAGGTGTGTGTCTCAACCGTGTCCGACATACGGCTATCTTGCACGACCTTGCGCCCCCTAGGGTACCCTACATTTGTAAGTCAGACTCGAGCACGGCCAAGGCACACGGGCTTGTGGCTAGCCGTGTGGCCCAAGTCAGTCTCGACCACAGTCATGGCACACGGACGTGTCTTGTGGCCGTGTGAGTAAGTCAATATGTATGCCCTATTTTGACAAGGCCTAGACACATGGGTGTGTCTAATGCCACGTAAGGCACATGGCCTGTTTACACAGGCGTGTGAACTGTACTTGTTTGAAAAATATTTAAGTTTTGGAAAATTTTTGTATGTATTCGATTTAGTCCCGACTCCTTTCGATGCATGTTTAAGGTTTCGATGACCTATATAAGGGACTCTATTTTAATGATTGATCTCTGATGCTTTGATGATTATGAAATGAAAGTTAAATGTTCTGATTAATCTGGTAATGCATTTAACCCTAGTCCAACGACAGATACGGGTTAGGGGTGTTACAATTACCATTCGAGAAAGGCTAAAGTGTTGCTGATGCACTTAGTCAAAAGTTGTCATTGTTTGCACTCCGAGCGTTGAGCGTTCATTTATCCCTTAAAGATTTTCTTCAGCTGATCAAAACTCTATTTTAGCAGAGTTGAGAACGAAAGCCCTGTTTCTACAACAAATTCGGGAATTGCAAGATGATGATCCAAAGTTGATGTTCAAATGACAGATAGTTCAAAATAATTTGAGTTCAGAGGAGAGGACAGTGTTGATGATAATGGTACATTGCGTTATCGTTATAGAATTTGTGTTTCAACTAATTTAGATTTGAAAAATGATATTCTTTCTGAAGCTCACAGTAGCACGTACTTTATTCATCCGGGTAGCACAAAACCCCTATTTCTACAACGAATTCGAGAATTTCAAGATGATGATCCAAAGTTCATGTTGAAATGGTAGATAGTTTAGAATAATTTGAGTTCAGAGTACAGTGTTGATGATAGTGGTACATTATGTTATCGCGATAGAATTTGTGTTTCGAATAATTTAGATTTGAAAAATGATATACTTTCTGAATTTCACAGTAGCTCGTACTCTATTCATCCAGGTAGCATGAAGATGTATTGCAATTTGAAACAGATGTATTGGTGGTCGAGTATGAAACGGGAAATTTGTGAACTTCTAGCTAAATGTTTGATATGTCAACAGTTGAAAGTAGAACATCAAGTACTAATAGGTTTATTACAATCTGTTAGGATTCCTGAATGGAAATGGGAGCGAGTCACAATGGATTTTGTATCTGACTTACATGTAATGCCCAGAAAGAAAGATTTGATCTAGGTAATTCTTGATAGATTGACTAAATCAGCACATTTTATTCCAGCAGAACAGACTTTACACTTGAGAAATTAGTGGAACTATAAATAATAGAGATTGTGACATTACAAGGAGTTCCAACATCCATTATTTTAGATCAAGATCTGAGATTTACATTGAGATTTTGGAGCAAACTTCAGGAGGCTCTAAGCACTAAGCTTAATTTCAGCACAGTTTTCCATCCTCAAACTGACGAGCAATCAGAATGAGTGATTTAGATTCTGGAAGATATGTTGAGATGTTGTATACTCAAATTTGAAGGTAGTTGGGAAAAGTATCTACCAGTAGCTAAATTTGTATATAATAACAGTTATTAATCCAGTATAAAAATGGCACGTTTGAAGCTCTTTAAAAGAGAAAATGTAAAACACCATTGTATTGGTCTGAGCTGAGTTAATCCACAATGGTAGGAGTTGATTTGATCTGAGAAACTGAGGATAAAGTTTGAATTATTCGGGATAGTTTGAAAGCTGCATCTGATCATTAGAAATTGTATGCGATCTGAAAAGAAAAGATATAGAATTTGCTGTTGGTGATCGGGTATTCTTAAAATTCTCTTCATGGAAGAAAGTATTACGGTTCGGTAGAAAGGGCAAGTTGAGTTTGAGATTTATTGAACCGTATGAAATTGTTGAAAGAATGGGCCCTACAACTTATAGGTTAGCTTTGCCCTCTGAACTCAAAAAAATCCATAATGTGTTCCACGTATCGATGCTGAGATGGTACAGATCTGATCCTTCACATGTGATTCCTCATAGTGAGATTAAGCTACAGTTAAATTTGCGTAATCGAAGGAACCAGTGAGAATTTTAGCCCAGGAAGTCAAAGAATTGCGAAATAAATGAGTTCCATTAGTAAAAGTATTCTGGTGTCGTCATGGTTTTAAAGAAGCTACCTGGGAAACAGAAGAATCAATAAGATTACAATATCCGAATCTATTTTCAAGTAACAATTTCGAGGACGAAATTTCCTAATGGGGGAGAGTTGTAACAACCTGTTTTGTTCAGTGGTGTCAAAAACAGTGGTTTCAAGGCCACCAAATTCGACAAGTAAGTTCGTAAATATTAAATATGAGTCAAATATGGTTTTAAAAGAAGGTTTTTGAATTGGTAATTTATGTTTTATAATGATTTATTAAGTTCGAGTGGTAAGACCCTAGGTCAAGTGGTTTTAGAAAGTAAGGTATCGGGACCTCATTTCTATAGTCTAGCTGTAAATATTATTACGGAGTGTCATTAAGGTGGTATTAAAGTTTCGATAAAAATTTTTAACATTTCGATAATTAATTAATTAAAATGGACTAAATTAAAAAAGGTGTAAAACTTGCTAATTATAATAAATAAGTGATTAAATGGCTTGATTAATAAATATGAAAGGACTTAAGTAATAAATATACCTAAATTAATGAGGTGGGCGGCATATGAAGATAAAATAATAAAATAAAGTGATACAATGACAAAATTACAATTTACTTGAAATTAAAATAAAACAAATTGGAATTGGAAAGTTTTCTAGGCATTTCTTCTTTAATTTTCGACCTAAACCGACATAGGGAGGGAGCTTTAAGCTGGTTTTTCATTAAAAATTATAACCCATAAATGGCCTTATTAAAAAAACATAAACCCGAAATGAAACTTTAATAATAAATAAAACCAAATGTAAATTAATTGCAGTCATGTGGCCACCTCCGAGTCCCTAGTAGCACCGAATCGTCCAAAGCTGGGGATTACCTGCATAGTCGAAGAGAAAGAGTGAGTTTACGAAAACTCAGTGTGCAATCCCCTATCAGTCAATCAATATACAGCATACAGTAACATTCTGGGCCTGAGCCCTAATCAGAAATAGTACAGAGTGGGCTATAGCCCAATACAGTAACAAAAACAATACAGTAATGCAACCCATCCCAAACCAGCCAACACACCACTCCGTACCACCAACACACCATGTGGGGACAAAGTCGACCCACCCAGCCAACACACCAATAATGCAGCTGCCAGTAACAGTACTGCGGCAAAGCAGCCAGTATCAGTATATGTGGCAGAGCAACCAGTAACAGTATACTTCCTCCTTAACAGAATCCCAACCCCATGCAGAATTTCATGTCATAAATCATATGCGTATGCAGAATGTCATGCTAAGAAAGAACAGTTATATCATAGCACAAATCAATCATTTACCCTCGAGGGGTAAAATAGTCATTTTACCCTATAGGGTTATTTTGGTCATTTAACTTGCTTTTGGGACTAGGTACTCTTACTAACCCATCAGAAGGTTTGCAGTTGCCTCGAACGACTTGTGTAACCTTAACGGTCCTAACAGTGTAAATTGGCCCGAGGCTCGTTTTGTAGCCCAAGTAGGCCCACACGTCCGTGTGGCCCATCAAGCCCAAAATTACCCTGACCATGCAAACTACACAGCCCACAAGCCAATTAGGCCTACAAGGCCTATTTCAGCCCATCGTGACCCAGAACGGCCTAAACCCATGAGAACGTTCATGGCGGCCTTTACCGTCTAATAACCATGTTTCACAGGGTCGGCTTATCTCACAGTGATCGCACGTCGTTTTACAGTTGGAAGGGGGTGTGATTACACTCAATTTTTAGAGAAGACCACCAATCTCCATGCGCCCCTAACCTAGATCCAAGTAAGATCCAACGTTAGTCCTTAAATCGCTAGGGTTCACACCCTCTTATCCACACTTAAAGCTCCAATCATACCATTCACTTACCTTGATTAAGCAAGCAGGGTTCACTCCTTCCTTAGGCTAGTGATCAACCACTCCTTGCCAAGGATCTGCATTACCAAAGCAATCCATTAATGATGATTTCCTATACACACACGACTTGAATCAAAACAGTCTTATAGAAAATACTAGATCAAATACAAGAAATAGAACATTCGGCCAACACTTCCTTACCCCAAACCAAGTTCACCACAAGATATGTGAAGGCTAAGTTACCCTTAGTCGAGTGAAAAGCAGAAGGTTTAGAATGCTACAGCAATCCCTTGAGAACCCCTTCACTCCACAAGTAGTTCTAAAACACAAGGGCACTAAGAATGAAGCACCAAGAGAAAAGCCGATAATGAAAGAACATACAGAATCTTACCAGGCACTATTCGGCCAATGTACCCACGTGCCAAGATGGTGAAGAGAGGAAAGAAATAGAGGGGGAGAAGAGACAAGATGTTCGACCAGAGAAGAAACAAAGGTTGTGGGAGAAAGTAATGTTAGGAGAAATCAGTCAAGAAGAAAGACTCACAAGGAAGGAAAACAGTCTGTTTCAAAAAGAACCAAATGATCCAAAAGGGTACCAACAATCGAAAAACAAAACTAAGTTACCCGGAAGACATGCAATATCCGGCCTCTACCAGAAAGTGCAAAGGAACAAAAAGAACTCTTTCGCAAAAATAAAAAGAATAGAAATCCCAAAAAAATTCAACACTTACTAGCCTATGACAGATTTTGGCACTAGAGAGTTCCACTTTCGGCAGACAACTACCTCACCCCTCCACTCTCCTAAAATCTCTCCCCTTATCACTCCCTAAATCCCTCAAACACCTATTCAAACTCTATTCAAACTCTCATGACCAATTCAACCTCAGAGCCCCCGTCCAACTCCACTACCTACTCAGCTCAACAGCAAAATAATTACTCCATTGCACAACTTAGGACTCAAACTCAAGTCCCTCAGCAGAAGTTACACGCCACCTTGCCACTAGACTACACACTCTCTTTGCGTCCTAAAACAAGCACTATTATTTATAAGGCCTATATGACAATGTCCAGATTCATTTAAGAGCAACACTAAAAATTTTGCAAAAGCCAAGACCTGAACCCAGGTTTCTCAAACACCCCTAAACACCCAAATCATTAAGCCAGTAAAAGCAAACATGAAATTTGTGTCAAATAATACAAAATTACAAACTCTAAATTTTTGGGGCGTTACAACTCTACCCCCTTAAAGAAATTTCAACCTCGAAATTTACCTGATCAAAAAAAATGAGGGTATTGTTGTCGCATAGCCTCCTCAGGTTCCCATCGTGGCTTCCTCTGAGCTATGATTACGCCAAAGCACTTTAACCAGTGGAATAGATTTCTTCCTCAGTACCTTAACCTCATGATCCAATATCTGCACTAGCTCCTCCTCAAAGGTCAGATCTAACCTAACCTCGATTTCCTCAACTGGTACAATATGTGTGGGATCAAAGCGATAAGCCTCAACATGGAGACGTGATATAGATTATGAATCTGGTCCAACTCTGGAGGCACCTCAAGTTGATAGGCGACCGGTCCTACACGCTTCAGTATACGATAAGGCCCAATGAACCTAGGGCTTAGCTTGCCCTTCTATCCAAACCTCAGAATCTTCTTCCATGGTGAGACTTTAAGAAAGACATAATCCCTCACAGAGTACTCAATCTCCTTACGTTTCAAGTCTGCATACGACTTCTGTCTGTCTGGCGCTATCTTTAAACGATCTCAAATCAGCCTTACCTTGTCCTCAGTATCAAAAACAATTTCAGGCCCCAGAGCTCGCCGCTCACCCAACTCAGTCTAACACGTAGGAGTATGACACCTACGACCATATAATGCTTCGTATGGTGCCATCTTGATGCTGGACTAGTAGTTGTTGTTATATGCGAACTTTGCTAACAGCAATGGATCTGTGTCCGATATAATAGAAACCGGTACCCCATGCAGTCTCACAATCTTAGCCACATATAACTTAGCCAACTTGCAGTCAATAATCAGTACGGACCGGTATAAAATGGGTAGATTTAGTCAATCGATCTACAATAACCCATACCGAATCCTTCTTAGTAGACGTTATGGACAGCCCACTCACAAAATCCATGGTTATCCTCTCCCACTTCCAGAGTGGAATCTTAACTGGCTGCAGTAAGCCTGAAGGCAGTTGATGCTTAGCCTTAACTTGCTAGCATGCCAGACACTTACTTACAAAATTGGTTACTACGCGCTTAAGTCCTGACCACCAATACAGCTCATGAAGATCTCGATATAACTTGTTTCCACCAGGATGCATAGCATATGGACTACCATGTGCCTCTTGCAGTATAGACCACCTCAGATCTGAACCCCTCGGTAGATAGAATCTCCCAAGAAAACACAATATCCCTTCACTATTCAATCCAAAATCTGAAGTCTCCCCATTCTCAACTTGTCAAAAACGAGGAACCAGTGACCCATCCGTCAACTACTTACTCCTAATCTGTTCAGTCCACATCGGTTAAACTTGTAGCTCAGCCATCAAGCTACCATCATTAAGCAAGCTGAGACAAGCAAAAATCACTCTTAAATCAACCACAGCCCTACGGCTCAGTGCATCAGCTACCACGTTAGCCTTACCAGGATGATATTCAATTGAGCAGTCATAGTCCTTAAGCAGCTCTAGTCACCTTACCTACCTAAGATTTAGCTCTTTCTGAGTGAGGAGGTACTTATGGCTTTTATGATCAGTGTAAATGATACACTTCTTACCATACAAGTAATGCCTCTAGATTTTTAGAGCAAATACCACCGCGGCTAACTCCAAGTCATGCGTAGGGTAATTCGTTTCATGGGTTTTAAACTAAAGAGACACGTAAGCAACCACCTTACCCTCTTGCATCAACACACAGCCTAAACTAACATGCAATGCATCGTTAAAAATAGTAAATTCCTTCCTAGATTCTAGCTGTATCAAAATAGGGGCCTTAGACAGAACCTTCTTCAGTTTCTCGAAACTTTCTTGCTGCCTATCGTCCAATCAAACGGTACTCCTTTACGCAGTAACTTGGTCAAAGGTGTAGTAATTAGTGAAAACCCCTCCACAAAACATCTGTAATATCCAGCCAGACCTAGAAAACTTCGAATCTTAGATATAGTATTTGGTGGTTTCCAATCCAGAATAGCTTCAATTTTTGAAGATCAACTCTCACCCCCTGAAAGATACCACGTGACCCAAAAATGTCACCTCGCACAGCCAAAACTCACATTTGCTGAACTTAGCGTATAACTGCTTTTTCCTCAAAATTTATAGAAAAATACGGAGGTGCGCATCATGCTCTTCCTCAGTTCTCGAATACACCAGGATATCATCTATAAATACTATCACGAACCGATCCAGATAGGGCTGGAACACTCGGTTCATCAGATCCATAAAGGCAGCTGGCGCATTCGTCATCCCAAACGACATCACTAGGAACTCATAATGACCATATCGAGTCCTAAACGCTATCTTATACACATCAGTCTCTTTAACTCTCAGCTGATGATACCTAGAACAAAGATCTATTTTGGAGAAAATCAAAGCTTCATGCAACTGATCAAATAAATCATGTATCCTCAGCAAAGGGTACTTATTCTTGATAGTTAGCTTGTTCAACTGCCGATAGTCAATGCACATACGCATAGATCCATCCTTCTTCTTCATGAACAACACTGGTGCTCCCTATGGAGACACACTGGGTCGAATGAACCCTCGGTCCAGTAGTTCTTGAATTTGAGCTTTTAACTCTACTAGCTCCTTCGGTGCCATCCTATAAGGGACGATGGACACTGGAGCTGTTCCCGGTAGAAGCTTAATACCAAACTCGACCTCACGGTACGGAGGCAACCTAAAGAGTTTATCAAGAAATACATCAGAAAAATATTTAACAGTTCTAATACCTTCGACTGAAGAACCCTCAGAATTAGATACACCAATGTAGGCTAAACATGCCTCACAATCCTTGCGAACATATTTCTCGGCCCTTAGTGTAGAGATTACATTTGATAGATAATCCTTTCATTCCCCAATCACAACCACCTCTTCATCCTCAGCAGTCCTCAGCACCATATGCTTAGCAGCACAATCCAAACTTGTACGGTATATAAGGTCGAATTCACCAAACGATAGCTCCATCAAATTCGCTGGAAAGATTACTCCTTGAACCTCTAGGGACACATTACTGAACAACTTATCTACCCTTACTTACTGTCCCAGTAGACTTATCATAGCCATTTCACCCACAGTAGTCTCACACAAAATACCCAAGGTTCCAGACCCAATATCGATTAAAGTAGTATAAGGTACATTATGGATTAGGAATGTACTAGTTAAAACATCTAGGGCATTGCCATCCTTTCGGCGACGTACAGCGTATACCAGAGTTGGCTACCTCGACTCAGTATTACCAGCACATTTTCCAGGTGCTCCACGACCTCGCCCCATACCATTTCCACCTCTGGCCTGACCACGGCCCCTCGGTGGCTACTGAAAACCTCTCGCTGGCTGCACATATCCCTGCCCTGTAGCTTGCATCTAAACAGGCCTCGGAGGACAATTCTTAACTTGATGCTCCAAAGACCCACATCTGAAACACGCCCTAATCTTCTTCTAACACTCACCTAGGTGATGTCTCCCACAATTTGCACAAGGCTGCGACCTCGCAATAAGAACCCCAACTCAGACTGGCCCATCAACCTTGGCTTCTTTTTAGACCCACCAAAATGAACCTGAGGGCCCTGAATCCCTCTTATATTTGCCCCTATCTTTCCCAGTTCTCGCGCTTAGAGCGCTTCACATCCTTGGTGATCTTCGCCTTTTCTACGAGAAGAGCAAAATCTAACTCCCTCTGTGGAGCTACCAAGACTCGTAACTTATCTCATAGGCCGTCTTCGAAATGCACACAGCGTTCATATTCAGTCGCCATTAACCCACGGGCATAGCGGCTAAGTCATAAGAACTCTGGCTCATATTCTACCACGAACTTATTTCTCTGGGTCAAGCTAAAATATTCCCTTCTTCAGGTGTCCACATAACTTACGCCCACATATTTCCCTTGGAATGGTGCCTTAAAGAAATCCTATGTTAACTGGTCAGCCTGAGTACTCTCTTTCACTGTAAGCCACCACTAATAGGCCTCGTCTCGTAGTAAAGACACTGCACCTTTTAATTTTTGCTCAAAAGTGCAATCGAGATCGTCCATTATTTTATCCGTAGCTTTCAACTAGTATTCAACCACATTAGAGGCTACTCCAGAAATACCCCTAAAAATCTCCGCTCTATTTGACCAAAGTCATTTTGAGCCTGACCCACGGCCCATAGCACCCGTATTGGTTCTAGCAACTCTCTCCAGAATTCAGACCATAACCTGGGATAGTGCATCATCCCCAGCTGCTCCATCGTATGATCCCATCTCAGTTACCGGTGAAGCTAGTGCCTCTCAGCCTCAACATTAGGTATGTGGCCCGATGCTGAAGACCCAGCCCTAACACTTCCACGGCCTCTATCACAGCCTCTTGTACCTCTTCTGCAAGTACCCCTTGTGCTCATATCGATTCGCATATTATTTGGTTTAGAAGTTTTATGTATCAATTAGTAATTTCAGTAATTATTAACAAATGTCTTATGAAAAATAGTATTCAGAATTGGATTTCACAGAACAAGGTCTCACTATAGCTTTTAGTTTCCTACAGTTTTAGTTTACTCCAACTAGAGTATCACAATAGAGTCTCATATCTAGAGTAATCTCAATATTGTATTTCAGTCTGATCAACCATCAGTTATCGAGAAACTTACAAATTTGGCACTAGAGACTCGGCGTACCACACCTGCGAATCCTCTAAAATATTTCAAGAATAATTTTCTAGAAATTTTAAACATTTTCAAAACCATTCCACAGCCGAGTTTTGAAACCTAGCTCTGATACCACTAAATATAACACCCTAAACCCGACCTAAACGTTATGGTCGAGTCTGGCGTTTCACATCGAAGTGTCATTATGAAAACTTTAGAGAGTTAGGTTCTTTGTTCTTACAAAATCATCTTGTCAAAACATTTTACTAGTTTTATTGCCTTTAATATGCTACACTGTTTAAGATTCGCAAAAACTTTTAAAACCTTGGAGTTGAAACACGTGATTTTGAAAAAAACAGTTATTATTTTAAAAACATGTCTTCTTAAAACTAGCAGTTTTTAAGTGAACATATAAAAGCCCAATTAAAAATTATAACCCATAAATGGCCTTATTAAAAACACATAAACCCAAAACGAAACTTTAAGAATAAATAAATCAAATGTAAATTAATTGCAGTCGTGTGGCCACCTCCGAGTCCCTCGCAGCACCAAATTGCCCAAAGCTAGGGATTACCTGCACAGTCGAAGAGAAAGAGTGAGTTTACGAAAACTCAGTTTGCAATAGCCCATCAGTCAATCAATATACAGCATACAGTAACATTCTGGGCCTGAGCCCTAATCAGAAATAGTACAGAGTGGGCCATAGCCTAATACAGTAACAAAAACAGTACAGTAATGGAACCCATCCCAAACCAGCCAACACACCACTCCCTACCACCAACACACCATGTGTGACAGCCCAAAATTGACCCTAGTCGGGAAGTGGTTTCGGGACCGCTAAACCGAGTCACCGAAATGTTTGAATGTGATATTTATTGTCTAGAATATGTAATTATGAATGTGTGAAAATTTCAAGCTTCGATTTAGTCGATTGCATGTGAATTTAGTCAATAGGACTTATGTGCGACATTTTTGAAATGTGATAGGTCGAAGCATAAGGACCTATTAGAGCATGAAATAAAAAGGGGGGACTTGCATGTCAAATTCCCCCCCTAACTAGTAGTGGCCGGCCATGACAAGCATGGTAGACCAAGTGTGATGGGCAAGACATGTCATAGACATGTTGTGTTGGTGCATCATGGGTGGAAAAAAATAAAATAAGGAGCATGGGCATAAAATAATGAAAGGGAATATGATGAAAACCAAAAAAAAAGTGTGTAGTTGTTTCCCCCCCCTTTTGCCGTGAGTTAAAGAAAAGAAAAGAGAAAATTTTGTTCATCCTTTTTCATCTTCATTTGGCCGAAAATTCAAAGGAAGGAGGAAGGAGTTCTTGCTTCATGTTTGGTTTGGAAGAGGATTAGGAGGAGGTTTGGCCATACTTGTATCTAGATCAAGGTATGTTTGAGGTTGTGCCATGAGATTCATGCATGTTTCTAGTTGCTAGCTTGAGTTCTAATTATCCCATGGTTCAAATCTTTGCTATGTCATGGGGATGATATTCGGCCTAGGTAGATTTTGTGTTAATGCCATTGCATGCTAAATATGAAGCTTGTTAATGATGCATGTGATGGTGGATTGATGATTCTTGAATCTTCTTTTTAGCATTTTTGAGTGAGCACATATGTGCATTGGTTGCTAGATGGAGAAGAATCGGCTAGCAAGTTGTGTGCTAAGGCCGAATATAATTTTTGTATATTAATGAGTAATGCATGTGTTAAATTGATGGAAAGGGAGAGGATGCTTTACTAGTGTATATATGTGTGTATTAGCCAAGTTTTGAACTTGAAACAAAAGGGTGTTTAGTCAATACAAGTGACCATACTTGTAGAATGTATTAAGTGTTGAAATCGGCCCCAACATAGACATGCATATTCGGCCATAGGAAGGAGATTGGTGTTGCATGTATTCGGTTAGAGGCAAGCATATTGATGCTTTTGTCTTGGCTTAGAAAATTCGGCCAAGGGGGAAAAATTAGCTAAAATGTTGAGTTTGATTCATGATTCCGTACATATGTGACTTTAATGTCTAATGTATAAAAATGGGCTAAGTGCCTTGTGTTCCTCTTTCCGATGCTCAAATGATTAAATCAATTTATTTGTTTAATTAAGCTCAAGAGCAAAGGGGAACTAAATCCGATAAAGGGAAGGAAAAAGTGGTCGAATAGCTATCGGAATCGTTCGACAACACCCGAGGTAAGTTCTTGAGTAAAAGAGCTTAAATTATGATTTGATTAGATCATGTTTTAAGCAAACCAAAATCATGCTCTTTGTGTGGCTATTGAGCCGAAATTGCAAGAATGATAAATGTCTTGTGTTTGAGTTTTACTAATGAAAACGAAATACGAATGTGCCATGATTTATTGTTAAATGTGCATGGTTATTTGAATGATGTCCGGGCTAAGTCCCGAAGGCTTTGTGCTAAGTGACCATATCCGGACAAAGATCCGAAGGCATTTGTGCGAGATACTAATTTCGGGCTAAACCCGAAGGCATTTGTGCAAGTTACTAAATCCGGGTTAAGTCCCGAAGGCAATTGTGCGAGTTACTATAACCGGGCTATGTCCCGAAGGCATTTGAACGAGTAGCTATATCCGGTTAAATTCCGAAGGTACGTGATTTGGGAATGAATGATCTTGCTGTAAAAATTTCAGTAAATACTCTAGAAACATCCCAACATTGAGGTATGTTTCGTATGTGCTTGAATTTAGTTGAGCCCTTACAAATAAGTATTCGCTCAGTTGATAAACGAGCTACCGGCCTTTGGCTAAGTTGATCTTTTGTGTATGTACATAAGGGTTGGTAATGTGAAGCAAGTATGATATCGAAAATTTGTGCATATGAAATTATTCGTTTAGCTATATGAATGCTATACTTTTGCTGTGCTGGAATTCCTTGCTCAAAACTTACTAAGCATAAATTGCTTACTCCGTTTCTTTGATCCACTATTTTATAGATTTTGGTTCTCCAGCTATCGGACTCGGGATTTTGAAGTCGAAGTCGCCCACACTATCAAAGCCCCCTTTTGGTACAATTTTGGTTGAACTTCGAAATGGCATGTATAGGACTACCCGTTTGTTGTGGGTCATGGACCCTTTGGACTTGTATAATTTTGGATAGCCATGCGAAAATGGCTTATATATGTTTGAGTGTAATGTTATAATCATTTGGTATGGATATGGTTATTGAGAGGTGTGGATAGGCTTGACAAGGATTGGCCATGGGAATGGTTAATCACTATCATAAATTGTGCTACTTATGCAAAAAGGGCTAGTTGAATCATGGAAACTATGAAATAGGTAAAGTCTACCTTAAAGGCAGATGCTGACAGCAGCAGTGATGTAGATTTGGAAATTCACTAAAAATATTAGGAATGGAATTAAATAGTGAATAAATTATGTAAACGAACCTTGATGAATCTATTTTCATAGGAAAGTAACGAAACAATCATACGGACAGTATGTTAAGAGATATTCAGGTTCTCGTGAGACAGGGCCAGAACGGTTTCTGGATTTCCTGTTCCGACTTTGGAAATTCATTATAAATTAACCAGAGACAATTAGGAGTCAAGCCATATATTTATAGATTCCTCTCTGAGTCTAGTTTCTATAGAAACAAACGGCATCAGTATTGAAGCCCTGTACAGGGAGATATCCAAGTCGTAATACGCAAAGGTCAGGGTAGTCGACCCTGTAACATGGGAAACTTTGAATAATAAACTGTACTAATTGGCCCAACCAAAAATTCTAGAAAAAAATATGTAGATGGACATATGAGTCTAGTTTCAGGGAAAATTTACGGAACTTGATTCCGAGTTTCTGAACTCAAGATATGCTTTTTAGAGCGACTATTACGCAGATTGGCAGTGTCTGGAAAATTTTTAAAGTTTGTTAACACCTCGTGTTCGACTCCGGTGACGGTCTCGGGTTCGGGGTGTTACATTTGATTGGTATCAGAGCTATGGTTTAGTCGATTCTAGGACTACCGTAATGCGTTGGGTCTAGCTATACATGCCATTTTATGTGATTATTTGATACTGTGGTGATTTCTGACATTTGCAAATGTGTTTATTTATAGTAATGGATCCCGATCCCGACCGAGCGGTAGCTGATGATCTTGAGAGTGTAGCGCCTGCTCCCGCACAAGGGACAGCGCCGGTGAACTCTCAACCTAATGCTAGTAACCCGAATGATGAAGCTAGACAAGCTTTCTATAGCGTGATGAATGATTGGTTCAACCAATACATTCGAACTAATACGGCTGTTCCACAACCTCCCTTCCCGACTAATACAACCCCCGCACCTACAATACCTTCGGTAACTGACCAAATAAGGTCAAATAAGCCCCCAGTTGACAGAATCTGAAAACATGGGGCTACTGAATTTAAAGCTACGGATAGCGACGATGCCGAACAAGCTGAATTTTGGTTGGACAACACTATCCGGGTACTCGATGAGCTATCTTGTACACCCGATGAATGCCTAAAGTGTACTATCTCCTTGCTACGTGATTCTGCCTACTATTGCTGGAGTACTCTGACTTCTGTTGTGCCCCGAGAGCAAGTAACTTGGGAGTTTTTCCAAACTGAGTTTCGGAAAAAGTATATCAGTCAAAGATTTGTTGATCAAAAACGAAAGGAATTTCTTGAGCTTAAGCAAGGTTCCATGTCGGTTACTGATTACGAGCGAAATTTTGTTAGACTTAGCAAATACGCTCGGGAATGTGTTTCGTCCGAGGCTATCATGTGTAAACGCTTTGAGGATGGGCTGAATGAAGATATAAAAATGTTTGTTGGCGTTCTTGAAATATGAGAGTTCGTAGTACTTGTCGAGCGAGCTTGTAAAGCCGAAGAGCTTAGAAGAGAAAAACAAAAAGTTGATGTGGGAACTGGAGAGTTTCGTAAAAGATCCTCGGGAAAGTCTCTTCAACAGGCATCGAAGAAATTTCGAGATGATGTGGGCCGGTCTAGAGGCACTTCGGGCCTTTTTAGACGAGATCGTGATCGACCTCCTGTGGGTACACGAGGCACTTCGGTCGCCAGTGTTGGGAATGAACGTCGAGATAGAACGAAATGTCGATATTGCGGTAAATGGCATTCGGGGAGTTGTAGATTCCCTGACCGCTCCTGTTACAAGTGCGGATTAGTTGACCACTTCATTAAAGATTGCCCGAGGTTGTCTGAACAGAATGTAAATCAGAGTGGGAAACCGGGTGCTACCACTGCTCGAGGTAGACCATCTGGAAATATGGGCAATGCTAGTGGTGGTCAGAGAGGATCTAGAGATGCTACGACCAGATCCGAGGCTCGTGCGCCTGCTAGAGCTTATGCTATACGTGCCCGCGAGGATGCTTCTTCGCCTGATGTTATTACCGGTACTTTTACTCTCTTTGATACTAATGTAATTGCTTTGATTGACCCCGGTTCTACTCATTCTTACATATGTGAAACCTTAGCATCCAGTAAGACTTTACCTATTGAGTCTACTGAGTTCGTAATTCGGGTGTCAAATCCCTTGGGTCGTTACGTGCTTGTCGACAAAGTGTGTAAGGAATGTCCCCTAGTAATTCGAGGTTCCTGTTTTCCGGCGGACTTGATGCTTTTGCCATTTGATGAATTTGATGTTATTCTTGGTTTGGATTGGTTGACCGTGCATGATGCGGTTGTAAATTGCAAAAGCAAGACGATTGAATTGAGGTGCGCAAATAACGAAGTAATCCGAGTTGAGTCTACGGACTTGGATGGGTTGCCAGCTGTAATATCCTCAATGTTGGCCCAGAAATATGTAAGAAAAGGGTGCGAAGCATACCTTGCGTATGTACTGGATGACAAAGAATTAGAAAAGAAACCTGAATCTGTGCCGGTGGTTTGTGAATACCCGAATGTTTTTCCTGAAGAATTACCGGGTTTACCACCTGTTCGGGAGATAGAGTTTGGTATTGAGCTTGTACCTGGGACTACGCCGATTTCGATGGCTCCGTATCGTATGGCACCAACCGAGTTAAAAGAGTTGAAAGCTCAGTTGCAAGAATTGACGGATAGAGGTTTTGCTCGACCAAGTTTCTCACCTTGGGGTGCACCAGTATTGTTCGTGAAAAAGAAGGACGGAACCATGAGGTTGTGCATTGACTATCGTCAACTGAATAAAGTGACGATAAAGAACAAATATCCATTACCGCGTATCGATGATTTGTTCGACCAACTGAAGGGAGCCTCAGTGTTCTCAAAAATAGATTTGAGATCGGGCTATTATCAGTTGCGAATTCGAGATTCGGACATACCCAAAACTGCCTTCAGAACGAGATATGGTCACTACGAATTCTTAGTGATGCCGTTTGGGCTCACTAATGCCCCTGCGGTATTTATGGATTTGATGAATCGGATCTTCAGACCATATTTGGATCGGTTCGTAGTTGTGTTCATTGATGACATCTTGGTCTATTCAAGAGATGAGACCGAACATGCTGAGCACCTGAGACTAGTGTTGCAAATTTTGCGGGATAAGCAGTTATATGCTAAGTTCAGTAAGTGTGAGTTCTGGTTAAGAGAGGTTAGCTTCTTGGGTCATGTGGTATCCGCATCGGGTATTCGAGTTAACCCGAGCAAAATTTCAGCCATACTTAACTGGAAGCCTCCAAGAAATATTACCGAAGTTCGGAGCTTCCTGGGGCTCGCCGCTTATTACCGGCGATTTGTCAAAGGATGTTAAGTTCGAATGGACGGAGAAATGTCAGAAAAGTTTTGATCAACTAAAAACTTATTTGACTGAAGCTCCAATTTTAGTGCAACCCGAATCAGGCAAAGAGTTTGTCATTTATAGTGACGCATCCCTACTTGGGTTGGGTTGCGTATTGATGCAAGAAGGTCGAGTGGTGGCCTATGCGTCGAGACAATTAAAGCCACATGAGAAAAATTATCCGACCCATGATCTTGAACTAGCTGCCATCGTATTTGCTTTAAAAATATGGCGACATTACTTATTTGGTGAAAAGTGCCATGTATTTTCGGATCACAAAGTCTCAAATATTTGATGACTCAAAGAGACTTAAATCTGCGACAAAGACGTTGGCTTGAGTTGTTGAAAGATTACGAGCTTGTCATTGATTACCACTCGGGAAAGGCTAATGTGGTTGCGGACGCCTTAAGCCGGAAATCATTGTTTGCTTTACGAGCGATGAATGTGCACTTGTCTGTTCTACCCGACAATGTGTTAGTAGCTGAATTAAAAGCCAAACCATTATTGATTCATCAAATTCGTGAAGCCCAGAAAGTTGATAATGAATTGGTTGCAAAACGGGCTGAGTGTGCTCCGAACAAGGAATCGGAGTTTCAAATTGATGATGATGATTGTTTGAGGTTCAGAAGTCGTTTGTGTGTTCCAAGGAATTCGGAACTCATTTCGATGATTCTGAACGAAGCCCATTGTAGCCGAATGTCAATTCACCCGGGGAGTACGAAAATGTACAACGATTTGAAACGTTGGTTTTGGTGGCATGGTATGAAATGAGACATCTCCGACTTTGTTTCGAGATGTTTAATATGTCAACAAGTGAAAGCGGAACATCAAGTGCCTTCAGGATTACTTCAGCCGATCATGATACCCGAGTGGAAATGGGATCGAGTCACAATGGACTTTGTGTCCGGACTGCCATTGTCAGCAAGTAAGAAGGATGCGATTTGGGTTGTTGTTGATAGACTGACTAAGTCGGCTCACTTTATCCCCGTGCGTATGGATTTTTCATTGGATAAACTAGCCGAATTGTATGTTTCTCAGATTGTGAGATTACACGGGGTACCTATTTCTATCGTGTCGGATAGAGATCCGAGATTCACCTCGCGATTTTGGAGGAAATTGCAAGAAGCTTTGGGTACCAAGCTGCATTTTAGCACTGCTTTTCATCCCCAAACCGATGGTCAATCTGAGCGGATAATTCAGATACTTGAGGATATGTTGAGATGTTGCATCCTCGAGTTCAGTAGTTCATGGGAACGGTATTTACCTTTGATTGAATTTGCTTACAACAATAGTTTTCAATCAAGTATTAAGATGGCACCTTACAAGGCTTTGTACGGTCGTAAATGCCGTACACCATTGTTTTGGACCGAGCTCGGTGAAAGTAAAATTTTCGGAGTTGATTTGATTAAGGATGCCGAACAGAAAGTTAAGGTAATCCGTGAAAGTCTGAAAGCAGCCACAGATCGTCAAAAATCGTATGCGGATTTGAAACGAAAAGACATTGAATATCAGGTGGGAGATAAAGTGTTTCTTAAAGTTTCGCCTTGGAAAAAGGTACTCAGATTTGGCCGTAAGGGCAAGTTGAGCCCGAGATTCATTGGGCCGTTAGAAATCTCCGAACGAGTTGGTCCGGTTGCGTATAGATTGATTTTGCCCCCTGAACTTGAAAAGATTCACGATGTCTTTCATGTTTCGATGCTTCGACATTATAGATCCGATCCGTCACATGTGATTAATCCCTCAGAAGTTGAAATTCAATCTGACTTGAGTTATGAAGAAGAACCGATTAGTATCCTAGCTCGTGAAGTGAAAGAGTTGCGAAACAAAAGGGTTCCGTTAGTTAAGGTGTTATGGCTCAAACACGGGATCGAGGAAGCTGCTTGGGAAACCGAAAGCTCGATGAAAGAACGATACCCAAACCTATTTACCGGTAAGATTTTCGGGGATGAAAATTTCTTAAGTGGGGGAGAGTTGTGACAGCCCAAAATTGACCCTAGTCGGGAAGTGGTTTCGGGACCGCTAAATCGAGTCACCGAAATGTTTGAATGTGATATTTATTGTCTAGAATATGTAATTATGAATGTGTGAAAATTTCAAGCTTCGATTTAGTCGATTGCATGTGAATTTAGTCAATAGGACTTATGTGCGACATTTTTGAAATGTGATAGGTCGAAGCATAAGGACCTATTAGAGCATGAAATAAAAAGGGGGGACTTGCATGTCAAATTCCCCCCCTAACTAGTAGTGGCCGGCCATGACAAGCATGGTAGACCAAGTGTGATGGGCAAGACATGTCATAGACATGTTGTGTTGGTGCATCATGGGTGGAAAAAAATAAAATAAGGAGCATGGGCATAAAATAATGAAAGGGAATATGATGAAAACAAAAAAAAATGTGTAGTTGTCCCCCCCCCCCTTGCCGTGAGTTAAAGAAAAGAAAAGAGAAAATTTTGTTCATCCTTTTTCATCTTCATTTGGCCGAAAATTCAAAGGAAGGAGGAAGGAGTTCTTGCTTCATGTTTGGTTTGGAAGAGGATTAGGAGGAGGTTTGGCCATACTTGTATCTAGATCAAGGTATGTTTGAGGTTGTGCCATGAGATTCATGCATGTTTCTAGTTGCTAGCTTGAGTTCTAATTATCCCATGGTTCAAATCTTTGCTATGTCATGGGGATGATATTCGGCCTAGGTAGATTTTGTGTTAATGCCATTGCATGCTAAATATGAAGCTTGTTAATGATGCATGTGATGGTGGATTGATGATTCTTGAATCTTCTTTTTAGTATTTTTGAGTGAGCACATATGTGCATTGGTTGCTAGATGGAGAAGAATCGGCTAGCAAGTTGTGTGCTAAGGCCGAATATAATTTTTGTATATTAATGAGTAATGCATGTGTTAAATTGATGGAAAGGGAGGGGATGCTTTACTAGTGTATAAATGTGTGTATTAGCCAAGTTTTGAACTTGAAACAAAAGGGTGTTTAGTCAATACAAGTGACCATACTTGTAGAATGTATTAAGTGTTGAAATCGGCCCCAACATAGACATGCATATTCGGCCATAGGAAGGAGATTGGTGTTGCATGTATTCGGTTAGAGGCAAGCATATTGATGCTTTTGTCTTGGCTTAGAAAATTCGGCCAAGGGGGAAAAATTAGCTAAAATGTTGAGTTTGATTCATGATTCCGTACATATGTGACTTTAATGTCTAATGTATAAAAATGGGCTAAGTGCCTTGTGTTCCTCTTTCCGATGCTCAAATGATTAAATCAATTTATTTGTTTAATTAAGCTCAAGAGCAAAGGGGAACTAAATCCGATAAAGGGAAGGAAAAAGTGGTCGAATAGCTATCGGAATCGTTCGACAACACCCGAGGTAAGTTCTTGAGTAAAAGAGCTTAAATTATGATTTGATTAGATCATGTTTTAAGCAAACCAAAATCATGCTCTTTGTGTGGCTATTGAGCCGAAATTGCAAGAATGATAAATGTCTTGTGTTTGAGTTTTACTAACGAAAACGAAATACGAATGTGCCATGATTTATTGTTAAATGTGCATGGTTATTTGAATGATGTCTGGGCTAAGTCCCGAAGGCTTTGTGCTAAGTGACCATATCCGGACAAAGATCCGAAGGCATTTGTGCGAGATACTAATTTCGGGCTAAGCCCGAAGGCATTTGTGCAAGTTACTAAATCCGGGTTAAGTCCCGAAGGCAATTGTGCGAGTTACTATAACCGGGCTATGTCCCGAAGGCATTTGAACGAGTAGCTATATCCGGTTAAATTCCGAAGGTACTTGATTTGGGAATGAATGATCTTGCTGTAAAAATTTCAGTAAATACTCTAGAAACATCCCAACATTGAGGTATGTTTCGTATGTGCTTGAATTTAGTTGAGCCCTTACAAATAAGTATTCGCTCAGTTGATAAACGAGCTACCGGCCTTTGGCTAAGTTGATCTTTTGTGTATGTACATAAGGGTTGGTAATGTGAAGCAAGTATGATATCGAAAATTTGTGCATATGAAATTATCCGTTTAGCTATATGAATGCTATACTTTTGCGGTGCAGGAATTCCTTGCTCAAAACTTACTAAGCATAAATTGCTTACTCCGTTTCTTTGATCCTCTATTTTATAGATTTTGGTTCTCCAGCTATCGGACTCGGGATTTTGAAGTCGAAGTCGCCCACACTATCAAAGCCCCATTTTGGTACAATTTTGGTTGAACTTCGAAATGGCATGTATAGGACTACCCGTTTGTTGTGGGTCATGGACCCTTTGGACTTGTATAATTTTGGATAGCCATGCGAAAATGGCTTATATATGTTTGAGTGTAATGTTATAATCATTTGGTATGGATATGGTTATTGAGAGGTGTGGATAGGCTTGACAAGGATTGGCCATGGGAATGGTTAATCACTATCATAAATTGTGCTACTTATGCAAAAAGGGCTAGTTGAATCATGGAAACTATGAAATAGGTAAAGTCTACCTTAAAGGCAGATGCTGACAGCAGCAGTGATGTAGATTTGGAAATTCACTAAAAATAGTAGGAATGGAATTAAATAGTGAATAAATTATGTAAACGAACCTTGATGAATCTATATTCATAGGAAAGTAACGAAACAATCATACGGACAGTATGTTAAGAGATATTCAGGTTCTCGTGGGACAGGTCCAGAACGGTTTCTGGATTTCCTGTTCCGACTTTGGAAATTCATTATAAATTAACCAGAGACAATTAGGAGTCAAGCCATATATGTATAGATTCCTCTCTGAGTTTAGTTTCTATAGAAACAAACGGCATCAGTATTGAAGCCCTGTACAGGGAGATATCCAAGTCGTAATGCGCAAAGATCAGGGTAGTCGATCCCTGTAACATGGGAGATTTTGACTAATAAACTGTACTAATTGGCCCAACCAAAAATTCGAGAAAAAAATATGTAGATGGGCATATGAGTCTAGTTTCAGGGAAATTTTATGGAACTGGATTCCGAGTTTCTGAACTCATGATATGATTTTTAAAGCGACTATTACGCAGATTGGCAGTGTCTGGAAAATTTTTAAAGTTTGTTAACACCTCGTGTTCGACTCCGGTGACTGTCTCGGGTTCGGGGTGTTACACCATGTGGGGACAAAGTCGACCCACCCAACCAACACATCAATAATGCAGCAAAGCTGCCAGTAATAATATCGTAGCAGAGTTGCCAGTATCAGTAATGCAGCAAAACTGCTAGTATCAGTGTTTGTGGCAGAGCCACCAGTAACAATACACTTCCTCCTTAACAGAATCCCAAACCCATGCAGAATTTCATTTCATAAATCATACTTGTATGCAGAATGTCATGCTCAGAAAGAATAGTTATATCATAGCACAAATCAGTCATTTACCCTCGAGGGGTAAAATAGTCATTTTACCCTATAGGGGTATTTTGGTCATTTAACTTGCTTTGGGGTCTAGGTACTCTTACTAACCCATCAGAAGGCCTGCAATTGCCTTGAGTAACTTGTGTAACCTTAACTGTCGTAACAGTGTAAATGGGCCCAAGGCCCGTTATGCAGTCCAAGTAGGCCTACACGCCCGTGTGGCCCATCATGCCCAAAATTACCACGGCCATGCGAACTACACAACCCAGTCTAGTAATCACCATATATTTTGGAATTTTATCCGTGTGGTACCCACAAGCCCATTGGGCCCACAAGACCGATTTTGGCCCATCATGGCCCAGAACGGACCAAACCCATGAGAATGTTCATGGCGGCCTCTACCGTCTAAAAACCATGTTTCAGAGGCTCATCTTATTTCATGAGCGATCGTACACTCGTGTGGCCTCTAACACCGTATTTTTGGCTTTTCAGTATTTGTCGTTTTACAGTTGCAAGGGGTGTGAATACACACCTTTTTGAAAGAAGACAACCAAAATCCACACGCCCCTAACATAGATCCAAGTAAGATCCAACGTTAGTCCTTAAATCACTAGGGTTCACGCCCTCTTATCAACACTTAAAGCTCTAATCATACCATTCACTTACCTTGATTAAGAAGGCACCTTAGGCTAGTGATCAACCACTCCTTGCCAAGGATCTACATCACCAAAGTAGTCTATCAATGATAATTTCCTATTCACACGCGACTTGAATCAAAACAGTCTTATAGAAAATACTAGATCAAATACAGGAAATAGAACATTCAGGCAACACTTCCTTACCCCAATCTTACTCCAAGTTCACCACAAGATATGTGAGGGGTAACTTACAAAAGTAGAAGATTTAGAATGCTATAGCAATCTCTTGAGAACCCCTTCACTCCACAAGTAGTTCTAAAGTACAATGGCACTAAGAATAAAACACCAAGAGAAAAGCCAATAATGAAAGAACATATAGAATCTTACCAGACACTATTCAGCCAATGTACCCACGTGCTAGAATGGTGAAGAGAGGAAAAAATAGAAAGGGAGAAGAGACAAGATGTTCAGCCAGAGAAGAAACAAAGGTTGAGGGAGAAATTAATGTTAGGAGAAATCGGTCAAGAAGGAAGACTCACAAGGAAGGAAAACAGTCGGTTTCAAAAAGAACCAAATGATCCGAAAGGGCACCAACAATCGGAAAACAAAACTAAGTTACCCAAAAGACATACAATATTCGGCCTCTACCAAAAAGTGCAAAGGAACAAAAAGAACTCTTTGGCAAAACAAAAAGAATAGCAATCCTAAATAAATTTGGCACTTACTAGCCTATAACCGATTTTGACACTAGAGAGTTCCACTTTCGACAGACAACTACCTCACCCCTCTACTCTCCTAAAATCTCGCCCATTATCTCTCCCCAAATCCCTCAAACACTTATTCAAACTCTATTCAAACTCTCATGACCAATTCAACCTCAGAGTCCCCGTCCAACTCCACTACCTACTCAGCTCAACAGCAAAATAATTACTCCATTGCGCAACTTGGGACTCGAACTCAAGTCCCTTAGCAGAAGCTACACGCCACCTTGCCACTAGACCACACACTCTCTTTGCATCATAAAACAAGCACTATTATTTATAAGGACTATATGGCAGTGTCTAGATTCATTTAAGAGCAACACTAAAAATTTTGCAAAAGCCAAAACCTGAACCCAAGTTTCTCAAACACCCCCAAACACACCCAAATCATTAAGCCAGTAAAGCAAACATGAAATTTGTGTCAGATAATACAAAATTAAAGACTCTAAATTTTTGGTGCGTTACAGCCCCTATGATCCACACGGGCAGGCCACATGCCCGTGTGCCCACCAGTGTCGATATCACTCCTTGTTTCCCAAACACGCAAAAAAAGAAAATTTTTAGGGTTTCTAAACATTCAATAGTCTATAAATACATACTATAAGAAGACCTAATAGGGGGACAGAGAGTAGAACACAGGAATTACTCGAAGAATGACAACGGATTTATCTCGGAAGCAGGATCTCCTTCAACACTGAAGATCTCTCTCCAATTTTTGTCAAAGTTTTTGGGTTTCTTTATGTTTGTTGTTTTCCAATTTTTGAGATGTTTTCTTATTACTTTATGAACTAAACTCCCTAAATACCTAGGGGGATGAAACCTATGATGGATCTTATTATTTAATTATCTGAATTACACGATAAATAATTATTCTTGTTCTTAATTATGTGTTCTTAATTCTTGCTTAAATTTTTAGTATATTAATCCAAGTTTGATATGCTTATTCAGTGGTGCAAAAGTCCCTGTTTAAGAGTAGATCTAGCATAATTAAGCGGAGTTTCATGCAATCCTAGAGATAGGACGACATAGATCTGCTGGATTAGAGTCAAATCTAATAGGTGAATCCATAGATCAAGTTAATGCGATGACAGGGGCTTTAATTAGAATGAGATTTCAATTAATCAACCTAGAGTTAGTTGTTCTTAGCCTCGAAGAGATATTAACATAATTTAGGAATTTCAACGGATCAAGACAAGTAAATAAATCGTTTGATTCAGATTTAAAATAATAAGTGAAGTCTAGGTGGATTCTTTCCTGTGTATTGTCTCTCTCATTGGTTTTCTTAAGTATTTTCCCAATTCAATCTTTTTCGTGTTCATAGTTGATTAGTTTAATTTTAGATTAAAACAAATCTCTTTTATTTTATGCTAAATAATAGAAAGATAGTTAATACTAGTACTTTTAGTCCTTGTGGATACGATCTTCTGGACTCACCATAGTTATACTACCATCCGATATGTGCGCTTGTCTTTGTCGTGATTGTAGTCTAGTTTAGTGAACCATAAAACGATCATCAAGTTTTTGGCGCCGTTGTCGGGGACTAAAATATTAGGAACACTTAATTTTTATTACTTTATCCATTTTTTATTTTTTTTATTTTTGTTTTTACTATAATTTACTAATTTTTTCTCTTATTTGCTTTTGGCAGGTTCATTGAGTTTATGACTAGAAGAAACCCGTCAGAAACTCTATTATTTGATAGTGAAATTGAAAGCACAGCTCGCAGAAAATCGTAGAGAAATAAGGCGGAGTCTACAATATATAGAGGAAGAGCAAGAGGACGATACCAATATTACTGAGGAGATGGCTAAAAATCAGAATAATCTGCTACCTCCTGTGGTTACAGCGAATCCTGTAAATCAGAATCCTGCTCCTCTTATTATGTACGACTATGCCAAGCCTAATTTAGTAGGGGCTGAATCGAGTATTGTGAGACCTGCTATTGCTGCAAATAACTTCAAAATGAAGTCAAACACCATTCAGATGATCCAACAGTTTATTCAGTTCGATGGTTTTCAAGATGAGGATCCAAATACTCATTTGGCTAACTTTCTGGAGTATTGTGATACTTTCAAAATTAATGGCACTTCTGATGATGCTATTTGCCTTCAGTTATTTCCCTTCTCATTGAGGAATAAAGCTAAACAGTGGTTGAACTCTCTACCACGAGGGTCTATCACTACATGGGACCAATGACTAAAAAATTTTTGCTGAAATATTTTCCACCGACCAAGACAGACAAATTGAGGAATGATATCTCTTCCTTTGTGCAGATGGATTTAGAAACCCTTTACGATGCATGGGAGAGGTATAAAGATCTATTGAGAAGGTGCCCTCACCATGGGTTACCTTTATGGCTACAAGTTCAAACCTTTTACAACGGTTTTAACCCCTCAACTAGACAACTAATCGATGCAACCGCTGATGGTACTTTGAATAATAAAACATCTGAAGAGGCTTACAAATTTATCGAAGAGATGTGGCAAGTCATGAGGACAAAGCTTGATAAAGTAGCCGGTGTTTTCAACCTTGACATGGTCACTATATTATCTAACCAGGTAGAGCTTTTAAATAAAAAATTTGATGGTTTGTATGGTTCTACGCAAGTACATCCGGTGATGCAGTGCGATACAAATGGAGGAGGGGGTGAACTACACAAAATATCTATCCTACAACCCTAGCATAGAAAATGAACAAGTCAACTATATGGGTAACAATTCTAGACCTCAGAATAATCCCTATAGTAACACTTATAATGGAAGTTGGAGGAACCAACCCAATTTCTCATAGGGTGGTCAAGGTAATCAAAGACCGCAACCTCCTCCAGGTTTTCAACAACCACCTTACCAGCAGGAGAAGAAGTCGAACCTTGAGGAGATACTAACGAAATTCATCTCGGTGTCTGAAACACATTTCCAAAACACCAAAACAATGCTTAAAAATTAGCAAGTGTCAATTCAAGGGCTCGAGAATCAAATAGGTCAACTTGCTAAGCTGATCTCAAAAAGACCACAAGGTAGCTTGCCTAGCAACACCGAAACTAACCCATGAGAGCAGCTCCACACGATTACTGTTCGAGATGAAGAAGGGTTAGTTGAGTCCAAACCAGAACCAAGGCAAGAAAGCATGGTAAGTAAAGGTAAGGTTGATGAAAGCCACAGTAAACAAAAACCAGTAAGTAAGGAGTATACACCTCGTGTGTCATATCCCAACACGATAAAGAAAGACCGCACAAATGAACAATTTGGTAAATTTCTTAAACTTTTGAAAATATTGCATATTAACTTACCATTTTTTGAAGCTCTTTCGTAGATGCCCAACTCAGTTAAATTTTTAAAGGAGCTTTTGGAAAACAAATGGAAGTTAGATGATTTGTCGCACGTGGAGCTAAATGCGGTGTGCTCAGCTATCTTACAAAATAAACTACCCAACAAATTGGTGGATCCAGGGAGTTTTACTATTCCTTGATTAATTGGTAGTTAATATGTAAATAATGCTTTAGCTGATTTAGGGGCAACTATTAATGTCAAACAGCTAGGTCTTGGGAAACTCAAACAAACTAGAATAAGCATTTAATTAGTAGATAAAACCATTAGATTTTCTAGGGGTATTGTTGAAGATGTACTCGTAAAAATTGATAAATTCATATACCCAGTTGACTTTGTTGTCCTAGACATCGATGAGGATAATGATGTCCCTTTAATTTGAGGAAGCCCCCTTTTAGGAACTGCTAGAACTATCATTGATGTTGGTACAGGTAAACTCACACTTCGTGTAGGTGATGATACGATCACGCTCCAAGCTTGTGATTCGGTTAAGACATCAAGTAATAAAGACGATTCTATAAATCCTGTTAATAAGACTAATAATGGGATTCAACCCTCTTTATAGGAATCTCTTTCTAAAAACACAAATGAGTCACATTCTGGTTCATGCGCCAACAACGGAACCATCATGAAAGACGAATGCTACAAATAGATGAACTAGACGAATGGTGAGCTTATATCAAAGAGGAACAGAAGCAACACCATGTCGAGCTTAACGATATAACCAATCAATTTAAGGTTGGATACCAGGTACTATTAGATAAATAGATCCTCAAGTTGTCACTTCAAAGCCTAATGCAAACGGAGCAACTCCTTTTACGGTAATAAATGTCTTCCCATACGGTGCAGTCGAGGTAACTCATTCTAAATTTGGTACTTTTAAGGTAAATAGTACTCAACTTAAACCTCATTTTAATGTTAGAACTGATAGTAGGATAGAGGAGTTACCATGACCATGTGAATGAGAGGTAAGTTGAGCTTAGACTCTAAATAAGCGCCTCTCAGGAGGCAACTTGAGCACTAACCCTACTAATTAGTTTATTTTTACTTATTTTCATGTTTAAATGCAAGTTTTTGACCCACACAGCTTGGATACACTGGCTTGTCCTTGGCCGTATGGAAACAAGGCTAAAATTTTCCCAAAAATTGACAAAGACATGGCCTTAAATTAAACCATACGGGAATGCGACACGACCGTGTGGAGCACACGTCCTGGACACACAGGCGTGTCCTAGGCCGCGTGAAACATGGAGCAAATTTTTTTGAATTTTAAAACAAGTCAGAGAGTTACCCGGGCAAGACACACGACCGTGTGCGAGACACAGCCTAGCCACACGACCGTGTGAGAGGTCACAAGGGCGTGAAAGAAGCGAAGGTGTAACACCCCGTACCCGAGACCGTTGCCGGAGTCGAACGCGAGGTGCTAACAGACTTAATTACTTTGTTTTCACAGTCCATTTAAAAAAAATTCCAGACAGGCTGGCTAACCGCGTCACTGTCGCCTTAAAAATCATATCTCGAGTTCCAAAACTCGAAAACTGATTCCGTAAATTTTTCATGAAATTAGACTCATATATCCATCTGTGGATTTATTTCTAGAATTTTTGGTCAGGCCAATTAGTACAGTTTATTAGTTAAAGTCTCCCCTGATTCTGGGTTCGACTACTCTGACCTTCACGTATTACGACTTGGATATCTCCCTGTACAGAGCTTCAATACTCATGCCGTTTGTTTCTAATGAAACTAGACTCAAAGGGAAATCTATACATATAAGGCATGACTTCTAATTGTCTCTGTATAATTTATGGTAAATTTTCAAAGTCGAAACAGGAGATCCAGAAACCGTTCTGGCCCTGTTTCACGAGAACTTTAATATCTCCTAATATACTGTTCATATGATCGTTTCGTTACTTTCATATGAAAATATATTCATCAAAGTTCGATTACATAATTTATTCACTATTTAATTCCATTCCTAAAAATTTTAGTGATTTTTCAAATCCACACCACTGCTGCTGTCAGCATCTGTTTTCAAGGTAAACTTTACCTATTTCGTGGTTACCATGGACCAACTAGAGTTTTGTCATACATAGGTCCACATATGATCATATTTAGCCATTCCAATGGCTGATCATTTGCCCAACACTTCCATTCCAGTCCATAGTCACATCATGAAACCATATATATATACATAAACACAAATGGTCTAATGCCATACTCCACTTCTACGAGCCATTTTCGCATGGCTGTACACACATACATCACAAAAGGTACTTGAAAAAAAAACAACAATGGGTAGTCCTATACATGCCATATCCAGAGTTCAACTAAAAGAGTACCAAAAGGGCTTTGATAGTGTGGATGACTTTGACTTCGATGATCCCGAATCCGATAGCTAACGAACAAAATCTATAAAACAGAGAGCCAAAGCAACGGGGTAAGCATTTTAAAGCTTAGTAAGTTTCAAGTAATGAAATCGGCTTTGACTAAAGTATTACATTCACATAGCTAAATGAATCACTTTATTAATACACATTCTCATAATCATACTTACTTCACACTTCATCAACATATACACACACAAGGTATCAACCTATCTAAAAGCCGAAAGTTCGTTAGTCGATTGAACGAATACTATTTAAAACGAATCGACATTTCCGATGCACATGCAAACATACCTTATCGTTTGGGTTTTTCGAGCGTATTAATTGAATTTATTACAGCACAAAACGCTCACCTTCAAACCCAAGTTTCTTCGGAATTTAGCCGGATATAACCACAAGCATGATTGCCTTCGGGTCTTAACCCAGGTATAGCAACTCGCACAAATGCCTTCGGGTCTTAGCCCGGATAAAATCACTAACATAAATGCCTTCGGGACTTAGCCCGGATAAAATCACTAGCATAAATGCCTTCGGGACTTAGCCCGGATAAAATCACTAGCATAAATGCCTTCGGGACTTAGCCCGGATATCATTCAAATGCTCATGCACACATATATCAATAATCATGACACATCCATATTTCATTTTCATTACTAAGGCTCAAACACAAAACATTTATTAAACCTTTCCAATTTCGGCTCAATAGCCACACACAAAGAGCATGATTTCAATTGGCTTTATAACATAGTCTCTATGCACATTCGGCTATCCGTCATAGTATGACTAATCATTTCGATATAATTCAAGTAGGGTCATTACTAGAAGACTTACCTCGGATGTTGTCGAACGGTTTCGACGGCTATTCGATCACTTTTTCCTTCCCTTTATCCAACTTTGGTCCTCTAAGCTCTTGAGCTTAATTCAAACAGATAGAGCTTATTTAATAATTTATCAATTTAACTATTCGATTAAATACATTTATATTATACAATTAGGTGCGAATAATTTTATTGACTAGTTATTCAAGCATTATACATGTGCTCTACTCATGCACCACCGAATAATAGGACTAGCTTAATACCTTGCATTTTCGAATTCATATACATCATTTAGTTCCTCATAACATACATTTTGTCCCTAACCAACACAAGAGCCCAAAGCATCACTTACAATGCCGAATTCCAATTAAGTCTACCATCATAGCATTATCATATTTATGCACTTGGTAAGTTGCGTTTGAACACATTCGGCACTAGGTGTCCAAACCAATGTTCCTCGAACACTAAACCCAATTTATAACCAACTCAAAACTCCTTAACAACAAGCATTTAATAACAATGTACTTACACCAAGACCATCTTAACTCGTTTCTCATCTTGCTAACAAAAACATAGTAAAGCAAATCTCCATACACAATGGTTATCAATTCATCCATTCACTAGGGACATGACCTAATGTTCAATAACAACCCCTCCTTTACCAAGTACACATTCGGCCTTGGTACATAATAAGGTAGCCGATTTCTTTCCCTTTAGCACCCATTGCTCACATATTATTATTTGTATAGTTCAAACACTCATCTATCTTTGCTCATCTAAATTTAACATGGAACAACAAAATTCACCATTGTCAAATACCATAGCCGAAAGCCCTAGTCCATAACACAAATCAAAATTTCTACATGGGTTACAAAAGTAGTTTGATATCTTACTCAAGATTAACCAAAATTTCATGAACTAATATAAACTTCTTACCTTGCTATTAGCCTAGGATGACCGAATGCCTCCCTCCCTACTTCCTCTTCACAATCGGCCAGGAAGAACAAAATGAGAAAGACTTTTTGTTCTTTTTTTTCCCCTTTTCCCCCTTCTACAAGGCTAAGAAGAACTAAAGTATGAAGCCTTTCCCTTCTTTTTTTTTCGGTCATGCATGAGAATGATGAACACATTTTTTTTCTTTGTTTTCTTCCTTCAATTTCTTATTAGTTTATTGCCCATGCTTCTTATTTTATTTTTCCATTAACACAACATGTTTCATGACATGTTTTGCCCATCATCCCTTGTCATGGCCGGCCACTAGTACTTAAATGGGGGGAAATTGACATGCAAGTCCACCCCTTTGATTACATGCACTATTAGGCCACTTGCATTTGCCTAGCACATTTCTAAATTTTCTCACATAAGTCCTATCAACTAAATTCACATGCAATTAACTAAATCGAAGCTTAAAACTTTCACACATTTATATTCAAATATTTTAGGCAATAATTATCACATTCAAATAATTTGGTGACTCGGTCTAGCGGTCCCGAGACCGCTTTCCGACTAGGGTCACTTTAGGGCTGTCACAGAAGGACTATATACATGGCTGTGCGACTCGGCCATGTGAACCACACGGCCTGGACAAACGGGCGTGTCTGAGGCAGTGAGACGACTGGGCTATTTTTTTCTCCCTCGACGAACACGGGTTGAAAACAAGCCATACGGGTGTGTGACACTGCCGTGTGGCCTAACAAGGACCCTCACACAACCATTTCACCCTATAAAAATCCTAACCCCTTTTCTCTTTTCTTATTTTGTCTTCTTGTTTTATCTTATTTATATTTTTATTTTTATTTTTATTTTTATTTATCTTTTATGTTTCTTATTATCTTTTAAACACTTGTCTATTATATTTTGAACTATATTATGGTTGTTCCTAATTGAGTAATCCTTTAATCTTCTCCACCAGTTATGTTTATTTTCTTAATAGCTTGCTCAGAATCATGCACTACATGTAGCTTTCCCTACAATTTCGCTAGTCACTAATTTGAGGACTTCATCCAAAATTGAGGGAGTTTCACTTCTCTCCCTCTCTTATGATATTCTACTTATACTGTCATTATATATATCCATACATTGAGGATAATGTATATCTTAAGTGTAGGGAGGTTATTTATATGATTATTAGAAAATCCCTGAATTATGTCTTGTTCTTAAGTAATTTTCTCATATTACTATTAGACTGAATTTTTATTGATTTATGATTTTATTAATATGTTTTGGATAAATTCATAGGTAATTGTGCATTGATTGTTTAAACTTTAAGACACCAAAAAATCAAGCATGATAAGTCTATTTTTAAAATTAAAAATTTTAGGTTGTTTTCCCTAAATTGAAGTATTACCTTGAAGTTTGAGATTTGCAAGATTAACATCAAAAACCATAATTTTTGTGAGATTTTGAGCCTTTAGAGCATACACTTTTCTTTCTCATTTTATTATTGGTTATGAGTGTGTCAATATTGAATTGTTATTCTAGAACTTGCTTCAATTATGCATGTCGGGACCACACCTTTGATTTGATATACTGAGATGATAAAGGCACTTAGGTTTTAACCCACTTATCCCATAAAACGCCTACCTACATAATTAACACTTAGTGAACCCCTTTAAGCCTAACAAACTGTTTCTTGATTTACCCATTAAATATTAACCCATAACTCATTTTTGATTCATTGATAATTGTTCCCGTTTTTATTGACCCCTTTTTTGTCGAGATTTGATTTGGTTAGTTGCTTAACTATGTCCTTTTGTTTCAGTTCTTAAATTCTCTCTTATTATCTATTTTTCTCAAAAAAAATGAAAAAAAAGTGAAAAAAAAAAACATTTATGTTGATTATTAACTAGTTTTATGTTTTTGAGCTTAAGTAGTTAATTTCATATTCTGAGAAGAAGCTCGTGTTATTTTTTAATAATTTCAATTGATGTAATTATTCAGTATTAGTTTATTTTTCTATTTGGGTAATTTATCAATTCAATCTCGATTCTAACCTTCTTTTTCAGCCTTTATCGCACCTTTAACCCAAGCCCCATTACAACCCTTTTAAGACCTTTTGATTTGTGTATCATATCATTTTATAGTGGTGGAGATTTGATTTTCATGCAAGCCTATGGTAATGACTTTTCATAATTGACTTTTGAGTGCTTAGTTTTTTAACCTTAAATACTTTGAGTGATTTGAGTGAATCTTTAGTGAGGATGTAAAATCTTTTCGATTTTGAATTAAAGGTAATTACTTAGATAAGGGGAGATACCTATGTTTTCATGTCTTAAAACATTTTTGACTTGGATTGTTTGAATCTTTAGGGCTCTTTTAGTTGAATTTTCAATGCATGATTATTTTTGAATTATTTCGAAACACTATTGATGAGGATTATAAGTTGAGAAGAATTAATTTTAATTGTAAGATGAAGATTTTGCTTAAGGACAAGCAAATGCATAAGTGTGAGGATATTTGATAAACCATAAATGTAACATATTTTAATTCCATGCTTGGCATATTTTTGGATGATTTATGATGAGAATTAGTGAATTTAATGCTCCTAATCCTTTAAATTCATGTTTCTATACTTAGGAGTGCATTTGGGAGCAAAAAGAGCAAAAAAGGGTCAAAATCAAAGTTTTCAGGATCCACACGGCCTGGGCATTTTCCACACGGGCTGGACATACGCCCATGTGATCCACAATGGCAGGCCACATGCCTATGTGCCAACCCGTGTGATAGCCCAAAGTTGACCCTAGTCGGGAAGTGGTTTCGGGACCACTAAACCGAGTCACCGAAATGTTGAATGTGATATTTATTGTCTAGAATATGTAATTATGAATGTGTGAAAATTTCAAGCTTCGATTTAGTCGATTGCATGTGAATTTAGTCAATAGGACTTATGTGAGAAAATTTTAAAATGTGATAGGTCAATGTGTGAGGACCTATTAGTGCATGTGGACAAAGGGGGGACTTGCATGTCAAATTTCCCCCCCCTAATGAGTAGTGGCCGGCCATGACAAGGAATGATGGGCAAAACATGTCATGAAACATGTTTTGTTAATGGAAGAATAAAATAAGGAGTATGGGTAATAAAGAAATGGAAACAAAAGAAAAAAAAATGTGTGGTTGCCCCCCCATTGCCGTGAGCTAAAGAGAAGAAAGGAGAAAAATTTGTGTTCATCCTTTCTCACCTTCATTTAGCCTAAATTAGAAAGAAAAACAAAGAAAAAAATTTCTCATCCTTTGGTTCATCCTTGGCCAAAAATTTTAAGGAGGAAAGAAGAAGAAAGGTGAAGAGATTCGGCCATGCATGTAGCTAGGCTAAGGTATGTTTGATGATGTTCCATGAGATGCATGCATGTTTTAGTTGTTAGCTTGAGTTCTACCTAGCCCATGGTCTAAATCTTGCTATGTGATGGAAATGGCACTTGACCATGGATGCATCATTCTTGGTTGATGTTTGATGTTGTGGTGATGAGGCATGAGGATGAGTTAAGATTCGGCCTAGGTGGAGGTTGTGTTAATGCCATTGCATGCAAAATATGAGGCTTGTTAATGATGCATGTGATGATGGCTTGATGATTCTTGAACCTCCTTTTTAGCATTTTTGTGTGAGCACATATGTGCATTGGTTGCTAAATGGAGAAGAATCGGCTAGCAAGATATGTGCTAAGGCCGAATGTAACTTTGCATGCTGATGAGCAATGCATGTGTTAAATCGATGAAAAGGGGGAGGATGCTTTACTAGTGTGTGTATATGTGTGTATTAAGTGTTGAGATCGACCCCAAAAATAGACATGCATATTCGGCCAAGGGGAAAGAAATTAGCTAATATGTTGTGTTGATGCATGATTTTTTGCATGTATGAGACTTTAATGTCTAATGTATAAATATGGGCTAAGTGCCTTGTGTTCATCTTTTTGATGCCTAAATGATGAAATCAATTTATTTGTTTAATTAAGCTCAAGAGCAAAGGGGAAATAAATCCGATAAAGGGAAGGAAAAAGTGGTTGAATAGCTAGCGGAATCGTTCGACAACACCCGAGGTAAGTTCTTGAGTAAGAGAGCTTAAATTACGATGTGATTAAATCATGCTCTATGTGAGGCTATTGAGCCAAATGTGCAAGGATGATATGTGCCTTGTGTTTGAGTTTCACAAATGAAAATGAAATATGAATGTGCCATGAATTATTGTTAGATGTGCATGATTACTTGAATGCTGTCCGGGCTAAGTCCCGAAGGCTTTGTGCTAAGTGAATATATCCGGACTAAGATCCGAAGGCCTTTGTGCGAGATACTAAATCCGGGTTAAGTCCCGAAGGCATTCGTGCGAGTTATTAAATCCGGGTTAAGTCCCGAAGGCATTCGTGCGAGTTGTTAAATCCGGGTTATGTCCCGAAGGCATTGTGTGAGTTACTAAAACCGGGCTATGTCCCGAAGGCATTTGAACGAGGAGCTACATCCGGTTAAATCCCGAAGGTACGTGATTTGGTAATGAATGAGCTTGCTGTAAAATTCCAGCTAATACTCGAAAAACATCCCAATATGGGGATATGTTACGTATGTGTTGAATTAAATCGAGCCCTTACAAATAAATGTTCGCTCAGTTGATAAACGAGCTACCGGCCTTCGGCTAAGTTAGTCTATTGTGTATGTACATAAGGGTTGTTAATGTTGTGAAGCAAGCTTGATATCGGTAAATTGCGTATTATGAAATATTCCATTTAGCCAAATGTGTGTTATTCTTTGTTTATGCTGGAATTCCTTGCTCAAACTTACTAAGCATAAATTGCTTACTCGTTACACTGCTCCTCTGTTTTATAGATTTTTGGTTCTCCAGCTATCGGACTCGGGATCTTGAAGTCGAAGTCGCCCACACTATCAAAGGCTCTTTTGGGTACTATTTTGGTTGAATCTTGATATGGCATGTATAGGACTACCCATTGTTGTCTTTCGAGTACTTTATGAAATGTATAAGTGTACAGCCATGCGAAAATGGCTTGTAGAAGTGGAGTATGGCATTAGACCATTCGTGTTTATGAATGTATAGATGGTTTCATGATGTAACTATAGTTGGAATGGAAGTGTTGAGCAAATGATCAGCCACTGGAATGGCTAAGTATGATCATATGTGGGCTTATGTATGACAAGGCCCTAGTTGGTCCATGAAACCCCAAATTAGGTAAGGTTTACTTTGAAAACAGAAGCTGATAGCAGCAGTGGTGTGGATTGGAAAAATCACAAGAATTCGTAGGAGTGGAATTAAATAGTGAATAAATTATGTAATCGAACCTTGATGAATCTACTTTTATATGGAAGTAACGAAACAATCATAGGAACAGTACAGTAAGAGATATTCGGGTTCTTGTGGAACAGGGCCAGAACAGTTTCTGGATTCCCTGTTCCGCCTTTGGAAATTCACTATAAATTGACCAGAGATAGTTAGGGGTCATACCATATATGTATGGATTCCTCTCTGAGTCTAGTTTCCATAGAAACAAACGGAATCAGTATTGAAGCTCTGTGCAGAGAGATATCCAAGTCGTAATGGGAAAAGGTCAGTGTAGTCGACCCCTGTAACATGGGAGATTTTGACTAATAAACTGTACTAATTGGCCCGACCAAAAATTCTAGAAAAAATACATAGGTGGGGACATGAGTCTAGTTTCAGGGAAAAATCACAAAACTGATTTTCGAGTTGTGAAACTCAAGATATGATTTTTGAAGCGACTAGTACTCAGACTGGGCAGTGTCTGGAAAAATTTTTCAAAGTTTGTTAACATCTCGTGTCCGACTCCGGTGTCGGTCTCGGGTTCGGGGTGTTACATTTTATTGGTATCAGAGCTACGGTTTAGTCGATTCTAGGACTACCGTAATGTGATGGGTCTAGCTATACATGCCATTTTATGTGATTACTTGATAGTGTGGTGATTTCTGACAATTGTAAATGTGTTTAGTTATAGTAATGGATCCCGATCGTGACCGAGAGGTAGCTGATGATCTTGAGAGTGTAGCGCCTGCTCCCGCACAAGGGACAGTGCCGGCAGACTCTCAACCTAATGCTAGTAATCCGAATGATGAAGCTAGACAAGCATTCTATAGCGTGATGAATGATTGGTTCAACCAATACATTCGAACTAATATGGCTGTTCCACAACCTCCATTCCCGACAAATACTACCCCCGCACCTACAATACCACCGGTAACGGACCAAATAAGGTCAAATAAGCCCCCAGCTGACAGAATCCGAAAACATGGGGCTACTGAATTTAAGGCTATGGATAGCGATGATGCCGAGCAAGCTGAATTTTGGCTGGACAACACTATCCGGGTACTCGTTGAGCTATCTTGTACACCCGATGAATGCCTAAAGTGTGCTATCTCCTTGCTACGTGATTCTGCCTACTATTGGTGGAGTACTCTGACTTCTATTGTGCCCGAGAGCAAGTAACTTGGGAGTTTTTCCAAACTGAGTTTCGGAAAAAAAAAGTATATCAGTCAGAGATTTGTTGATCAAAAACGGAAGGAATTTCTTGAGCTTAAGCAAGGCTCCATGTCGGTTACTGATTACGAGCAAAAATTTGTTAGACTTAGCAAATACGCTCGGGAAGGTGTTTCGTCCGAAGCTATTATGTGTAAACGCTTCGAGGATGGGCTGAATGAAGATATAAAAATGTTCGTTGGCGTTCTTGAAATACGAGAGTTCGTGGTACTTGTTGAACGAGCTTGTAAAGCCGAAGAGCTTAGAAAAGAAAAGCAAAGAGTTGATGAGGGAACTGGAGAGTTTCGTAAAAGATCCTCGGGGAGGTCTCTTCAACAGACATCGAAGAGATTTCGAGATGATGCGGGCCAGTTTAGAGGCACTTCGGGCCTTTTTAGACGAGATCGTGATCGACCCCCTGTGGGTACACGAGGCACTTCGGTCGCCAGTGTTGGGAATGAACGTCGAGACAGGACGAAATGCCGATATTGCGGTAAATGGCATTCGGGGAGTTGTAGATTTCCTGACCGCTCCTGTTACAAATGCGGATCAGTTGACCACTTCATTAAGGATTGCCCGAGGTTGTCGGGACAGAATGCAAATCAGAGTGGGAGACCGGGTGCTACCACTACTCGAGGTAGACCATCTGGAAATATGGGCAATGCTAGTGGTGGTCAGAGAGGATCTAGAGATGATATAACCAGATCCGAAGCCCGTGCGCCTGCTAGAGCTTATGCTATACGTGCCCGCGAGGATGCTTCTTCGCCTGATGTTATTACCGGTACATTCACTCTCTTTGATACTAATGTAATTGCTTTGATTGACCCCGGTTCTACTCATTCTTACATATGTGAAACCTTAGCATCCAGTAAGACTTTACCTATTGAGTCTACTGAGTTCGTAATTCGGGTGTCAAATCCCTTGGGTCGTTACGTGCTTGTCGACAAAGTGTGTAAGAAATGTCCCCTGGAAATTCGAGGTTCCTGTTTTCCGGCGGACTTGATGCTTTTGCCGTTTGATGAATTTGATGTTATCCTTGGTTTGGATTGGTTGACCGCGCATGATGCGATTGTGAATTGCAAGAGCAAGACTATTGATTTGAGGTGCGCAAATAACGAAGTAGTCCGAATTGAGTCTGCGGACTTGGAGGGGATGCCAGCTGTAATATCAGCAATGTTGGCACAGAAATATGTAAGAAAAGGGTGCGAAGCATACCTTGCGTATGTACTTGGTGACAAAGAATTAGAAAAGAAACCCGAATCTGTGCCGGTGGTTTGTGAATACCCGGATGTTTTTTCGGAAGAATTGCCGGGTTTACCACCTGTTCGGGAGATAGAGTTTGGTATTGAGCTTGCACCTAGGACTACGCCGATTTCGATAGCCCCATATCGTATGGCACCAACCGAGTTAAAAGAGTTAAAAGCTCAGTTGCAAGAATTGACGGATAGAGGTTTTGCGCGACCAAGCTTCTCACCTTGGGGTGCACCAGTATTGTTCGTGAAAAAGAAGGACGGAACCATGAGGTTGTGCATTGACTATCGTCAGCTGAATAAAGTGACGATAAAGAACAAATATCCGTTACCGCGCATCGATGATTTGTTCGACCAACTGAAGGGAGCCTCAGTGTTCTCAAAAATAAATTTGAGATCGGGCTATTATCAGTTGCGAATTCGAGATTCAGATATTCCCAAAACTGCCTTCAGAACGAGATATGGTCACTACGAATTCTTAGTGATGCCGTTTGGGCTCACTAATGCCCCTGCAGTATTTATGGATTTGATGAATCGGATCTTCAGACCGTATTTGGATCGGTTCGTAGTGGTGTTCATTGATGACATTTTGGTCTATTCAAGAGACGAGACCGAACATGCTGAGCGTCTGAGGCTAGTGCTGCAAATTTTGCGGGAGAAGCAGTTATATGCTAAGTTCAGTAAGTGTGAGTTCTGGTTAAGAGAGGTTAGCTTCTTGGGTCATGTGGTATCCGCACCGGGTATTCGAGTTGACCCGAACAAAATTTCAGCCATACTTGACTGGAAACCTCCGAGAAATATTACTGAGGTTCAGAGCTTTTTGGTGCTCGCCGGTTATTACCGACGATTTGTCAAAGGTTTCTCGATAATAGCCACACCAAAGACGAAGCTACTTCAAAAGGATGTTAAGTTCGAGTGGACGGAGAAATGTCAGAAAAGTTTCGACCAACTGAAAACTCATTTGACTGAAGCTCCAATTTTGGTGCAACCCGAATCGGGTAAAGAGTTTGTCATTTATATTGACGCATCCCGACTTGGGTTGGGTTGCGTATTGATGCAAGACGGTCGAGTTGTGGCCTATGCGTCGAGACAATTGAAGTCACACGAGAGAAATTATCCGACCCATGATCTCGAATTAGCCGCCATCGTATTTGCTTTAAAAATATGGCGACATTATCTGTTTGGTGAGAAGTGCCATGTATTTTCGGATCACAAAAGTCTCAAATATTTGATGACTCAACGAGACTTGAATCTGCGACAAAGACGTTGGCTTGAGTTGTTGAAAGATTACGAGCTTGTCATTGATTACCACCCGGGAAGGGCTAACGTGGTTGCGGACGCCTTAAGCCGGAAGTCATTGTTTGCTTTACGAGCGATGAATGAGCATTTGTCTGTTCTACCAGACAATGTGTTGGTAGTTGAATTAAAAGCTAAACCATTATTGACTCACCAAATTCGTGAAGCCCAGAAAGTCGATGATGAATTGGTTGCAAAACGGGCTAAGTGTTTTCCGAACGAGGAATCGGAGTTTCAAATTGATGATGATGATTGTTTGAGGTTCAGAAATCGTTTGTGTGTTCCAAGGAATTCGGAACTCATTTCGATGATTCTGAACGAAGCCCATTGTAGCCGAATGTCAATTCACCCGGGGAGTACGAAAATGTACAACGATTTGAAACATCAATTTTGGTGGCATGGTATGAAACGAGACATCTCTGACTTTGTTTCGAGATGTTTAATATGTCAACAAGTGAAAGAGGAACATCAAGTGCCTTCAAGATTACTTCAGCCGATCATGATACCCGAGTGGAAATGGGATCGAGTCACAATGGACTTTGTGTCCGGACTGCCATTGTCAACTAGTAAGAAGGATGCGATTTGGGTTGTTGTCGATAGACTGACTAAGTCAGCTCACTTTATCCCCGTGTGTATGGATTTTTCATTGGATAGACTAGCTGAATTGTACGTTTCTCAAATTGTGAGATTACACGGGGTACCTATTTCTATCGTGTCGGATAGAGATCCGAGATTCACCTCACGATTTTGGAAGAAATTGGAAGAAGCTCTGGGTACCAAGCTGCATTTTAGCACTGCTTTTCACCCCCAAACCGATGGTCAATCCGAGCGGATAATTCAGATACTTGAGGATATGTTGAGATGTTGCATCCTCGAGTTCAGTAGTTCATGGGAACGGTATTTACCTTTGATTGAATTCGCTTACAACAATAGTTTTCAATCAAGTATTAAGATGGCACCTTACGAGGCTTTGTACGGTCGTAAATGCCGTACACCATTGTTTTGGACCGAGCTCGGTGAAAGTAAAATTTTCGGAGTTGATTTGATTAAAGATGCTGAACAGAAAGTAAAGGTAATCCGTGAAAGTCTAAAGGTAGCCACGGATCGTCAGAAGTCGTACGCAGATTTGAAACGAAAAGACATCGAGTATCAGGTGGGAGACAAAGTGTTCCTTAAGGTTTCACCTTGGAAAAAGATACTCAGGTTTGGCCGTAAGGGCAAGTTGAGCCCAAGATTCATTGGGCCGTACGAAATCTCCGAACGAGTTGGTCCGGTTGCGTATAGATTGATTTTGCCCCCGGAGCTTGAAAAGATTCATGACGTCTTTCACGTTTCGATGCTTCGACGCTATCGATCTGATCCATCGCACATAATTAGCCCATCAGAGGTTGAAATTCAAGTCGACATGAGCTATGAAGAAGAACCGATGCGTATCCTAGCTCGTGAAGTGAAGGAGTTGCAAAACAAAAGAGTTCCGCTAGTAAAGGTGTTATAGCTCAAACACGGGATCGAGGAAGCTACTTGGGAGACCGAGAGCTCGATGAAAGAACGATACCCAAACCTATTTACCGGTAAGATTTTCGGGGACGAAAATTTCTTAAGTGGGGGAGAGTTGTGACAGCCCAAAGTTGACCCTAGTCGGGAAGTGGTTTCGGGACCGCTAAACCGAGTCACCGAAATGTTGAATGTGATATTTATTGTCTAGAATATGTAATTATGAATGTGTGAAAATTTCAAGCTTCGATTTAGTCGATTGCATGTGAATTTAGTCAATAGGACTTATGTGAGAAAATTTTAAAATGTGATAGGTCAATGTGTGAGGACCTATTAGTGCATGTGGACAAAGGGGGGGACTTGCATGTCAAATTTCCCCCCCCTAATGAGTAGTGGCCGGCCATGACAAGGAATGATGGGCAAAACATGTCATGAAACATGTTTTGTTAATGGAAGAATAAAATAAGGAGTATGGGTAATAAAGAAATGGAAACAAAAGAAAAAAAAATGTGTGGTTGCCCCCCCATTGCCGTGAGCTAAAGAGAAGAAAGGAGAAAAATTTGTGTTCATCCTTTCTCACCTTCATTTAGCCTAAATTAGAAAGAAAAACAAAGAAAAAAATTTCTCATCCTTTGGTTCATCCTTGGCCAAAAATTTTAAGGAGGAAAGAAGAAGAAAGGTGAAGAGATTCGGCCATGCATGTAGCTAGGCTAAGGTATGTTTGATGATGTTCCATGAGATGCATGCATGTTTTAGTTGTTAGCTTGAGTTCTACCTAGCCCATGGTCTAAATCTTGCTATGTGATGGAAATGGCACTTGACCATGGATGCATCATTCTTGGTTGATGTTTGATGTTGTGGTGATGAGGCATGAGGATGAGTTAAGATTCGGCCTAGGTGGAGGTTGTGTTAATGCCATTGCATGCAAAATATGAGGCTTGTTAATGATGCATGTGATGATGGCTTGATGATTCTTGAACCTCCTTTTTAGCATTTTTTGTGTGAGCACATATGTGCATTGGTTGCTAAATGGAGAAGAATCGGCTAGCAAGATGTGTGCTAAGGCCGAATGTAACTTTGCATGCTGATGAGCAATGCATGTGTTAAATCGATGAAAAGGGGGAGGATGCTTTACTAGTGTGTGTATATGTGTGTATTAAGTGTTGAGATCGACCCCAAAAATAGACATGCATATTCGGCCAAGGGGAAAGAAATTAGCTAATATGTTGTGTTGATGCATGATTTTTTGCATGTATGAGACTTTAATGTCTAATGTATAAATATGGGCTAAGTGCCTTGTGTTCATCTTTTTGATGCCTAAATGATGAAATCAATTTATTTGTTTAATTAAGCTCAAGAGCAAAGGGGAAATAAATCCGATAAAGGGAAGGAAAAAGTGGTTGAATAGCTAGCGGAATCGTTCGACAACACCCGAGGTAAGTTCTTGAGTAAGAGAGCTTAAATTACAATGTGATTAAATCATGCTCTATGTGAGGCTATTGAGCCGAATGTGCAAGGATGATATGTGCCTTGTGTTTGAGTTTCGCAAATGAAAATGAAATATGAATGTGCCATGAATTATTGTTAGATGTGCATGATTACTTGAATGCTGTCCGGGCTAAGTCCCGAAGGCTTTGTGCTAAGTGAATATATCCGGACTAAGATCCGAAGGCCTTTGTGCGAGATACTAAATCCGGGTTAAGTCCCGAAGGCATTCGTGCGAGTTATTAAATCCGGGTTAAGTCCCGAAGGCATTCGTGCGAGTTGTTAAATCCGGGTTATGTCCCGAAGGCATTGTGTGAGTTACTAAAACCGGGCTATGTCCCGAAGGCATTTGAACGAGGAGCTACATCCGGTTAAATCCCGAAGGTACGTGATTTGGTAATGAATGAGCTTGCTGTAAAATTCCAGCGAATACTCGAAAAACATCCCAATATGGGGATATGTTACGTATGTGTTGAATTAAATCGAGCCCTTACAAATAAATGTTCGCTCAGTTGATAAACGAGCTACCGGCCTTCGGCTAAGTTAGTCTATTGTGTATGTACATAAGGGTTGTTAATGTTGTGAAGCAAGCTTGATATCGGTAAATTGCGTATTATGAAATATTCCATTTAGCCAAATGTGTGTTATTCTTTGTTTATGCTGGAATTCCTTGCTCAAACTTACTAAGCATAAATTGCTTACTCGTTACACTGCTCCTCTGTTTTATAGATTTTTGGTTCTCCAGCTATCGGACTCGGGATCTTGAAGTCGAAGTCGCCCACACTATCAAAGGCTCTTTTGGGTACTATTTTGGTTGAATCTTGATATGGCATGTATAGGACTACCCATTGTTGTCTTTCGAGTACTTTATGAAATGTATAAGTGTACAGCCATGCGAAAATGGCTTGTAGAAGTGGAGTATGGCATTAGACCATTCGTGTTTATGAATGTATAGATGGTTTCATGATGTAACTATAGTTGGAATGGAAGTGTTGAGCAAATGATCAGCCACTGGAATGGCTAAGTATGATCATATGTGGGCTTATGTATGACAAGGCCCTAGTTGGTCCATGAAACCCCAAATTAGGTAAGGTTTACTTTGAAAACAGAAGCTGATAGCAGCAGTGGTGTGGATTGGAAAAATCACAAGAATTCGTAGGAGTGGAATTAAATAGTGAATAAATTATGTAATCGAACCTTGATGAATCTACTTTCATATGGAAGTAACGAAACAATCATAGGAAGAGTACAGTAAGAGATATTCGGGTTCTTGTGGAACAGGGCCAGAACAGTTTCTGGATTCCCTGTTCCGCCTTTGGAAATTCACTATAAATTGACCAGAGATAGTTAGGGGTCATACCATATATGTATGGATTCCTCTCTGAGTCTAGTTTCCATAGAAACAAACGGCATCAGTATTGAAGCTCTGTGCAGAGAGATATCCAAGTCGTAATGGGAAAAGGCAGTGTAGTCGACCCCTGTAACATGGGAGACTTTGACTAATAAACTGTACTAATTGCCCGGACCAAAAATTCTAGAAAAAAATACATAGGTGGGGACATGAGTCTAGTTTCAGGGAAAAATCACAAAACTGATTTTCGAGTTGTGAAACTCAAGATATGATTTTTGAAGCGACTAGTACTCAGACTGGGCAGTGTCTGGAAAAATTTTTCAAAGTTTGTTAACATCTCGTGTCCGACTCCGGTGTCGGTCTCGGGTTCGGGGTGTTACATCCCGTGTCGATATCATTCCCTGTTTCTCAAACACGCAAAAAAAGCCAATTTTTAGGGTTTTTGAACATTCAAAAGTCTATAAATACATACTATAAGAAGACATAATAGGGGGACAGAGAGTAGAACAGAAGAACTACTTGAAGAACACCAACGGATTCAGCTCGGAAGCAGGATCTCCTTCAAGACTGAAGATCTCCCTCCAATTTCTCTCGAAGTTTTTGGGTTTCTTTATGTTTTGTTGTTTTCCTATTTTTGGGATGTTTTCCTGCCACATTATGGACTAAACTCCCTAAATACCTAGGGAGGATGAAACCTACAATGGATCTTATTATTTAATTATCTAAGTTACAAGATAAATACTTGTTCTTGTTCTTAATTACGTGTTCTTAATTCTTGCCTTAATATTTTCAGGATATTAATCCAAGTTTTATGTGCTTATTCAATGGAGCAAAAGTCCTTGTTTAAGAGTAGATCTAGCATAATTAAGCGGAGTTGCATGCAATCCTAGAGATAGGACGACATAAATCTGCCGGATTAGAGTCAAATCTAATAGAGGAATCCATAAATCGAGTTAATGTGACGATAGGGGTTTTAATTAGAAGAGATTTCAATTAATCAACCTAGAGTCAGTTGTTCTTAGTCTTGAAAGATATTTTAACATAATTTAGGGATTTCTACGGATCAAGAAAAGAGAATAAATCATTTGATTCAGAGTCAGAATAATAAGTGAAGTCTAGGTGGATTCTCTCCTAGGTATTGTCTCTCTCATTGGTTTTCTTAAGTATTTTCCCAATTCGATCTCTGTCACGTTCATAGTTAATTACTTTAATTTTAGATTAAAACAAATCCCTTTTATTTTAGGCTAAATAATAGAAAGATAGTTAATACTAGTACTTTTAGTCCTTGTGGATATGATATTCTGGACTCACCATAGCTATACTACCATTCGATAGGTGCGCTTGACTTTGTCATGATCGTAGTCTAGTTTAGTGAACCATAAAATGATCATCAAATCGCTGCTAGTAGACATGATTCATAGTGTTAAATGAGAGCTTAGGAGTAGCCTAAACCCCTATCCTAAGCTTCGAGTGTAAGCTTTCTTATTCCTTTCGTTACTTTTGTGTGATATGTGATTATGCGTTGTAGATTGTGTATTATAATGTGTTAATGTGATATAAGATATATGCTTGAGATGGATATTGTGGAATATGTTAATTGTAGGCATGTTAAACACGCTGAATGGCAATGATGATGTTGTGTTAATAATGTAAATGTGCAGTGAAAGCTTGTAGAAAACAATAAGAGAATGTATGTTTTAATTGTGGATACTTTGGCCTTGTGACCTTTTGAGACCGTTTGATATTGTTGGCATGCCACAGGATAATGTCAATACTCACCCTTGTGTTGTGATTTAGGGCATTAAGGATCGGGATAGTTTCAGAGAGATAAGGGAATGCAAGCTTAGCTCCATTCACCGGGATATATTGGTGTGTTGGAAAGTGTTAGCTAGATGCTACGCTTTTGGAATATATTCGACTCATCGAGTCATTGGTGTGTTGAAAATCTGTGTATCCAATATTTGATGATAGAATCCACTTCTATGTTTCATAGCCTCAAGTGCCAATTTATCGTTGAATGTAATATTATGGAATGTGATATATGACTATTTATTATGTAATTATAAAGTTGAAAGAGTTGGTAATTGATGCATGAATATTTTAATATGTTACTATAGTCAAACATATATATAATTGTGTTTCAGATGTTTTCATTTAACGCATGACATCGTGTTTATTTGGTGGTCGTTTGGATCTTTCACTGAGCTTATTTAAGCTCACCCACTCTTTCTAAACATAGCAAATAGTTAGTGTCTGATGTGGGCGGTGCGAAATTCCAAGTGCTCCAAGTTAAGCGTAGTGACTGAGTAGGTGATATTATTGCTATTATTTAGAACTGTGAGAATAAGCAATGTCTTGATTATCAACATGATGTTTTAATGATTGTTTGATTTTGATGTTTTAATGATTATTTGATTTTCATACTCTTAGAATTTACGGACGTTTGTTACTAGTTTATTGGTTGCTTAGTCGAAATTACTAATGATACTTTGAACTACAATTATGGATATTTTTTATGTTGTTATAGATGCATGTTGAAGCGGTATATGTTTGAATGTGTTAAATGTCATGTTTTGCTATAATTTTGCTAGCTTATGTAAAGGTATTGATAATCAGGACATGTATCAATACCTCAACGTTAAAACGAATGTGCACGAAAATAGTAGCTCATTTGGTATTGATACCAATTCTCGAGTATCGATACTTAGGGTAAATATATATATGATGAATTGTATCGATAAATTGTTGGGTTTTAAATTTTGCAGAGAAACAAAATGTTAAAAAAATACCAATTTCCTAAGTGGTATCGATACCAGCGAGTGTGTACTAATACCTACATGACTTTTTAGAAATTTTATTTAAATGGTCCTTAAGCATGTTCTTAAATTGATACAAGGTCGTTTAATGTATGTTTAGTAAATTTTAATGTCACCTAGGGTATTTTAGAGTTTAAACTCCTATAAATTATTAAAATGTGATAATGTTTGTATGCAAATGAGACGGTGTGTAATGTGTGATGTTGTGATGTGTGGTGTGGCATCCTGTTACTCGAGCTCGGTGACCGGACCAGGTATAGGGTGTTACACATTGTATAAAATAGATCCATGGACAATAACCAACTATCCAAAGAAACTAAACAATGGATAACATGAAGTTCAAAAAGTTCTATTAACTTTTCATGGTATTAATTTCTCTTACTTTGTACCAAAAAATGATTTCGTTTTAAATGCCTTGTTAAAAATAGCATCCCAACAAATAAATCCAAAGGTGGATCGAACACTTTTGTATTGATAGACAAGAAACCAAAAATAATATATCTTTAAAATGGGCCATTGAAAGTCACTGTTTTTTTCTTTGTAAATACAATCTCCATAATAGCATTTGAATATAATCTAATCCAAGGTTGAGGATTAAGCTAAGATAACGTTAACACTAACACCATTAATGGGAAATCCAAACATTTGTAAAACCAACATGTTGCATTAGATTTACATGTGCGAATTCATAGCACCTACCTCTATTTCCCTTTTCACCTACTAATTTTGGAAGAAACAAATTTGCTTTGCTCTTTTTGTTTCTTCATATAATCTATATATACCCACAATCTGAGTGTAATCTTGGCCACTACTTGCCCATTTTCAGGAGGTGGTACATTTTTTGTTATGGAATCGGCAACTTCAAATCTTAATGGTTCTTCCGAGGGTTCTAATCGTCTCCCGAAGAACTATTCAAAAGAATAAGTTTCTAGATTTTGTAGGTTCGTTCCATTTCTCGTCCTTCATTAATTTCATAAAACACATTTTCATTGCCTCTTTTGAATTGCCTACATACATGCATCAAAGCATACGTATAAATGTAAATTATAGGTGAAATTAGTACATGTAATAAGCCATCATATATTATATACATTACTCAATAACACACATACAAACTCATAGAAGACATGCATTATAAATTCAATTCCCTAATCTACGTGCCATTTTCGATAGCTTGAACCTTATGGATATTATAAAAAAAAGTTACAATGAAAACATCAAACATAAAGTAAATTGGAAATTGGTTTCAACCATGCTGGTAAAATACTTAAAAATCTTCCTTCTTGAGCAGGAGAATATCATCTAGATCTTAGAGTAAGTTATGGGGCAATACCTATGATTGTCTCACGAGTCAACGGAGTCCACATGCTTCTCCAAAGCTTCGAGCCTATCCATGGTGTTCTTTGCAAAGAAGAGGATATTATCCATCCCTTTATGAAGTTGAACTATCTAAATTTTCGAAAGAGGATTTGAAGGGATTAAACTACTTAATGCAAGTGATGCTTACATCGACAAAAAGAAAAATATGTGGAATTAAGGCTTTCTAAGCTGTCTCGACATGAATATACCCTATTTGGGCATATGTAGAGGATCATAAGTCCTTAATGTTGCATGTTGAGGGGCATTGTATCAAGATATAGAGAAAGAAATATCGAAAAAACTTAGGTTCATATCAACTATGAGAATTATGATTGACATAGGCATATGGAGATAATGAATAACAACCCATTGCACTGATGGTTTAAAGATTGTTTGGATGAAAATAGAATGAAGATCATGGTCAATATTTACTACCACCAAGGTGTAAAGAAACTAGCACATCGCTTCGTGCCGATGGCTTTTGCACCAGATGGCTTGGTGGAAAGCTTTTATGACCCTAAAGCCTACAATCTTGATGAAGGTAAATTTCTTATGAGGCTTTAATTTCATCCTGAGCGAATGCATCAACCAGACTCAAATGTTTTCGATTATCCCAGATGTCCATATACGTATCAAGTAGGATATTCTTGTCGCTTATGTTTTGATAAAGTTCTTGATAAGAAGTATTGAAAGAAAGAAAGATATAGGTAAACCTTCTTTATTGAATTGCCTCTCATGCTGATACAACAATGCTAAATCCATATTTAATATAGTGAATAATAACAGCTATCAACCTTAACAACTATCTTGAAAGTTAACTGTAGCTAACAACCCTATTTACTAACAACCTTAATAGCTTCTTTTCTTATTCCATAACATTTCTCCTGCATGGGATCTCTTATCTTCTATGACTGTGAGGCACTTGATCACTCTTATTGAAAACTCAAAACTGGTCTCGAAACTTATTAAAAAAACAGCAAATAAAGGTTTTGTAAGGATGTCAACAACTTGGTCTTGGCTTGGAATATGACATACTTGTAGTGTCCTAACAGCAATCTTTTCCCTGACAAAAAACAAGTCCAATTCGAAGTATTTGAACTTTGAGTGTAAAACTGGGTTTGCAACAACAGTAATAGCACCTGAACTATCACACTAGAATACTGACTTGTTGGTAACATCTACATGTAATTCTTTTAATAAAGCTTGTAACCAAATCAACTCTATAATGGCATGAGCCAAGCTTCTATATTTGCCTTCTGCTATTGATCTGGAAACCACTTGATACTTCTTTGAGCTCCACAAAGTCAGATTCCCACAAAGAAACACGCAGAATCCAGTAGTTGATCTTTTATCATCAATGTAAGTTCCCCAATTTGCATCTAAATATGCTTGTAAACCCAATTTAGGAGTTGGAGTAAACAACAACCCATGGTCCATGGTATTTTCAAAATACCTTAAAATCCTTTTAACAACCTTAAAATGAAAATCAAGTGGCTTATGCATGAATTGACAAACTTTGTTCATAGAAAAAGTTATATTTGTCCGTGTAATTACAATATATTGTAATACAACCACAATGCTCCTACAGATAGACTCATCTTCCATGGAGCTTCCAATATGGGTTGACAAATTGCATGTTGTAACCATTGGGATGGGTGATCCTTTATATTTATCCATCATACTTCCTTGAAGTAAATCAAGGATATACTTTCTTTGATTAAGGAAGAGACCCTTTGGAGTGTAGGTTACTTTTATTCTTAGAACGTAGCTTAACTTTCCCAAATCTTTGAGAGCAAACGTAGAGTTCAACGAACGAACAAACTCATTTACAAGTTGGGTGTTGTTTCCAGTGATGATGAGATCGTCCACATAGACCAACACATAGATAATACTAGTGCCAAACTATTGAAAAAACAAAGATGCATCAGACTTGGATACCACAAACTTGGCAGCCACCAAATATTCTTTTAGCTTGTGAAACCAAGCCCTAGAGGCTTGCCTAAAACCATATAAAGCTTTCCTCAACTTGCAAACTAGTTGCTGACCATCACAATGTTTCTCAAACCCTGGTGGTTGCAGCATATAAATATCCTTAGTTAAGTTACCATTTAAAAATGCATCATTTATATCAACTTGTTTGAAAGGCAATCCACATGTAACAACCAACGCGATGACCACCTTGATTGTTGTAAGCTTGACGATGGGGCTAAAAGTCTCTTGGAAATCTATATCTGCCTGTTGAGAAAAACCCTAAAATAATGAGCGATAGAGCCATCAGCATTCTTTTTCACTTTAAAAATCCATTTACACCCTATTGTATGTGTATCCGGAAGTAGTGGAACGAGATCTCAGGTCCAATTTTGAATCAACGAATCAAATTCCTATTGAGCTACTTTTGTCCATGCTTCACTTTGAAAAACTTCTTCAATAGTCAATGATTCTTTGTCAACAAGCCATGTTGAAATCATTTTCCTCTTGGATATCCCATTCTTCTATCTTGTCTGGATGGGATGTATATTTGAAGAAACTGGTCTATTAAGAATAGTATCACTTGGATCATCACAGTTTCAATTTTGATTGAACCCTCGCTTTGACCATTACTATTTTGAGTTGGACTAGAATCTTCACATGGAACCTCCCTGTTGTAGGAGACCTAAAGCCTTCACCTGGAACTGGACCAACACTTGAATCATCACCTTGACTAGAAGATCTGAATGAGGAAGATAGCCTTTCAAGAGGCAAAGAATCATTATGAGGAGATGGCAAACAACGATCAAAAGTAGCAAGAACTATTATTGGCACATAAGACTGTATACGACCATCAATTGATAAAAAAGTAGAACCAGAACCTGGCTGTGTTGAGAAAGGAAAATTGGTCTCATTGAATACAACATGACGAGACACAAACCTTGCCATCGTCAGGAAGACACTTGAAACCAGGAAAACACTTGAAACCTTTATGATTAGAGCTAAATCCAAGAAAAATATACCTTGTTGACCGAAACTACAGCTTGTGTTGATTGTATGGCCTTGTAGAACTTCAGTTGGAAGCCAATTTATCAAGTTTATAGCATGCATAAAGTTATGAGACCAATAATTCAAAGGAATTGAAGCTTGAGCCGTGAGTGTAAGCCCAATTTCTATTACATGCTAATGCTTCCTTTCAGCTACCCCATTTTGTTCTAAAGTGTGAGAACAAGTAACCTGATGTTGAATGCCACTTCAAGATAAAACGGTTGCAAATGAGCGATACTCACCTCCCCAATCACTTTGAAAACTTTTTATGTGGCAACCAAATTGCACTTCAACATGCTTTTTGAACTGAATAAAACAGCTCAAAGCTTCTGACTTACTCTTGAGAAAGTATAACCATGTATACCTATTGTACATATCAACAAAAGACATATAATAAAGAAACCCATACGATTTCGTTTGGTCCCCACAAATCCAAGAAAACCAGTTCAAAATGAAAAGCATATATTGTACTAGATGAAGAAAAAGCCAGCTTGTAGGCTTTACCTAGATGACATGCAATACATACTTGTGACAATTTTTCTTTACTGAAATGAATATTACAACTGCATAATACTTGAGTAAGAACTCTAGGACAAGGATAACCAAGCCTCTTATACCATAGTTCAACATTTTGGACCTCAACATTAGATACACATGTGGAAAAACTCAAACCAAAAGTAGTTCCAGAAACACCTGAATGTTCACCAATAGTTGTAAGCATCAAACTTGTAAAACCCATTATGCATGTGGCCCACTAGTAACGTGATCCATGTCTGAATGTCCTTCACAAAACAATTGAAAGGGTGAAACTCAAAATAGACCCTATTGTCTTTAGCAAATTGGCCAACTGACACCAAATTCTTGCAAATAGTTGAAACATGAAAAACATTCTTAAGTTGCAAAGCCCTAGAACTAGTAAAAACAGCAGAAGAACCTATATTGGTAATAGGAACAAATTGACCATTTCCCATCAGCAGCTTACTCATACCTGTATATGGCACAACATTTGTGAGCATAGACGTATCATTTGTCACGTGATTTGTTGCTCCTAAGTTCAGATACCAAGCTTGATCAAGAGAAGTGTGAAGATGACCTCGATTGTTGTTCTCAATATACGTTGTTGAATAGGGTTGTTTATTGTGGAATGGAGGAGCACCACAATAGGATTGCATGTTAAAACACCGAGGCAACGCACCAAAATAGTTTTGACTTTCAGAACCACTTTGATTATCGAAACTATGATGGTTGATTGACATTAACTGACCCTGATCACCAGGTAATCCAAAAAAAATTTCATCAAACTTGTAGTAACATTTTTACCAGATGGCCAACATTGCCACACAACTAACATTGAGGCCGAGAGCGAGTAAACCTACCATAAGTACCTTTACTTTCTCTTTTGTGTTTAAACCCTTGATTGTAGTTTCTTGAATAACCACTAGAAGAATCTTGTTTCAAATGATTATCACTATCATCTTTCTGTCTATTTATCAAGTTAACCTGTATGGGTACATCGGTAACTATCTCCAGCTGTCTTGTTTCGCAATTGAGAAACATCTCAGTTAGCATGTCAAGAGACGTCTGAGTCAGTGATGCAACAACCTAAACAAATTCGAACTCAATCGAGAGAGCTGCCAAGATTATGCTAACCTATTCTTGATCAAATACCATGTTACCTACAGCAATCAAACTGTCACACATATTCTTTATCTTCAAAAGATATTTTTATAGTAAGTTGACCCTTTTCCTGATAATACAAGGCATGACGTAAGCTGGATATTTTGATACTAGACTTCATAGCAAACCTCCTTTTAATAGTCGACCACACCTCAAAACTAGTATGATAAACCAAAACCTTATCAGTGACAGTGGATAAAAGCCAGGAAGCCAAAAGTTTATCCTGTTGTCGATAGACCAGAAACTCAAAATCCTCAACTAATTGACCTTCATTAACCAAGAATTGGGAGGGAGTATTAACAGTGCCTAGGACATATCCTTGTAGATCATATCCTTCAAGTATCAAAAGAATCTAATGTTTCCAGAAGAGAAAATTATTCTCACCAAGTTTGATAGTGTCATGCTTGAGAAAATGTTGAATCTTCTTAGAGAAAACACAAGAAGTCAATCTTGACTCAGTATATGAAGGATGTGTCTAACCACCTGTGTTTGAAGAACATGCGAACTGTCAAACCTTGGAACCACCTCTAGAGCCATGAAAAACCTTCTCAAAACTAACTTCCTTCACCCAAAAAACCTAGCTCTTGATACCATATTGAAAGAAAGAAAGATCTAGGTAAACCATCTTCATTGAATTAACTCTCATGTTAATACAACAATGCTAATCCATATTTAACACAGTAAATGACAACAACTAACAACCTTAACAGCCATCTTAACAGTTAACTATAACTAACAACCCTAACTGCTAACAACCTTAATAGCTTCTTTTCTTATCCCATAACAAGAAGTGTACAATATGTATAGATTTATGCTTGTTATATATATATGCAGGAGTTCGTGAAGCCAGTGGTCGCTTACTAAGAAAAAACTAAGCAGCTCAATTTCCATTTCGAAGACTCTTCGTTTAAACCAAGAGATGGAGAAGAAAAGAAAGATAATCATATGAAGTTCCTAAATTGCAAGAAGCATGTATAATTCGAGTGGCACATTCATTCTTGGCCACGAATCAGATTTAGAAGTCAGCCAATTTTCTAAAGGTTAGTTAATTCTATTTAGTCTTCAGCTTGGTAATTTTGGATTTTGTTCCAATGCATGGTTTACATTGATGTGACTGCGTTGAGCTTACAACAAGAGAAGAGGCTGAAGCAAATGGGTGCAACAGTAAGGAATGGTTCAACATATAAAGGATGAAGATGAATGAGTAAAGACAAGCTTGCAAAGACTATAATGGTGTCAATAGAGCAACTAACTGAATTGGATTTCTCTCAAAAGAATGATGTTCGAAATATGGTCCGAGGCATTGGACTCAAAGCTCCATGTCCATCCCCTATGAATAGTGTATTACCATAATTGACTTTTTATGTTGTCAGATACAAAAATTTTAGGAAAAATACAAAGTTTGGTTGACAACCATAATGAAATTAAAATACGTAACCACCAGCATAAACTTCAGTCTGGTCTAAGTCCAGTTGGATCCATAACTGTAGCCAGCCTCATGTCCAATGCTCAGTGGCATTAATAACATAACATGTAAATGATAATAATTCAGTGACAAAATCCCTCAAGAAGCAGAGTCAATGCCTTGTACATTGATCACCCTCCATGGCAGATCATATCTCATTGCTATAGATGACATTTCCGTAGCATCTGCTATTACAACGGGGAAACCAAAATGTAGAGTGAAAGCTAATAAGAGTATAGTACATCGCCAAGGAACCAGAAACGCCAATTACCTACTGAAACAATATCACTTTCCTTTCATTAAAACTGATTCTCTTAACATACCATTCTTAAGAGATTAAATTTAATGAACATTATTAGCATTACAATACAATAACAGGGATAGATCAAAGGTCGCACTTATACAACCACCGTACCAAAATCCCCTCTACAATGTCGGGTAAAATATAAAATCCTACATGTTGATCATCAGGACAGAATAAAAGGGCCTGGTTTTGCTTAATTTATCCATAATTTCAACTTAAAAACATGGAAAAAGAAAAGCAAGAAGGAACTAACATGCAGATACCGGGCAGAAACCACCTTCACACTGGCTTGAGCTCTGAGTCTAAATTTTCTCCATTCACTCCCTTTATTTATTTCAAATGCTTCACTTCTTCACTTTCAGCCAGCAGCATTCTCAATCGGTCTTCTTTTCTTTTCTTTTCGTTTTGTTTTGTTTTTTTTTTTTTATTGCAAGTTCTTTTATAGATTATTAAAAAAGACGATCACCCCACATTGAGCTTTTGGCCTTGACCTCCAAAACTGAAGTACTATAGTTTTTGTAGGAAATATTTTGACAAATAATGATTAGAACTACCATTACTGAGATATCTAACTATCACCTGCGGCAGAAAAATGTGAAATCTGGTTGATTAACATGAAGAAGTCTCAACCAATTGTCAGCAGCCTGAAAGAGGCCGTTTGCCAAGTGACAATCAGTTGTTCCATTAGGTGTCCACAAGAAGCCCTTGAACTTGTATGACGCGAGACCAAAGACAGGCAATGACATCTTTGGAACATCATCCATGTCATTGGGACAAGTAATAAAAGGTGCCTGAGCACTTTCTCCACCTGAAATATGACAGGTTACATAAAAGCAACAGATGATAAATCTTTAACAATAGGAGATATGCTACCAAAAGTTATGCAAGCACCAACTGTCACTGATTAATGACAAGTCTGTAAAAACTAGGTTATGCAATCAGCAACAAAAAGTCACTACAAAAGACATTTTTATCCACCAAAAATTTTAACAAATGAACTAAAAGTCAGACTTAGGTAAAATAAAGCAAGATTCAGAGTAACTACTTTGATGTCAAACAAGGTAAAACTTTTTGAGGAAAAATGATGAAAATTAGAAGATTTGACTATTAAAGAATTGCTTTATTATTTTTCCAGTACTTGAATAATAGACATATTAGGAGAGACCCTCTAGCACCATTTGGCAAAGTAATTCACAAAAGTTGATAGAAATGTAAATGATTCACAATAACAAATGAAAGCCAGAAAAGATCACTTAACAAGAAAACCTAGAATCACTCCGTAGTTCACACTCATTGAAAATGAAAAAATTTAAAATATTCTATATTACCTCCTATAGGTGTATGAAGATAATGGTAAGTCAGAAAGCAAGCATCTAAATCTTTTAATGTAGGTCCAGTAGGTATTCTGTAGATTGGATACCTACAAGAATCAGAGTATATGATATCAGTCAAGTACAAACTCATGTCTGGAAACAAATGTATTGTCAAAAAAGTAGATAATAATACCATGCAACAGAAATCCAGCTGGAAGATAGCAAATCACAGCTTTTTAGTGTCTTCAATTCAGGGAACTGGAAGGCCAGATCTGCAATCTGTTAGCACATATTAAGTTCAGGAGACAAGCATTGATCCTACTGTAAAAGGGAAAGAGGAGAGAAAAAGCGTAACACATATTAACCTTGTCAGCTAAAGGTTCTCGGCTATAAGGAGGGTCCCGTTCACAATACTCAAAAATCAAACAACTTTGAGAATTGACAAATTCAGCCTCATCACTAGACAAGTCTTCTTGAAGTATCTGCTGATCTCCCATGGATAGTCTATCCATCCTAAGAGACATCTCACTTGCCATGTAGTGATTTCTTGTTTCCCTCAAAACATTTGATCCTCTTTCAGGTTCACAATCACTACTACCATCACTGCTCGAGTCCCTAAAGTCGCTATCACTATCCTGAACTGGTTGCCTATGTCATAAACAGAAACAATAATTATTAAATATAACACAAGATACTTTGTAGTCTGTACTACATTACTTGATGCAAGTGTCTAACAATGACAACTCTTAACAAACTACTGAGCCAAAAACAAATGGAAGCAACCAAAACCAAAATCATTTGCTTAAACCAAATATATTTCTCAAAACAGAATAACAAATGGAGGCTAGAAGGGGAAAAGATATAACACAAAATACTTTGGATTATATTACTTGATACAAGCGCCAAACAGTAACAATTCCTAACAGACTTGCAAGAGCTATTAAGCTTGATCTAGGTTGTTACATATTCTTAGGCTTGATTTTAGAATTTTATTTTATTTTGTCCTTATTTAGACTATATAGGCTTGTATATAAATACGCTAACTCTAAAGACAAAATATATGGATGTTCATCAGTCTTATTCTTTTGTCAGTCTATTCTTTTGTTTTTTTTTTCCATTGACATGGTAACAAAGCCACTTGGCTTAATTTAGTGAGTTTGATTTTCGTTGTTTGGTATTTTGTGGGTTACATTTTTAAAGTAGTTTTTTGGATACACTACCAGTACAGGGAGGTGCGCCACCGTCTCCATTGACAATCTGCAGTTTCCGGTGATTAGAGACCTTGTGCATGAGGCTCACCCACCACCTAAAGGTCTGCAGCCCTGCTTCACGTGCTTCCATCCCCATCGACTCTCTTGTCCAACCCTAGCCCAATGGTCAGTTGTTTGATCGGAGGAGGTTTCGTGGGTCGCTTGTTTATTTTTTGAGATTTAGCACTGTTTGATACTGTTCACGTTGGGTGGTGTCTAGGTACTGTTTCAACACTATTTGGGCACTATTTTGGACTGTTTGTAGTCTTCTTTTTGCGGGATTTGCTACTTCTCAGTCATATCATGAGTTATCGATTCAAGAGCTACAGATCATACAATAAGTAATCCCAACCTTTTTTCTACCTTTCGGTCACATAATTCACCTTTACTTTTCCTATTGCTGATGGATACACCTATAAAGTAGTTGGTTCTGCAGATATTAATCTAATTTCATTTATCACCTTATCATCAATATTAGATTTACCTAACCTCAACTTTAATTTAATCTCTGTTAGTGAACTTACCTGTGACCTAAATTTCTCAATCTTCTTACCCGTGAACTAAATTTCTCAATCTTGTTTTTTACCAATCATTATATTTTACAGGATCTTATGACAAACACACTATTGGTAAATGACTTATTTGATTGTCTTTATATTTTCAACTCGTGGGCTTCTCAATCCGTGGCTTGTCCTACTGATGCACAATGTCGATTTGGACATCCTTCTCTTTCTTTGTTGAAGAAGTTTAGTCCACAATTTTAAGACCTACCTTCGGTGGGTGAAGCATGCCACTTGGTGAAGCACCAATGGAGCTTCCCTTCAAGACTAAAAGCTAACAAACAAGCTAGTTTAATTTTTAGGGACCATGTTCAATAGTACAAACTTGGATTTAAACATTTTGTTATGTTTGTGGACAATTATTCTCAAATGACAGATATATTTTATGAAAATTTTGATCAAATGCGCTTTCTCTTTTTTTTTCTTTTTTTCTTTTTTTGTTCCAAGATAAGAACTCAATTTGGTGTGTCTGTCCAGCTTTTGCAAAGCAATAATGCTAGAGAATACTTTTCCAACTTCTACAAGGCCTTTATGACCCAAAATGGGATTCTTCGTCAATCCTCTTATGTTGACACGCCATCTCAGAATGGAGTAGCTAAATGGAATAACATCTCCTTGAGACAACTAGAGCTCTTTTATTTCAAACAAAAGTTCCCAAACAATTTTAAGTTAATGCTGTTTCAACATCCTACTTTCTGCTCAATCGTATGTCTTCCTCCATACTTAATGATGATAACCCATACAATGTTCAATTTCCATCCAAATCATTATACACGGTGGAACTCAGAATTTTCACGTACACTTGTTTTGTTAAATTCAAAATCCCTAAAGGGTGTATTTCTTAGATATTCTTGCCTTCACTAGTCGCTTAGTGGCCTTTACACCAATTAAATATAAAGAACGACTTTCTTCATAAGGATCTTTAAGAAAAAGTTTAAATAGCGCAACCACCTAGGTTTGTTGCTCAAGGGAAACATGGAAAGCTTTGTCATCTAAAAAATTTCTCTTTATAGATTGAAACAAAGCCCTCGTGTCTGGTTTGGAAAGTTCAATGAAATAGTTCAACAATTTGGACATAAAAAAAGCGATTGTAATCATTCGGTGTTCTACAAACGATTTGAGGTTGGAGTTGTTCTTGTGTAGTATATGTTGATATTGTTATTCCAAGAAATGATATAACAATCTCTTCTCTCAAGTAATTTTTGCGTTCCAGGTTCTACATGAAAGACTTGGGCCTGTTGTTCTTTTGGGGGATAGAAGTGACAAGAAAAAGGGAATTCTTTGGTCTCACAAAAAGTATGTTCTTGATCTTCTAGAAAAAATTGGAAAATTGGCAGCAAAACCTTGTACTCCAATAGTTCTCAATGTGCATCTAGTTGGGAAATTAAACTAACTCACTATAACTCTGTCCAAATATCGCATTAGTCGTAGTATTGTTAGCAAATTTATGTCAACGCCCACAGTCAAATATTGGACAACCCTAAAAAATATCCTATGTTACTTGAAAGGAGCTCCTGGAGGTGGCATATTATTCAATAATCATAGACATACCCATATTGAACGTCTTATAGATGTTGATTAAACTGGATCTATGATAGATAAAAGGTCTACTATTGGGTAATTTATTTTTAGTTGGTGGAAACTTAGTATAACAGAAGAGTAAAAAGCAGAATGTTGTATCTCAATTAGCACAAAGTTAGAATACAGGGCTAAGGCACAATCCACGTGAAATTATGTGGTTACGACATCTGTTAACTGAAATTGGATTAAAGTATTTGTCACCGACAGAGATCTTGTGTGATAATTAAGCAGTTCTTTATATTACCTCAAATCTAATTTATAGTGAAAAATTGATTATCACTTTATTCAGGAGAATTTTGAAATTTTCAATTTCCACAGGTTATGTGAAAACAGAAAAACTAGTTGCTTTGTTCACAAAGACAACAAATGTAACAAGCTGGATGATCAATAACTATGCTTCAGCTTTAGAGGAAGTGTTACAGATTCTTAAGCTTAATTCTAGGACTTTATTTTATTTTTTTTCCCTATTTAGACTATACAGACTTGTATATAAATTCGCTAAGTAGAGATTAAATATGTGACTTTTCATCAGTATATTCTTTTCTTTGTTTTCCATTACCACAGGTTAACAAATAGTGTTATGGCTGCCTTGGTTTGCAAGATATCTTATTATTTTGGTGTTGGAAACGTTAATTATTATTTTTTAAAAGATATTTGCTTATTTTTATTAGGAGATCTTTAATTAAAAGTCTTCTTTAATTAAAAATATCTTTATGGTATTACAAGTTTTTCTTTAATTTCATAATCCTTGTTTTAATTTCCTTAGCTACATCTTTTATTCAAACAAGTACCTATGTAACCTCTATTTATATTGACAAAAATAATTCTTTTTTTGCATTAAATTGGAACTAGGGCACAACACTGGTTACACTCAATCCATACGTTGGAACCATAAAATTTCAACTCCATATACATTTATTGAAAAATTGGAAACAAAGAAATCATTATGTTGCTCATAAAAATTACTCAAGTTCATCACTTATATTTAACAAAATAATTGATTCACTTAAAAAATGTCCTTGTAACGCAATTACATTTAGCATGAGCATTTTTGCATTAAATAGGAACTAAAACACAAAACAAAGGATTTTCCTTAGTTGTTTTAAGTAGTTAGAGCAAAGCACAATGGCCTCGCAAAAGAACCAATGTATATGCGGATCAACTAAGGATATGAAGCAAATCAAGAGTCCATTGCGACACTGAAGCGTTCAACAAAAAGTCAACTATGGCATTTAAATTAAGACAAAGGGAGTAATGCAAAAAAGGGAAGTCTTTAAATTTCCACCCATGACTTGAAAATGCTAAATACAAATCTAAACTTTAAAAGTAGAATACTATTCTAGATTAGTTAATAGACTTAATGGTTTGGTTTGGTGAGAAAACTACAGGAAAAGAAGAAATTAATACTAAACAATTTAGTAAGAAGGGAGATGAAACTTTAGAGAACCTAGGGTTATAGAAAACCTCTAGGTTTCTTTATTATATTCAAATAAATAATGATATAAGTCTACTCCTAGACATATATAAGAGACTTTCTTGCAAGCAAAGTTTCTAGGTTTTCATGCAAATAGAGTTTTATTGATAATCTTAAACTTAACCCTCAGGTAAAAAAAAGCCTAATTGTCCAAAAAAAATCTAATACTTCAAACTGAATAAATAAACTGAAATAATAAAATAAATGATTTTTTTTTTAATTTTAAACTCGTTTCATTATCCCCTACTGGGAAACTCAACTCTGATGAGAACCTTCACAACATCAGAATAAATCTTTGTACCAACTCTTTGCAACTCTTCTTCTGCAATACAAGTATGTAACCATTTCACCAAAAACCTCTTATATTTGTTACCCCTTTTAGACCTCACTTCTTTAACATCCAACACATCGTCGATAACCTCAAACTTAACCTTAGGAAGTTACTGCATTTGGTCTGAAAATTCAACAACATTCCCATCAAAACCCAAAAAGACTACCAAGTCATAAACATTAAAAACTGGGCTAATATGGAAATCTATAGGCTACTCGATCACATAAGCATTAGAACTTATTTTCTTCAACACCTTATGTTGGAATTCCTAAGATTAAGGACAGAAAACTTAACTTATTACTAGGAGTTCCCTTGTAAATAGAAACTAATCTCAGTCACTGATTCATAGGAAGTTACTGTTTTTTAGGGATTGTTTTCCTTGTTTGTGTTAATTCCTCTCTTTATAAGTGGAAACTAATTAGCAGAATAATAATAATCTTTTCTAAGTTTCTTCATGGTATCAAGAGCTTTAGGATTCATTCGATCCTGCTCATTCGTCTCTAATCTCCCTTCCTAAAAATCCCTCCGGTTTAGTCCTCCTCCCATGGGTGACGTCAATGAAACTCTGTCTGAAACTGAGACTTCACAAATAACTCAGAATGTCAATCAGGGAATCGCTCAAGGTGAACTTAATTCCTCCCTTATAATCACCAATCATCAGCTAGATGGGAAGAACTTCTTGCAATGGTCTCAATCGGTCTTTATGGTGATTCGTGGTTGCGACAAATTAAGATACATCAATGGAGAAATTCCACGACCAACGACAGCTGACCTGACTTATGCCACTTGGGAACTCAACAACTCGATTGTAATGGCTTGGCTAATTAATCGATGGAAGGCCATATAAGCCACACCTATCTCTTTTTCAAAACTGCAAAAGACATGTGGGATGCAGTCAGAGAAAACTACTCGGATCTTGGAAACGCCTCCCAAGTATTTGAGATCAAGCTTAAGTTAAAGGATATCCGACAAGGGACACTCGAAGTAACTCACTACTACAACAATCTGAAAATTTTGTGGCAAGAACTGGATATGTACTATGAGGCAAATTGGGGTGAAGGCTTGGAACACACCAAGTTTATGACTCACCTCAACAATGAATGTCTTTATTAGTTTCTAGCAGGATTGAACCGTGAGTTAGATGAGGACCGTGGCCAAATTCTGGGCAGATCACCTCTCCCAACCATCGGTGAAGCATTTGCAGAAGTTAGAAGAGAAAAAAAGCGTCGTCTTGTCATGATAGGAGACTCAAATGAACCTAAACATGTGACAACTCTTGGCAACCGGCCTACTGAGACCTCTTCCCTCATTTCCAGAGGTCCACAGCCACAAAAACCACGTGCTGGAAATGATTCTGGATCAACCAGACCATGTTGTAACCACTGCAACCATGCTGGTCATACAAAAGAAAAGTGCTTCAAACTCCATGGCTATCCTGAAAAAAAATCGAAGAATAATAAGACTGCCCTGTTATCCTCCACTGCTGCAAATGATGTTCTCGATGTTCGCCTAACCGAAACCCAACTTGACTCTCCATAAGATAAATTGGTACTTCCACTGCTCATGGATCTCTAGCCACCCAAGGTACTGCCTTCAATATTGCCTTTGAATCTAATAATCAATCCTCTTGGATACTCGATTCGGGTGCCTCCGATCACATGACAAGTAACTCCACTTTGTTTCACACCTACACCTCTTATCATGACAAGTCCCGAATTCGCATAGCTAATGGTTCTTACTCACCTGTGGCTGGAGTAGGAGAAGTACAAATAACAGAGAATTTTTCTCTCGATAAAGTCCTACATGTCCCAAACTTGTCCTGCAATTGGTTGTGTGATATAGTAACAAAAATCGGGGAGGATGATTGGCACTGCTAAAGTTGATGATGGACTATATGTTTGGAATAAAGACAGAACACAAGGAGGATTAGCTCTATCCACTTCAAAAGAGGACACGATTATGTTATGGGACCGTAGGTTAGGGCATCCAAACTTTTGATATTTGAAGAAACATCTTCCGTTGTTATTTTGAAATAAAAGTATTAATTTCTTGAAGTGTGAAATTTGCCAATTATCCAAACATACCCGTGTGCCATACCCATTAAAACTATACATCCAATCCCAACCATTTTCATTAATCCACAGTGACCTATGGGAAGCCAGCCGAATGAAAAATATTACGGGGGCTAGGTGGTTTATAACATTCATTGATGATCACACTAGGGTATGTTGGGTCTATCTCATTAAAGAAAAATCTGAAACACCCAAAGTATTCCAAAATTTTCACTCAATGGTTCGAACCCAATTCAACTTTACCATACATACTCTCCACACTGACAATGGGAGAGTACTTTAACTCTGTCCTAAGCCCATACCTTTCTAACCAAGGCATCGTACACCAAAGCTCTTGTCCTGACACTCCTCAACAAAACGGGATCTCTGAGAGAAAAAATCAACATCTCCTTGCTGTGGCTCGAGCCATAATGTTCACCATGAATGTTCCTAAATACTTGTGGGGAGAGGCTGTCTTCACTGCCTGCTATCTCAAACCGAATGCCATCAAAGGTCCTCAATTTCCAAACACCTCTAAATACCCTTCTAAAGTCCTTCCCTCTATTTCGTGTTCCTAATCTTCCAGCCAAAATATTCAGTTGCAAAGTTTTTGTCCATAACCATCAACCAAATCAATCCAAACTTGATCCTCGAGCCCACACCTACATCTTCATTGGATATTCCCCCACACAAAAAGGCTATAAGTGTTACTCACCAACCTTGCGCCGAATGTTTGTCTCTCGGGATGTTACCTTCTTTGAAAATGAACCATACTTTGCAGCATCTCATCTTCAGAGGGAGACTTTCAATGAAGATGAGACCCTTAATACTCTCCTCATTATACCTCATGATCCTACCACTACTATCACAAACAAGCCTAACAACCAAGGTGCTATGGTAATCCCAGATTTAGATACTGTTTCCCCTGTGCAGCAAGAAGTTAGTCCGATCCTTCCCAATAACAATACCACCACCGAAGTACATCCCCCTGATCAAGGAAAACAGCAAAAACAGGTTCTCGAAATACAAGTTTACTCTTGACGGAATCGTTCTCCTGAAACTGATACAGCAATGCCAATTGCATCCCCAACCGAGGATTGTTCTGAAACAAAAGTCTCACCTCCGTCACCATTCATCTATCTTCCAATTGCAGTTTGAAAGAGCATAGGGAGCTGCACTCAACACCCTATTTCTCGGTTTGTGTCCTATGAAAATTTATCTAAGTCTTACAAAGCTTTTGTGACTAATATTGATTCTGTAAAAACTCCAAAATATATAGAAAAAGCTCTTGAATCAGCTGAGTAGAAACAAACTGTGATAGAAGAAATGAAGGCCCTCAAAAACAATGAAACATGGGAAGTCTCGAATCTACCTAAGGAAAAAAAACAAGTAGGATACAAATGGATCTTCACTACGAAATTTAAACCCGATGGTCGTATTAACCGATACAAGGCTCGACTTGTGGCTAAGGGCTTCACTCAAACTTATGGTCTTGACTATGACGAGACGTTTGAACCGGTTGCCAAGCTAAACACCATTCGAGTCCTCCTATCTCTTGTTGCCAATCTTGATTGGCACTTGACTCAATTGGATGTAAAAAATGCTTTCCTCAACGGGGAATTAAGTGAGGAAGTGTACATGGATTTCCCACCCGAGTTTGAAGAAAGCAAGGGCCAAGTGTATAAGTTGAAGAAGTCCTTGTATGGGCTGAAACAATCTCCACGGGCATGGTTCAGTCGATTTGCAAAAGCTATGACCAGCAGAAATTATATTCAAGGGCAGGTAGACCACACCATGTTCTACAAGCACTCAGAAAAGGGAAAATGCTGCATCCTCATCGTTTATGTGGACGATATCATATTAACAGAAGATGACTCAAGCGAAATTGTGAGGTTGAAAGAATTCCTTGGAACATAGTTCGAGCTTAAAGACTTGGGGGATCTTAAATACTTTCTTGGTATGAAGGTAGCAAGGTCCCAAACAGGTATTTCCATCTCCCAAAGGAAATATGTTCTTGATCTACTGTCAGAAGTTGGTTTGATGGGCTGTAAACCAGCCGAAACTCCTATGAAATTTAACCTTAAATTGGGAACTAATGAGGATGGAGAAGAAATCGACAGGGGGAGATATCAACGACTAGTAGGAAGACTCATTTACCTATCTCACACCCGTCCAGACATAGCCTTCAGTGTAAGTGTTATCAGTCAGTACATGCATGCCCCGAGGGAGAAGTACCTGGAAGCTACATATAGAATATTAAGGTATCTGAAAGGGACTCCTGGTAAAGGCCTGCATTTCAAGAAAGCTGCCAACCAGAATGTGGAAATCTACACTGATGCAGACTGGGCAGGTTCTGTTAACGATAGACGCTCTACAAGTGGCTATTGTAGTTATGTTTGGGGTAACCTCGTGACGTGGAGAAGCAAAAAATAGTCTGTTGTAGCACGCAGCAGTACAGAGGCAAAGTATCGACCACTATCTCATGGTATATGCGAAGGAGTTTGGATACAAAGACTTATAGGGGAACTAAAAGTGCCTTACACCAGGCCTCGCACCAAACATGTGGAAATAGATCGCCACTTTATAAAAGAAAAAATACACTCAGGAGAAGTGTGCATCACCTACCTACCTACTAGACAACAAGTTGCAGACGTGTTAACTAAAAGTTTGAACAGAAACATGTTTGAGGAACTTATTGGCAAGCTGGGTTTGATAAACATCTACACTCCAACTTAAGGGGGAGTGTTGGAATTCCTAAGATTAAAGACAGAAAACTTACCTTATTACTAGGAGTTTCCTTGTAAATAGAAACTAATCTCAGTCACTGATTCTTAGAAAGTTATTGTTTTTTAGGGATTGTTTTCCTTGTTTGTGTTAATTCCTCTTTTTGTAGGTGTAAACTAATTAGCAGAATAATAACAACCTTTTTCTAAGTTTCTTCACCTTACATAGCCTAAACTTCTTTACCTTCAACTTATGATAAGTATCTTTTAAAAACCTCTCTCACTGCAAATGTATGAGAACTAATTCTCCGTTTTAAGAGTCCTTATTCAAACAATGTAGATTAGCTTCATTAGCAGTCTTCATTGCTTATTTTCACAGCAACCATCACATCTTGATGAATTTTCCCTATATATTCAACAAAAGATTCCATCATCACTAACACTAGTTCTGAGTGACAAAGGAACTAAATCAAGAACATGTTGAGGTTCGACTCCAAGCAACTTCAAAAGGTGCCTTCTTATTTGATCTATTCATAGAATTGTTGTATACGAACTCGGCTCGAGGAATAACCAAATCCCAACTCTTCACATGATACCCAACAAGACACCTAAGCATAGTTTTCCCAAACTTTGATTAACAACCTCAACCTCTATTAGACCACGTATTTGTGGATGACAAGTGTTAGAAAATTTCAATTTTGTTCTTGTTTTCTTCCACAAAGTCCTCCAAAAGTGTCTTACAAATTTGACACCTCTATTGGAAACCATAAATGTAGGAACACCATGTAACCTTACCACATCCTTGAAAAACAATACAGCAATATGAGAAGCATTAAAAGTTTTCGAACAAGAAATGAAATGTGTCATTTTCAGAAAATGGTCCACAACAAAGATTGAATCATAACCTTTTGTTGTCTTTAGTAATCCCAAGACAAAATCCATGCTTCAATGACTCCATGGCATCTCTGGCATAGGTAATAGAGTGTATGACCTTATATTTTGCGAATTACCCTTGCCAAATGGACAAGGACAACTTTTCACCAACCTATCCACATCTTTGTACATTATTACCTAAAAATATCAATCCACCACTAATTTCATGGTCTTGCCTCTTCCAAAGTGCCCTCTCAAACAATTTCCATGAAGTTCCCTCAAAATTTGTTCTCGTAGTGAAATTTTACTAAAAATGCACAAGCGATTACCTCTAAATAAATATCCATCATGTAATCAATAAGGCAATTGCTCATGTTTATTTGACCCTTCCGATTTAGAAATTATGGTTCCAAAATATGGGTCACTTTCGTATTGATTCCTCAGTTCTTCAAGCCTTATCACCTCAACATTCATTGCCACTAGTAGTAAAGAACATTTACTAAGTGCATTTGTCACGACATTTGTCTCACTGATTTTGTACTTTATTGATTAATTGAACTCATTAAAGTAGGCACTCCACTTAGGAAACAATACTTAAGTTCCTTTTTAAACTCAAAAACTCCAATTCTTGATGATCTAAGTAAACCACAAATTCTCGATAAGCCAAGTAGTGCTCCCAATGCTGAACAATCTTTACCAAAGCATAAAATAACAGGTCATAAGTGGAACAACGTCGTTTAGCATCAAATAGTTTCTCACTAAATATTCAACGAGCCTTCCTTCTTGGTTAAGAACAACCCCAGTTCCTAATTGAGGTTTATTAAATTCAATGACAAACAACATTTCAAAATTTAAAGTGTAAGAACATGTGCTTTCGTCATCAAAATTTTAACCAACTCAAAAGATTTTTGGGTTGATTTTAACCATTAGTAGTTGTCCATCTACAAACATTCAATAATAGAATTCATAACAATGCTAAAATTCTTGATAAACAACCTACAAAATGATCTCTAATGGCTCAAACTTCTTTAAATCTAGTTTAATGCCATCAGCAACAACAACCCCCCCAAAGCACAATTTCTTCACACAAGAAAATGCTCTTATTCAATTTCATAATAAGCTTCTCTTTTTCTAGCACTTCTAAGACTTGTAGCAAGTGTACTAGTATTCTTCCTTTTACTATAAATTGATATGTCATCAAAATAAATGAAAAGGGATTTTAAAATGGCTTGAATACCTCACTCATGACTTGCATAAATGTGCTAGGTGCATTAGAAAAGCCAACAGGCGTTAGCCACCATGCACAAGGATCATAAGGAGTCTTGAATGTTGTCTTCCACTCATATCCACCTCTCAATCTAATTTGGTGGTATCCACTCTTTAAACCAATCTTCAAAAACACCTTAAAAGCAACCAATTGATCAAGCATATCATTTAATTAAGAGAGGGAATCAGTATTTAATGGTGATTTTGTTAATTGTCCAACTATCCGCACACATCCTCCATGAGCCATCCTTCTTTGGAGCAAGTAAAATTGGGACCTGGTATCAAATTAATAACATCACTACTGACTAAATCAACAAATTCACTCAATAATTGTTGAATTTCTAGTGCTTGTTTGCAAAATTCTCCAACCTTGTCGTTAGTCACAACCTTAGTTCAAAAAATGTTATGTTGCCTTCAATCCTCTTCTTCGCCTTCAGTTCATGTTGCCAACACTCTACGGATATGCATCAATTTCTTCGTTCTATTCATCATAGTCATCATAAACATGGTTTAACATTACTTCCTCTTGTTCTTCCATCTCAGTTAAGCTCCATTACTTCCTCTTGTTCTTCCATCTCAGTTAAGCTCACTCTTCATTCGGGACAAGAATAAGAATTATGGATTTTTTCGTCACAGGTAAAACGTATTTGAGCACTACTTCCAACTTTGGAAACGTTCTATCCAGCTTTGTTTTCAACCTCAAATCTCACTAAGGACTTCCCTTCTTCACCCCTGAAGGTTTCCCCTATTTGCTCCACCATTGCGATTCAAAGTCTCACGAGTCTTTTTTTTAAGGTTGCTTGTTCCATTTTAACACCGCGAAAAGCTCTAACTTTTTTTTTTTGCACAATCAATCCTTTTAGCAATTCCTTTTCTCGCACCATAACACCAAACACACTTTTCGACCCTTAAAGCATGTTGTCTTACATCTTGAAGGTTGAATAACCAAACCACTCACATCTAATTGTTGATAGATTGATTTAACCATGTTAGTTAACGAGATGTCACTTGCTCATTGCTCTCATTTAACTCAACTCGAATAAAAAGATTGTTGAATTTAAAAGTATACCCCATTAATCCTTCTTACCTCAATGAATGTAGCTTCTCATACAAATTCATTGCATAATCAACTAAAAGGAACTACTTGCACAATTTCACTTTTGTGTTCCCATGTGCTAATTTTGAGCTTACCTTGACGTGCACATTACCTCTTCAACTCTCTTTCACCATTGAAGTGCAGTGCCCTTCAATTTTAGTTTCAGTAACAACACTTTCCTAACCTTTACCTTAGACTTCCACTCAAAATAATTCTCTAAACTAGCATTCTAATCCAAATAACCTTTCCAAATGCATCTTACCATGAAAATTGACAACTTCAATTTTATTTCTACTTATTAGCATGGGTTTACCCTTATTAGTGTTGCATACCTTCTTAAGAGAAACTTATAAAGACTTTTCTACTTATTATATACCCCTTCTTGATAGCTTTTATATAGCAAACATTACATCATTTAAGAACGGAAAACATTAATAAAGCTGCAAATATAAGAAATAAATTGCTAGCAAAATCAATTCAATTTGATAAATTAGGCTTGGTCAAATCCTTAATAAGCCCTTGATTCTCGATGCCAGATTATAACTACCAAAATAATTAACATTTTGACAATTTTTTTTGCTATCTATCTTCTATTGTAGAATTGACCAACAAATGCATCATTGACATTACTCCCTTTTTTGGTGAAGGACTTGCCCTCAAGCTCGAATTGAAGGAAGCATTCTGGAGTTTCGAAATAACTTCACATGTAGCATCAATAGTGGTCATGCCCTGCCTCTGCACTAGAATTTCCCATGTTCCACATTTGATACATGATTGCAAAACATGTTAAGGTTGGGGAATAATTTTGCCATCCAATAAGGGGCAAGCTAGTAGTGGAAGTCAAGATCTCCTTTAAAGACTTTCAAGAGACATGAAACACGTTCTGAGTCTTGCTGCTAGGCAAAAGATCCAACTGTAGATCGCAAGCCAACTTGTCATGCAATTTGGAAGTGTCTATCAAATTTAGGTGTAAGTTTTAAGTAAGCCCGATCTGTCAATGAAGTTTGTCGATAGGGTTGTATGTGTAACCAAATCCATTCTCCAAAAGTAAATTGAATATTAAGATGGCCTTATTCATAAGTGGTCTTCAAGCGATTTTATGCTTGTAATAAGCAATGTCAAATAACAAACAACATCTTCTCTATTAATTAAGGTTGGTCAATCGTATCCACCCTTGAAGACCCAAGAATGTTAGATAGTGAGGAGGATCACGACTATAGACTACTTGATCAGTGGAAATATTGGTCCAAATGTGGGTAGAAACTTGCAGTGACTGTAAAAGACTAACTAGATGTAAACGCTCTACTTTTTTCATCTTACAAGTGACACAAGATGACACAATCTTGAATATTCACCTTATTCCTTTCCAATGAATTCGTTGGAGACTTCTTTGCACCCTTTCTTGTGTGCCACCCTGCAATGTTAATATCATCGTATAAACAAAAATATAAGTGGGTAAATGATATTTAGTACATGATCAACCCTTCTAATGGTCAAATAGGTATCAAAGCCTTCTTGCTCAATTAAGGTATGCATTTCATTAAAAATAGGACCGAGTTAATGCGAGATGAAACATTACATCCTTCCTCTAAAAGGATCGATTTAGTCTTGGCTAGCGTTACATATTTTCTTGGAGGAACCGACGATGTAAAATAAAAAGCTAATTCAGGTTCTGTAAAGAGAACCTTCATACCTCAAACAAACATTATATTAGGTTCTTTTTGCACATCCTATTCCCCTTCTTGATGGCCTTTATATAATAGGCATTACATCATTAAAAAAACAAATTGACAACATTATAGAATTATAGGCAATAAATTGATTCTTGGTGTAAGTTTTTCTTTTACAACTATTCCACAGATTTTGGCATTTTTTTTGCAATGTCTTCCATTGTAGACTTGACCAACAAATGCATCATTAATATTATGGTGTCACGATCAAGAGACATCATTTACCTTGATTAAGAGAGAGAGTTGTAATTCTAAGTTAAAATACCTTTTCATGCTCTTGAAATACTTGGTTTTTGTAATTTGATAGTGCTAAAGTTTATTTCGCTCTCTAGCTTAAAATTCAAATGACAATCGGATGCAAACTCTCTAGCTTAGAATTCAAATGACAGTTGGATGCTTTGAATAAGGTAACTTGTGGCATTCCAAGTACTTAGTTAACTAGGCAAAATACCCAATGTCAAAACAATACTTTTTATGTGGTTACTCGAAACGAGGCATGCTAATATCAAAATTAAGCAAGTTAACTCTAATTCAAACATCTTGTTTCTTCTATTTCTTTTTCATTCAATGTTTTCCTTATCCATTTTTTCTTTATAGTCATGAGTTGTACACTGAATAGGGGAATCAAAGGTAAGAAAAGGGGGAATCCTAAGTTCAACCCAAAATAGCAAATACAATGGCTCACATGGACACAATTAGTCGAGAACTAGGAAGCCAGCCATCCAAGAAACTTAGAAGTTAAGTTCGCAAAAATCCAAATGACTCAAATGTCAATACAATTTAATTGGCCTTCCTAATAATGAACCTAATACACAATGTGGATTTGCTGGAGGTCAAGCAAAGTATTAGCTCTACTCACTACCTCTAGGATAAATCACTTCTTAGGAGGATCTTCCAAGACAACAAGGTTGAGAAACGAGATCACTTCATTTGTCCAAAATGACTCAAGCTTTTTTTACCACCAAGGTTCAAAAACACTTTTCAACCCAAATCATGATTTCATACCAAAAAAAAAAATTAGTAACCAAGTAGCTTTTCAAATCAAATCTTGATTTTAAATTGGATATTAACCCAAACCAAAATTTTTAATTTTTGACTTTTGGAAAAATGCTTTTCAATGAAATTACTTTTCAATCCCCCATTAAATCTTCTATTTTACAAAATCATGTCTAAAATAATTATTTTATCTTCTCAAAAGTACTTTTTAACAGAAATAGTAAACACTACCAAAATCTCTCTAGTTTCTTGGTTGTGATTCCTCTCTCTAAAAATGCCTAATTTGTTCTCAATTCTCTACTTAATCCTATGTTGCTTGAACTCAGATACAAGTGTCGAACACGAATATGTATCTAACTATAAGACAAGTCAAACACATCTTGGACATACTAAAAAGGCTCTGAGAAAAGGACATGGTTGCATGAATCCTTCATACAATTTTATCTAATAAGATTATTAATAAGAGTTCTAAAATATTATAATAAATCCCATATATGAATATAATTTCAAAAATGTAAATCAAATTAAATATTATAATATACAATATACCTTTATTTTGTATATAACAATTTTTACTCTTTTAAAAGAAAATTTTCTTTATAGATATTTTATTTATCGAATTTATTTTTAATTATTATCAACTGAAATATTTTTTAGATCAATCCATTTTTGGGCATCAAGGTTGGTTTGATATAAAAAAAATTTAGGCCAACATCTTCTAAAGACCATAAACCATTTCATCCATGCCACTTGTGCCCTTCTTTCTTTAATCTCTTTCCAACCGCTACCTTCTTTTTCTTCTTTGCCCAACCACTACTCTCTTTTTCTTTTCTATTAGATAATAGCTTTTTTTTTCTTCTCTTTTTGTACCACAACTTTCGTTTTCCTCTTTTTTTATCACAATTGTTGCTTTTCTTCTTCCTCTCTTCTACTTACATAGCCACCACCACTTCTTTTTTTCAAAAGCCAATCACAAGAAGCAATGTCCAAAGAATCAAGACACATATCCCATACCCTTATATGTGTATATCAGATTGCATGAGTGTGGCTCCCATTTTGGCAGGTCCAAGCCACAGAGACATAATCCTTCAATTGCTTGATTACATTATTGATTTTATTATTTGCAACTTGGAAAGGGGAGAATAGAAGAGATCTTGATTGTTATGAGGAGAAAGTTGATTAGCATTTAGGAGAGGAGTATACCAAACCTTGAGTAGCCTTATTAGAGCTTGATCCTAATTGTTGATCTTTTAATTCAATAGTTAACATGTCTACAACAACTTAAAGGATACTTGGAAACAAATTAGCGCTCTAGTTTAGCAAATTATGGTGTTGTTATCTAGAGAGATCATAGATCTTGATTGAGTAAAAAAGAAGAGTTGTCATTCTAAGTTCAAATATCATCACATTATGCTATTGAAATAGTTAATTTTGTTGAAATTAGATATTCTTAAAGTTTACTTTACTTTGCTTTCTAGTTTTGAATGAATTTAAATACAGTTGTGCTCTTTGAATAAATTTGGCTTGTGACACTTCTAGTACTTAGCAGTTGCATGTTACCTCTTTCACCTTCTAAGGTACTACTATAAAATGAAAAAAGAATTCCCTATAATCCTTACTAGATAAAGAAGACATGAACCCAAAGAACAACTAAATCCAAGTCATGCAACATAGGAAGCTTGAGACAATGTAACTACAAGAATCAAATTCTTTCACAGTTATAGATTGCGCTTAATTATGGGAGATATTTTGGTTCAAAAAAAGAAGGAAGCCCTCAACATAGGAATATAACAATTATTCAAGCATAAAAAGCCACTCAGGAAACCATGGACTAAATAAAAATTGACAAAATAAAATCATAAATTAAGTTAATAATATCACATAGCTAGCTAACTAACGAGAACAAAAATCAGGAAGTAAACAAATTATGTAGAGCTAAATTATGATAATACACTACAAATTTAAAGAGCAAGGAAATAAATTCAATGCAAGCAATGTATTATTTACCTGGACTTGGCAGACAATTTCACGGAATCCGCGTATATTTGAATACCGGACAAATAAGGTACATAATACTGAACAACAGAATCACAGACATTCAAAATCAGTGGGACTCCTGCTCCATAAGCACTCCATTCTTTGAATGACTCCCATAAATCGCCCAACACAAAATATGGCTGAAATTCTCCGTCATACGTCCGCCACCCTCTCATCGTCCTCTGCCACACCCATATTCAAATATCAATCTCTTTTTTTAAAATATATATTCAATCTCCAAAAAGTTTCCTAAATTACACCAAAAATAAATTATTTACACGTTTTTGTGCGAATTCCAGTTTCACTACTCGATAAACAAACAAATTAAAACATTACTTTATCTTACTTCAAATTATAACAAACTCGAAATCTACAACGGGAACTAGTTTAAACCCAAACAAAAGAAAAAACAATTAAAGAATAAAAAAAGGGGTATTATCATTTTGAGACGGAACAAACCTTAGAGAGGTAAAGTGCGGGGACGGAAGGAATGACAGAGTCCAAAAACCGCTCTAAATTACTCAATGGAGAGACAACCGGTTCTGAAACGGGAACCAAAACTGGCTTAGGAGGGTCAGTTGAACCAAGCCCCTTCTCTGAATCCCGGGTCACATTCGATTGACTGACCGTATAATCGCTTTGAGCCCTCCGTAGTTGATCGGTTTGCTGTTTCTGGTACGACCTTCTCGCCTTGGCCGGATTGTAAAACCTATCTTCTCCACGAACTCTCCCAAACCCCAATCCTGTCCCCAACATAACTAAAATTTCCTGCCGCTTTCTTTTCTATGCTGAGAGAATTCGAAGTGATTGATTCCCTTAGCGGATCAAAGAAGAACGACCGGAGAGAAGGGAAATGAGATCTATTTGGGAAGATTGAAGGCAAGATGGTCAATTCAACTAATTAAAATAAAATAGGAAATTCGGAGGTTGAAGCGAATATAGAATGGAAGAGCCGGGCTTAGAACATGCACCGAATAAAAGGAAGGATGGGGAGAAGGAATAAAACAATAAACAATTTCTGTTATTGATATTTTATCCGTTCACTAAACTTTTAAATGATTCTGATTTCGTGGGAAAAAATCTCATTTTTTTAGATTTTGTACAGACATATTTAACTTTCTTTTAAATTATTTATTTGTACAAATTCGAAAATAGTGGCATAGTTGGTAGGTAAGTGGATATTTTCACAATAAAGTAGTAATAGCATAACTAGAATTTGTTAACAAATTTAGGGTGAGTTTGGATGAGCGATGCGTTTACCTGCGGTTAGTGTAAAAACAGCGATGACAGTGAGATTAGATATTGTAGTGATATTGTAGCGTGAGACAAAAAGTAAACTAAATGCACCGCACCGCCGCCCCAAACTAAGCCTTAATCATCATGCACTCTTTCAACCGTGATGAACTTTTTCTTAATAAAGTTTCGAATAACAATGATACGTGAGACAGGTCCAAAAGTATACAATTATATTTGGATTTAAGGTAACTCAGAAATAACTAAGTTAAGTTTTTTATGTATTTAAGGGAACTCGGAAATGCCTAAGTTAAGTTTTTTATGAAGTCCAAGATAGAAAGACCAATATTTCTTATTGGTGGATATTTTCACAATAAAATAGTAATAGCATAACTAGATTTTGTCAACAAGTTTATTCGTCATGCACTCTTTCAGCTATGAACTATTTTTTTTAATAAAGTTTTGGATGAAAATAAATGATGAAAGATTTCAAATAACAATAATATTTGAGACGATGTCCAAAATTACACAACAATAACTGGACTTAAGGGAACTCATAAATGACTAAATTAAGCTTTTAAGGAAGTCCAACATAAAAAGACAATTATTCTTTGTCGGCACAACTTGCAAAAAGATTCTATTGTACCTCTACAAGCATCTCCATGCCAACCAACAAAGAAAGACACATGACACCAAGTTGTCTTATCATTGGTTATAAAAGAAGGACCATTGCACCATTTGAAGGCAACCTACTTAACCCACACTAGACAATCCAATCACCTTACAACCAAAAAGTGTTATCTACTATCTCAAAACTTCCTTTTACTCTATGTTTCACTCAATAATTTACTTCAACATCAGAGTGTACCCCAAACAAAAGTCCTTTAATGTTCACTATCCCTATTTCCTTCTTCACAAACATCACCTCAAAGATTATCTCAATTAATCCTCTATGTCAAGAAGACCCTGGCCACACTAGGATTGATACATTGTATTTTGATCTAACAAATTAAGCTCTTTATGCACTTAAAGTGTTTGTTTTCGAGCAATGGTTCGAGTCTTTTTATCATTTTTTATGTACTTAGGTTAGAATTTATTTTAATTGCAAATTGTAGTTTATTTATGTCTTTTTGAATACAATTTTCAACTACATGTCTACAAGAGTTTAATAGTGGTTAAGACATTTTTCGAGACTTCACGGAGGAGAATGAGGAGGCAAGCAATTAGGTAGCTGCAATGTTGCAACCTCAAGAGATTAATGTTGTAACCTGGAGTTCTCTAACCCCCAAGGTCACAACATCACTTTTGTATGTCACTACACTGTATGATTCTCTTAGCCAAAGAAGACAATCTCGATGCACCTAGAAGTCGTGACATTCAATCTTCAATGTTGCAACTTAGAGTTCTCTTATGTCAAGGTCGCGACACTAATCTTGTAATGTTGCGACATCAACCCTGGAACTAGATTGAAGAAACCAAGCAAGGCCACGACCTCCATCTTTCAATGTTGCGACCTAGAGCCCTTTAATGTCAATGTTGCGACATTGGTCTTATAATGTTGTGACATCGAGTTTGGCACGACCAAAATCAAGAGGGCAACTTGAAGAAATTATGGGTCAAAGTTGCCTTATATAAGTTTAATGATAGAGACATAATTGTAATTGAAGGTTCAATGTTGCTTTGCCTATAAATACTAGTTCAATCAGCCATTTAAGGAGAGTTAGAAGGTTAGTATAGTTTTAAGTTAGATTATTTTTCATAAAGTTGCTGGTATTTTTAGGTTAGATTAGTACAAGGACTATTTCTAGGTTAATTTATTTTCTACAACATGTCTTTAAATACCTTGTCTTTCTCTGTTCAATTAAATAAATTATTAATTGGGCATTCAAAAATTTCGTAGATTGAATTTTTTCTATAGTGGAATCAAGAGTTTTATTGCACTATTCCTAAGCATTTCTTAACTTTTCCAATTTCATCTTTACAATTTGTTTTTATTGTATAAAATTGAATTATTTGTTTAATTGCATTATGGGTATGTGCTAAATTACTAGGGTGATTGGTAAGCTGGATTGGTAGCTTGTGAATTTTATGTTTAAGTACTCAATTAAAAATTTGGACTAAACCGAATAAATGGTGAAACTTAGAAATGACAACTCTAAGTGAAAATTTAGATAGATGAGACCAAAAGGAGAATATATTGAGTAAAAATTGACTTAGTTCAATTTAATCGAGTGAGGATAATTCAATTAAATTTCTTTTTTCCATTAAATTGAGGCCAAGAGGTAAATTTTTGTTAAATTATGAAATTGTTAATTGAGTCACTTAAGGGTAAATTCACCACTAGCATGAAAATCAATTGATCACCATTATTGCTTATATTGTTTTTCATTAATTGAAATTTGCATGTTTAATTTCTTTTCATGATTTTTTAGAAAAATCATCTATATTTTATTGTCGTAATAATTATTTGCATTAGTAATTTGATAGCTTTTCCCTTGCGTGTTATTTTTATCCTTGGCATTTATATTGCTCTGTAACGCCCCACACCCGAGACCGTTGCCGGAGTCGAACACGAGGTGTTAACGAACTTAATTCATTTATTTACACAGTTCATTTTAAAATTTCCAGACAAGCTGGCTAACTGCGTCACTGTCACCTTAAAAATCATATCTCGAGTTCCAAAACTCGAAAACTGATTCCGTAAATTTTCCCTGAAACTAGACTCATATATCCATCTACATATTTTTTCTAGAATTTTTGGTCAGGCCAATTAGTATAGTTTATTAGTTAAAGTCTCCCCTGTTTCAGGGTTTGACTACTCTGACCTTCATGCATTACGACTTAGATATCTCCCTGTACCGGGCTTCAATACATATGACGTTTGTTTCTAATGAAGATAGACTCAAAAAGGAATCTGTACATATAAAGCATGACTTCTAATTATTTCTGGTTAATTTATGGTAAATTTCCAAAGTCAGAACAGGGGATCCAGTAACCGTTCTGGCCCTGTTTCATGAAAACTTAAACATCTCATAAAATACGGCTCATATGGTTGTTTCGCTTCTTCCATATGAAAATAGACTCATCAAGGTTCGATTACATAATTTATTCATTATTTAATTACATTCCTACTATTTTTAGTGAATTTTCAAACTCACATCACTGCTGCTGTCAGCATCTATTTTAAGATAAATTTCACCTATTTCATAGTTTCCATGATTCAACTAGCCATTTGACATACATAGCACCAAATATGATCGTGATTAACCATTCCAATGGCTAATCATTGCCAAGCATTTCCACACCTCTCAATAACCATATATATACAAAATGATTTTAATACTATGCTCAAAATATTTAAGCCATTTTCGCATGGCTATCCGAATATATACACATTACCAAAGGTACTTGATTAACAACAAAGGTTAGTCCTATACATGCCATTATTAACGTTTAACTAAAAGAGTACCAAAAGGGCTTAGATAGTGTGGACGAAGTCGACTTCGACAATCCCGAGTCCGATAGTTGACGAACAAAAATCTATAAAACAGAGAATTAAAGAAACGGAATAAGCATTTAATGCTTAGTAAGTTTTGAGTAACGAAATTATTTACGACTAAAGTATAGCGTTCATATGACTAAATGAATAATTTCATATATGCACATTCTCAAAATCATAATTTCTTCACGCTTCAACCAATATATTCATACACAGGGTATCAAACCTAACTAGAGGCCGGAAGCTCGTTAATCAATTGAGCGAGTACTATTTGAAAGGAATCAACCTTTCCGATGCATATACGAAACATACCTTATCGTTTGTATTTTATGAGCGTATTAATTGAAATTATTACAGCAAGATCGCTCGCTTCCAAACCCAAGTATCTTCGGGATTTAGCCGGATATAGCAACTCGCACAAATGCCTTCGGGTCTTAGCCCGGATATAGTCACTAGCACAAATGCCTTCGGGACTTAGCCCGGGTATAGCAACTACTCACACAAATGCCTTCGGGACTTAGCCCGGATATAGTAACTTGCACAAATGCCTTTGGGACTTAGCCCGGATATCATCCGAATAATCAAGCACATATACCAATAAATCATGACACATCCATATTTCATTATCATAACTAGAATTCAAACACAAGACGCTTATCAACCATTACCATTTTCGGCTCAATAGCCACATACAAAGAGCATGATTTTGATTTGCTTTATAACATGATCTCTATACACATTCGGCTACCCGTCATAGGTATAAACTAATCATCTCAATATACAATTCAAGTAGAATCATTATATTATCGTTTATTTGTTATGCTTATATGTCATGACTTAATCAAATCATAAACTAAGTTTCATTACTCGAAAACTTACCTCGGATGTTGTCAAACGATTTCAACGGCTATTCGATCACTTTTTCCTTTCCCTTATCCAACTTTGATCCTCTAAGCTCTTGAGCTAAATCAAACAATTTACTTCCCAATCAAACACAATCACACGGCATCCATATATATTTTAGAAACATTCTTAACATATTTACTACTCATTTACAAACAAAATACTCATATCACATTTATAAAACTACAAGCCGAATATACCTATGTGTGACCATCCCAATTTAATCGATTTCTTGTTTTATGCACTACCACATATTCACACACATATATATATTATGCCATTTACTCATAAACCCCATTATGCCGAATATTCATTAACCAATAGTCACACACACTACTTATGTACAAAAATTTATCCACCCTAGCCTATAGTTCATTCGGCCATTCATCACTCAACCAAACAAAATTTCATAGCAAACTCCTATGACCAAGCACACACATATACTTACATCCCAATACTCATAACATTCAAAATCACATTTTAAGTAAATTATCTTAAACAATGCCGAATCCTTAAGTGATTAAACATCAAATTTTTACTCAATTCCCAAACATATAAACAACATTTATTCATGACATCAAGCATCTTCATTTCGACTATTACACATATATACACTAGCAATCAAATACTAAGATTTGCACTTCACCTTAATAGCTAGCTTAGCAAACCTTAATTTAACATATAATTGTTCATAACACAATTAAAGCATCCTCTCTATTCCATCAATTCAAAACACATACATTGCCCAATAATATCCAAAATCATATTCGGCCTTAGTACTCAACTTGCTAGTCGATTTTTCTCCATTTAGCAACTAATGCACATATGTGCTCATTTGTTAGACTCTACTTCACCTAACTACCAATTTTTTTCTTTTCATCCAAATAACATGAACAACAACCATTTCTTGAACACTTTCTCTTAACCGATTACTCATGTTACCAACAAGATTCAAAATTTGGACATGGGCTAAGCAAGGAGCTTAATGACTAACTCAGAAAAAATGCTAGAAATCCAAGAATCATCCTTGAACTTACCTTGATTTAGCTAACCACCATAGTTGAATTTTTCCAAGCTTGTTCTCTCCTAGTCACGGCAATGAGGAGCAAAGATGAAAACTTTGGTTTCTCCTCCCATTTACCATATGTTTTATTATTCTTAATTCCTTATTTTATTTTGTAAACTAATAATGCTAATAGAAAATACATATTATCATCAATGACCCATACCATGGCCGGCCACTACTTATTATAAATGGAAATTTGACATGCAAACCCATCATTTTTATAACATGCATTAATAGGTCCTTATAGATTAACCTATCACCTTTTAAAAGTGTCACACATAAGTCCTATTAATTAAATTCACATGCAATCGACTAAATCGAAGCTTAAAACTTTCACACATTCATATTCACATATTTTAGACAATAAATATCATATTCAAATACTTCGGTGACTCGGTTTAGTGGTCCCGAAACCACTTTCCGACTAGGGTCAATTTAGGGCTGTCATATGCTCAATTCCCTTTGGGTTCAATCCTCGAAACACTTTCAGTGTTCCGTTGTAAAACATATATTTACAATTTGACTTGTCTCACTTGCAAACACATCACACTTCATTTCTTATATATATTTGCATATTTTGGCATTCACACGCCAACGGTAAAGTTGTTGGCTCTATTGTTGAGGAGATTTGTATGTGATTGTGCTTGTTGGATAAAATTTCATGTTCTATGTTTGAAAGATATTGAGTGAAATTATAACACCCCACACCCGATCTGATCATCGAATCCAAATATGTGATGTCACATTATGTTGTCAAAGCAACTTAGACTATCTTAATACATTTTTGCACAAGATTTAATACGTAATTATCATTCCTATCAAATTAATCATCAATCATATACATATACATACATTAATAATGTTGAAAGTCCTTAATCAACAAGCCATAGGGTTATACGGGGTCAAGTTCAGAGTTAGGACTCGAATCCAAACTCAATTGTCAAAATTGAATAATGTTTCTCGAGACAACAAGTTTATGTCTCGAGACAGAGTTTTCTCTATTTTAGTTTTTTTGCTTCAATGATGATATGTCTCAAGACATTTGGGTACAAATCTCAAGATTAAGTCCCTCATGTCTCGAGACTAGTCTCAAGACACACTTCCCCTATTTTAATAATTTAACTTCTATGTTTACTTGTCTCGAGACAATGTATTGCTTGTCTCAAAACATACATGATGATGTATGTCTCAAGACATGCTCAATATTTCTCGAGACCTAAAACCAGAAATGCATAGTCATTTTTATTCTTAATGTCTTGAGACATGCTCTTAATGTCTAAAGAACAAATGATCATTTTCTTAAACTACACAACATTTCAACATGAATTCCAACTTAAAACTTCCTTAACATAAACCAAAACTATAATCTGTCAAAGCATACTCATTTATCACGTCATAACACACGCAAAAAAGATTGTATAATACCATTTCTTGCCTCATTACTTAGCATAATTGGAACAATTATCAAACATGTAAAACTCATGCATATAGACATAAAATGTAGATAACCAAATTCAACCTTAGGGCACATCCAAAGCCAAATAACCAAAATAGCCAAAGTAACATATAATTACATAACCCAACCAAGGTATATGCCTTATACCAAATATAGACAAAAGAGCACAAACTTGGTCTGAGCCAAGTCATTGAGATTTGGATGCTATATGAGGTATTTAATCCAACAAAACTTGTTTAGACTTGTGCATGAAAATAAACAAATCCATACATCGAGAATTGTATACTTAATGGTGCTAATATAATTCACATTCAATACATAGATTAAACTCAAAACGAGTATGCAATTATATTATAACTAGTTTTTTTTTTTACCTGTGCGATGCACAAGCTAGTTATATATATCAATTAAAAATATTAAATCATTTAGTATTTTTTTTTAAATTTAATTAATAATGTGAATATAAATTTGAACATATTATTTCATAAAACAAATTATTTTAAAAAAGTTTTTAATTCTTAAATAATATTTGTACGTATATTGTAAATAATAGTATTCTAATATTGTATATTATAAGATTTTAAAAAATAATATATGAATAGTGTATAAATTTTTTAAAAAAATTATAATAATAGAATTATGTAAAAAAAATATGTAAATTTAATTGCAATTTTGTGATAAATTTAGTAATAACAAACTTAATCAAATTAAATCCAAATGCTTTACATGTATTCTTAAAGGAATCAAACTACGTTTTATAGCAAAAATAGCACCGTAAGTAATGAGTATTTATGGTCAATGTATTATTGATTTCTAATCCATGTTAATTAGTTGTATCTAAGATAGTGTATATAAATATGTTTTTAAAATAAATTGTATAAATAGTGGGAAACGAATTAATTAATTTTTACATATATTTATGAAAATGTTATTAAACTGTTATCTATCCCAAAAATTATGTTTGTAATAATAAAGAAATTAAGAAGAAAATAAGAACATAAGAGATTATATGTAAACTTACAATCTTGGTTTAAACAAGAAATTAAATCGTTGGATCAATGTTGTCCCGGGTAATCTCTATATCAGATCTACAAAAGAAAAAAAAGCATGACATTCGTTGACATGGGAAACAATTTAAAAACGTAGTAGTATTAAGGAGTGGAAAATAAATTTGAAAATGAAAGTTGCTGAAAGACAATGGGTTGAAGACTGAATCTTGGTTTCTTGAGTGCTATTTGTCCTTCCCATTAATTTTATAATGAAAATATACAATAACAGATGGAAAATATTAATCATCATATTCATTGAATAAAATAGAAATAGATGGCAAAGTAAAGTTTAATAAGCAATATAGAAATAGATCGATCATCTACTTGCTTATCATTTTGCTTTTTTTTTGGTAAATAGTAAACTTAGAACAATTCTAAAATATCATCAGAAACTAGATTATTCTATTTGTGGCCATGGCCAATAAAGAATGTTGAATATCTTTTTTTTTAAAAAGTTCTTCACATAATTCGGAGGATCGTAAAAAATAATCAATTGATCCATCACACCACCATTTTCCTTAGTAATGCAGTCCGCAACTTTATTGGCATCCCTCTGAATATGTCTAAACTTAACTTCTTGAGGTTTCAAACACCAAACATGAATGCATCTAATTTCATCAACATTACTCACTGATGCCCAACCATTCCAAATGAATTCAATCAATATTGCATTATCACTTTCTAACTCAACTTGCCTGAATCTTCGGTTCCAAGCCAACTTTAGGCCTTTTAGAACTGCTTTGGCTTTTACCTGTAAGATATCATTCAAACCAACTGTCATTTTGAAACCTACCAACCAGCCACCACTAGGACCTCTCACTGCCCTCTGATAGCCACCTTCGAGATTTGCCTTGCCATTGATCCACCAACGTTGACTTTAACCTATCCTACCCTAGGTAGTTGCCACCTTCCTATTGTCATTGACGTACAGGCCCATTGGACAATGAACTCTTTATCCACCAATGATTTTATCCATGCCTTGGTTGAGTTGATTAATTTAGAGCTACTCCATTAGAATGACTGAAAATAAAACCACTCATGTTCTTCCAAATAAACCAACAAATAATGAAAAAGAAAGTAGACCACTCACCTCTAGAAGACAACAGATTACCTTCATTCTTGATATTCCATAGTACCGACCTCTCTTTTGGCAAGTTGAAAAAAATGTTCCAGGCCTTTATTAGCACAACAGTTTTCCATACCACACTAGCAAATCCACAATCTTTAATAGCATTAACTGTTGATTCCACAAGACCTCTACATAGATCACAAGAAGGGGATTGTAGGATTCCCCGTCTAGTCTGCTCTTCATTTGTTAAAAGCCTGTCATGGAAAAACAACCAAAGAAACATTTGAACTCGTTGTGGTGCACGAACCTTCCAAAGTGTCGTAGAGTAGGAGCAAAGAGGTGCTTATAAAAGTCCACCATAGAGAATCTCTTTACTGCCATCCATCGTCACTTAAGGATATCAAACCTCGCTTCTCGCATCTATACATTGCAAGCTATAACCTGTTCAACAACTCGTCGAATAAGTACCAATGATAACCACTGCGAAATCCATATACCATCTGATGAAACCACATCACAAACCCATATTGCTTCATCAAGGATCCATTACCACTAAAATAGCACTTTAATGGTCCTATTTCCCTTATCCATTCATCATTCCAGAAATTAATCAAATGCCCATCCCGTACAACCCAAATAAGCCCCTTCTTAACACCATCCCGAACCTTAGTTAATGAATGCCATAAATAAGAACAACTAGTAAGAACAATATTATCTGGAACCAACCCATGTATTTTGTACATATTCCATAAAATCCTAACCCAAAAGCATAAATATTAACAATCATGTTATACCTGAGCTTCAAAAGAAAAAGTTTATTCTGATCACATAATTGTTTTATCCCAAGCCGCCATTCATCACAAGACTACAACAGTCTTTCCAATTAACAAGCGATAAAAAACTACAAGCCAATTTCTCTATCTCATTGGAAATCGAAAGAGGAATACAAGTCGTAGCCATGAAGTAATTAGGGATCACCATTAGAACTAATTTAACCAAAGTGAGTTTTACAGCTAGTGATAGCTTGCGTACATCCACCCATTAAGACGACTTCGAACTCTATCCAAAATGAACTGAACGAACTAACTCCAACTCGGCCATGTAAGAAGGCCATTCCCAAATATCTACCCAAATCATTAACTTTAGTCAAACCAAGTTTTACAAAAAACCTTGATTGTTCATCCACATTTACATTAGTCGAAAAAAAAATGAGTCTTTTGCTGATTAACTCGATGCCCAGAAAAGTGACAAAAGATATCCAACACTTGTTTAAGACAATCAGCTCATTTATATCTGCCCTACAAAATAGAATTAAATCATTTGTGAAAAACAAATGAGACATTCCTAGGCTTTGTAACGAATTTGTAATGTGTTTACGCAAGTGTAGGTAGTCATCCAAGTTATAAGTAAGTAATATGAGTTATCGTCTCCATAGAAGCTGTAAAAGCTTAACCAATTTAATTGCAAAATTATAATTAACAATTTGATGTAAAAAAACTCAATAAATTTAAATAGTGATGATTAGATTAATTAAATGCAAGAGTGGTCCCTATGCAATTCTTAATCTAAATGTAATTTTACCTAAATGTATGAATGAGGGCTTTAGCAATAAAAAAAATCAACTTTAAATGAGCTAGGATAATTATATTAATTTATTCAATTTTCCTTCATCATGCTAACATGTTCAGAATTACTTCCATGGCAACTCGATCTCTCATCCAAGTAATAAGTAAGTAATATGAGTTATCGTCTCTATAGGGGCTGTAAAAGCTTAACCAATTTAATTGCAAAATTATAATTAACAATTTGATGTAAAAAAACTCAATAAATTTAGATAGTGATGATTAGATTAATTAAATGCAAGAGTGATCCCTATGCAATTCTTAATCTAAATGTAATTTTACCTAAATGTATGAATGAGGGCTTTAGCAATAAAAAAACAATCAACTTTAAATGAGCTAGGATAATTATATTAATTAATTCAATTTACCTTCATCATGCTAACATGTTCAGAATTACTTCCATGGCAACTCGATCTCTTATGGGTTTGGAAACCAAATTAAGTCCTATCGGATCTTTTACTTAGCTAAATATGCATTTTACTGATCATATTAAACTATGCGTTTCTTAGCATTTATGCAAGGTTACGGGGACATTTACAGTTGCAATAGTTTAATTACATAAATCTAAAAACTATGTAAAAACTATGCAAGATAATAGAGCTAACTAAAGATATTATGAACCTAAAAACTATGCAAGATAATAGAGCTAACTAAAGATATTATGAACCTTAACTTAGTCAGGTTTAATGACCTAAATTAAGCATTGCACTTTTCAGTTATGCATTTATTAGCCATCATCTGGTTAGGATCACTCAACTAATTTGAGTGCACCCAATCACGTATGAATGAAATGCAGCATGATATTAATTGAAACATAATCGACTGAGGCACAAAACATGTTAACATGAATTATATAAATATCATCAATTAAATATAAGTATCCCATCAAATAAAATTTAGAAGAACATAGTTGATGTTAAAAACATTAAACTCAAAGCAAACATGTTTAAAATAAATAACAAGAGGAAAGAGTAAACTCTATTTAGTTCATCAGCCTTTCAGATCTATTCTGGCTAAAGTACTTTACTTTGCTCAATTCAGTAGCCTTTCGGATCTATTCTGACGGAAGCGCTCATCCATTCTAATTGAAGCTTATTTTACTAAGGGTTTAGAAGGTATTCAGCTAAGGAGTGCTTTTGACAAAGCTTTTGAGGCTAAAGATGGAGAAGGGATGGATGGCTATGCAAGGGAAAAAGGGAGAAGGGTTTGAGAGAACTAAAATGAGAGAGAAATGTAGAGAAAATGAGGGATGAGGGATAAGTGAGGGATGACAAGGTATTTATAGGTGAGGAGTACGATTTGAGTTTACTAAAAATAGTTTAAAATTACCTTCCTTCCTTCTCTCATGTTACCAGCCATGTATCGAGAAAAAGGGATGATAAGTCTTCCATTTTGAATTTGAATTTCAAACTAAAGATAGTTATGTAGTGGACGGTTTCAACAAATAAGTTGTTGCGCTAAATTTTTATTGTTTTTCAACTTTAAGGACCTTCATTTAAATATCCCAAAAATACTTTTTGGGCAGCCAATGTCAAGTGCCAAAATTGGGCTTTTAATTTCTCTTGTTGGACAGTTTTTTAGTCCAAAACTTAGTAAACATGTCCATCTTTTTATCACCTTTCCTTACTGGGTCAAGTAGTCAATCCCTATACCCAAATTGCATGGTCTTGCCATCCACATGGACAAATTGTGCATGGCCACCTTTTATTTATTTACATCATGTCTCCATATCCTACCTATATAGTGAAAAATACATACATTAATAAATTTAATATGAATTAATATAAAATATGCTTGGAAATCATGTAATTAAGCATAATTTCACATACTTTTTAATTTCATGTCTAAAATTACTAAATAAGTAAAATTCACTTATTTCAATAATAATTACTAGAATAAACATAATAATTAAGTAAAAATGTGGTAAAAACATATAGAAAAATCCTATATAATTTCGAGTTTACAAGCCTCTACGTGAGAGCACAAGTGGTTCCCAAAAATTCTGTTCAACTGCAACATCGATCAAATGTCTCAATCATTCCATACCCAAAACAAACAAGTATGGAGATAAGGGATTACCCTGACAGACACTTCTAGTCAAGATAAATGACTTCGTGAGATAACTATTCCAAAGTAATTGCATGGAACATGAAGAAACACAAATCATTATGATTCTCACAAGAGATCCTAGAATCCTCATATCAATCAAAATTTCTTGTAAAAAATTTCATTAAACCGAATCATAAGCTTTCTTCAAGTCAACCTTTATAACCATCTACCCCTTCTTGTAACAGCCCGATTTAGGGCCTAGTCAGAATAGTGGTCTCAAGACAAAAAATCTAGATTTGAATAAATTATTTTATTATTATTTTGGATTCATTGCATGTTTATATTAGTGTATGAAAAATTTGGTGAGTTAATTTTGACGTTCGTGAGCTCAATTGAGAAAAAAAAGGACTAAATCGCATACAATGCAAAAGTCCTAAATTGATAGCTAAAAGTGTCAAATAGCTAGAGAATAAAGATTGGGGGTCTTTAAAGGGCAATTAAACCCTTTTAAAAGAGCTTGGTCGGCCATGAGACAAAGAGGAGTAAATGGTCAAAATGTTAGGTAAGTGATGACATATTATGTGATAAAATAATACCCTAAGTGCCTAGCGTTCATCTTTTTCACCTATTCTTTCTTCTCAACCGAAAATATCAGCCAAGAGAAGAGTTTTGAAGCTTGAAATTTTCAGCAACTTATCATCTCTAGAAGTAAGTGATTTTCACACCCTTTGTTGATGATTTTTGCATTTTTGAGACCTTTGAAGCATAAGCTTTCAAATGAGGGTACTATTGTGAAAAAATGAATTAAGAGTTTAGGGTTTTTCCATGAAATGGTTTGTAATGTTTGATGAGTTTTATGGAAGAAAATGAGTCTTGGGTGTCTTACAAACAACTTTTGTGAAATGTGTTAGCATGAAAACACCTAAAAGGATTATTTTGCATAAGTTGTAAAATAGATGATAAGTGTATGAAATAGTGGGAGTTTGGAGTTGCTATAAGAATAGAAAGGGTTCGGCTAGGCTTTAAATGTGAACAAATTTGATAAAAATTAATTTTTGGGCCTAGGGGAAAAATGGTCATTTTGTCAAAGTTTAGGGGCAAAATGCTCGTTTTACCAAAAATATGAATTTTTGATTGCCTAATTTTAGTTAGTGACTAAATAAGTGCATTTTGTGATTATAGATCAAGAATTACCAAATTCGAACTTAAATTGGGGGAAAGCCAAACAAATCGACTAAATCAACTAGTCGCCACATTTTGTAATCCGATGTAAGTTGTATGTAAATAATACAACTACATTGATAATATATGTGTTTGAATTGTATTGAAATTTTTATAGCCTAAATTGCTTGATTGTGGAAATGAGAAAATGCAATGATAATAAAGATAGTAGAATTCCCGAATAAACCTTAGGAAATAAATCGAATATTCATATCATGACGTTTGGGGTCACTTGTGTGGGCTAGTGTAAGACATGCAAGTCTGGGACATGCATAGGCCACAGTATAAGAGCCAGTGTAAGACCATGTCTGGGACATGGCATCGGCATTGAGACGAGTGCTAGTGTAAGACATGTCTAGGACATGCTTCAGCCTCGAGACGCAAGCCAGTGTAAGACATGTCTTGGACATGCGCCGGCTACGAGTTGTGTCAGCGTAAGACCATGTCTGGGACATGGCATCGGTACCTGACCCCATGTATGAGGCTTAATGAGTATCCTATAATGTTCCAAATGGTTCAACAGTGAAAATATGATTTCAAGTTAACAAGGAAAGTATAACTGTGTTGTGAGTGGTACAGGTACCTATATGGTATGTATAAAATGTGAGCTCAGTATATGCTATATGAGGTGTATTGAATATAGATGAGTAAGTTTTGCTTATGCCACTTGTGTATTATGATACTCGTTGATGAATGGTAAAGTTATGTTGTATATTTACTTATGTGCAACTTACTAAGCTTTATGTTTACTCCCTCTCCTTTTTCATTTTCTTATAGTGTCGTCCATATAGCTCAAGGACCAAAGGAAGTCAGAGATATCGATTACACTATCAATCGAAGCATTCGGTATAGTTTAATTTATATTTTTGAATCTGGCATGTATAGGACTTAGACTTTATTATTTATCTGTCATTGAAAACTGGCCAAATGTGTTGGCTTGGGTTGGAAACCCTTCTTATTGTATTAAGCCTTGAATGATGGCATATATTTATTTTGATATATGCAAATTAAGTTACTCTCATGAATGAATAACTGCTTAATTGATATGTAGTCTATTGTGGCTGATTTGGTTGCATGAAATAGTCTTATCTTGATTGTGGTTGCTATCATGTAGGTTATGCAAGTAAGGGTGACAAATAGGCTTGGTAAATAGCCTTATATTATCCACACGGGTAGACACATGGGCGTGTGTCTAGGTCGTGTGTGACGCACGGTCTGCCCTATGGGCTTGTGGTCCGGTCGTGTATCCCCCTGCACGTAAAAATTTGAAGTCAGTATGCATGATAATAAACACACGGGCAGAGACACGGCCATGTGTCTCAGCCATGTGAGGGACACCGCCTAGCACATGGGCGTGTTCCTTGGCCGTGTGACATTTTGGGTATGCTGACATCAAAAACAGAATATCCTAGTTTTTGTACACGGGCTAGGACACGGGCGTGTCATGACTGTATGAAGGACACGGGCTAGGGACACGGATGAATGCCAACCGTGTGAAAACCCCTGTAGGTGTGCATTTAGAATTAATTCCACATGGGTGGAGGACATGGGCATGTCCCTATATTGCTTAGGCCGTGTGAGCCACACGGTCCATCAACATGGCCATGTTGAAATGGCCACACGAGTGTGTTGCCCTTCTACACAGGCGTGTGCCTTGTTTCAGAATCAAATTTTCTATAGATGGTTTAAGGACCCAGGTTGATCCCAAATAGTTTTCAATAGTCAATTTGGGGCTCGTATGTCCATAATAAAAAGTTTAAGGTAGAAATTGAAAAAGTTCTAAATTGGACCAAGTCTTGGTGACTTAGGGAGCATTTGTGTGCATAAGATCGAGTCAGGTAATACTACATATTTCGTTTCAGTGTGGGTTACGAGTATTGGGTGTTACATTTAGTGGTATTATAGCTATGGTTTAGTCAGTTTTAGGACTAACCTAGCTGGAGTACGAGTCTAGCTATACATGCCATAACTGTATGTTGATAGTGTGGCGACTTCTGACGATTATAAACTGTATTTTTTATATAGTAAATGGATCTTGATAGAGCCACGGCGGATGACGTGGAGAGTAACGCGCCAGCTCCCGCCGAAGGTACTGTGCCAGTGGAGAGTGAGCCCATGACTATGGGCCAAGACGGAGGGGTAGAGAAACCTATCTCCGAATGATGGATGTTTGATATTCAGAGTTTGTTCATATGAATTCGAACACTCCACCTCCCCCACCTCCTCCAATTCCTTAGTATGCCCCGGTAGCTTCGCAAGGCGTGGACTTATTTAGGAGGGAGAAACCTCCAGTAGATAAGATTCGAAAACAAGGGGCCAAGGAATTTTGGGCTGGTATAGATGATGACTGAGAAAGGGCAGAGTTTTGGTTGGAAAATACCATTAGGGTATTCGATGAACTATCGTGCACACCTGAAGAGTGCGTGAAGAGTACAGTGTCACTCTTACAGGATTTGGCTTATCAATGGTGGAATGCTCTCGTGTCCGTTGTATCAAGAGAGAGGATCACTTGAGAATTCTTTCAGGAAGAGTTTCGGAAGAAGTATATTAGCCAAAGGTTCATAAATTAAAAGAGGAAGGAATTCTAGAGCTAAAGCAATGCCGAATGTCGGTGATGGAATATGAACGTGAATTTGTGAGACTCAATAAGTATGCGTGGGAGTACGTGTCTACAAAAGCCACTATATGTAAGAGTTTTGAAGATGGTCTTAATGAAGATATCCGAGTATTTGTTGGCATCCTAGAATTGAGAGAATTTGTAGTGCTCATTGATAGAGCATGCAAGGTAGAGGAGCTGGTAAAAGAGAGGAGGAAAACAGCTTTTGGGTCGCGAGATTCAAAGAAGAGATAGATAGGGAAGTCAAATCAGTCCTCATCTAAAAGATTGAAGGAATTCACTACTCGATCGAATGCTTTAGGGGTTTTCGAATAGAAATAAGAACCGACAGAACACAACTTCTAGGGCCCCAACCACTTCTGTCGCAAGTGTCAAGATTGTTCGGCCAAATAGGTCAGAATGCTTGAAATATGGTAGGCGTCACTTTGACGAGTGCCGGGGGAATGAAAGAGGTTGTTTTAAGTGTGGATCATTAGAACATTTCATCCAAGACTCTTCTGAAATGGAAGAGAGAGAGAAAAAGCAAGAAGCTAAAACAAGTAGTGCTCTATTGAGAGGTAGACCACAAAAGAACTTTGGAAGTGGGGCTGTTAGTAGAGGTGCGCCAAGAGATGCTGCAGTGAGGTCTGAGGATAGAGCACCTGCAAGGACTTATGCTATTCGTGCCCGTGAAGAGACAGAATCCCCTGACGTGATCACGGGTACCTTTTCTATCCACGATATATTTGTTGTTGCTTTAAATGACCCGGAGTCTACCCAATCTTATATTTGTATGAAATTGATACCTCATATGAACATGATAGTAGAGTCCACTAAGTTTGTGATAAAAGTGTCTAACCCTTTAAGTAGACATGTACTAGTGGACCAAGTATGTAGAAATTGTCATTTGACAATTAGAGATCATAGTTTTTCGGCTAACTTGATGTTATTGTCGTTTAATGAATTTGATGTAATCCTTGGAATGGATTCGTTGACTTTTCATATTGTTGTAGTAGACTATGAGAGAAAAGTTATTGAGTTGAAATGTGAAGATAGAAATGTTCTTCGGGTTGGGCCAGATGAATTAGATAATTTGCCTATAATAGTATCGTCTTTGATTGCTGAGAAATATTTAAGAAAAAGATATGAGGCTTACTTAGCTTTTGTGCTGAATACTCAAGTGTCTGAGTTGAAGATTAAATTGGTACAAGTGGTTTGTGAGTTTATAGATGTATTTCCGGAGGAATTACCCAGATTACCTCTAGTGAGGGAAGTTGAGTTTGGAATCGAGTTGATCCCCGGTACGGCACCCATCTCGATTGCCCCGTATAGGATGACTCCTATAGAGTTAAAGGAGTTGAAAGCTCAACTACAAGAGTTAACTGATAAGGGCTTTGCGAGACCAAGCTTTTCCCTGTGGGGTGCTCTGATGCTCTTTGTGAAAAAAAAAAGATGGGTCGATGATGTTATGTATCAACTATAGACAGCTCAACAAGGTAACAGTGAAGAACAAGTATCCTTTGCCAAGGATCGATGACCTATTTGATCAGTTAAAGGGAGCCACTGTATTTTCCAAGATTGACCTAAGGTCAGGATACTACCAGTTAAGGGTGAAAGAGCAAGATGTACAGAAGACTGAGTTTCGGACAAGATACAGGCATTATGAGCTCCTCGTCATGTCCTTTGGTTTGACTAATGCCCCGACAGTGTTTATGGATTTGATGAACTGCATTTTTTGGCTGTATTTGGATAAGTTCGTGGTGGTCTTTATCGACGACATACTAATTTACTTGCGTGATAAGAGTGAGCATGCAAAGCATTTGAGGACTGTATTACAGATCCTGAGAGACAAGCAATTGTACACCAAGTTTAGTAAGAGCGAATTTTGGCTTAAGGAGGTTAGATTCTTAGGACACATTGTTTCGGGTGACGGGATCAGAGTTGACCCAAGCAAGATCTCGGTTATTGTTGAGTGGAAACTGCTGAGGAATGTGTCAGAGGTTCAAAGCTTTTTGCGTTTGGCTGGATACTATAGACAGTTTGTAAACGGATTCTCCATGATAACTACTCCGATGACAAGGCTGCTATAAAAAGATGTTAAGTTCGAATGGTCAGAAAAGTACCAACAAAGTTTCGAGAAATTAGAGGCTTTGTTAACCGAAGCCCCAGTGTTAGTGGAACCGAAGTCAGGCAAGGAATTTGTGATATATAGCGATGCCTCTTTGAATGGTTTGGGGTGTGTGCTCATGCAAGAAGACAAGGTAATAGCCTATGCCTCAAGACAGGTAAAGTTACACGAGAGAAATTGCCTGACCCACAACTTAGAACTAGCAGCTATAGTGTTCGCATTAAAGATTTAGAGACACCATTTATATGGAGAGAAATGCCGAGTATTCATCGACCACAAAAGTCTCAAGTACTTGATGACTAAAAAGGAGTTGAATTTACGGCAACGATGATAGTTAGAGATAATAAAGGATTATGAGATGATAATTGACTATCACCCGAGAAAGGCGAATGTAGTCGCTGATGCCTTGAGTAGACAGTCATTGTTCACCTTAAGAGCCATGAGTACTCAGATGGCTATGTCTAGTAATGGTTCGGTCCTAGCAGAGTTGAGAGCTAGACCGAAATTTCTACAAGAGATCCTTGAAACTCAGAAAGATAATAAGGAATTGCAAGCTAAGATGAAATATGAATCTGAGTTTCGTATTGGTGTTGATGGATGTTTAATGTTCAAAAATAGAGTTTGTGTACCCAAGGGAAATAAGCTTATTTAGAAGATCCTGCGAGAGGCACATAGTGGTTGTTTGTCCGTCCACCCAGGCAGTGTAAAAATGTACAACGACCTGAAAAAAATGTATTAGCGTTCGGGGATGAAAAGAGATATTTCAGAGTTCATTTCCAAGTGTCTTGTGTGTCAGCAAGTAAAGGCTGAACACAAAGTACCTTTGGGTCCACTTCAGTCTATCATGGTCCCCGAGTGGAAATGGGATCAAATCACTATGGATTTTGTGACACGTTTATCGGTAACCTTGAAAAAAAAGGATGTTGTTTGGGTTGTTGTGGATAGGCTAACAAAGTCGGCACATTTTATACCAGTGCGTAACGATTACTCTCTTGAGAAATTGGCCGACTTGTACGTTTCTGAGATTGTGAGGCTACATGGAGTGCCTTTGTCGATTATTTCTAATAAAGACCCGAGATTTACCTCGAGGTTTTGGAAAAAGTTACAAGAGGCTTTGGGAACAAAGTTGAGTTTTAGACGGTATTCCATCCGCAAACTGACGTACAGTTGGAGAGAGTGATTCAGATTTTAGAGGACATGTTGCAGTGTTGTATTCTCGAGTTTCAGGGAAGTTGGAGAAGATAATTGCCATTGGTTGAATTCGCCTACAATAACAGTTATCAGACAAGTCTGAAAATGGCACTTTATGAGGCTTTATATGGGCGAAAGTGTTGAACGCCCTTATATTGGACTGAACTCAGAGAGAGTCAAATTCACGGGGTCGATTTAATCAAAGAGACTGAAGAGAAGGTTAAAGTGATTCACGATTGTTTGAAGGCTGCCTCGGATAGACAGAAATCTTATGCGGATTTAAAACGTAAAGAGATCAAATTTCGAGTGGGTGATTGAGTGTTTTTGAAAGTATCTCCATGGAGGAAAGTTATCAAATTTGGTAGAAGAGACAAGTTGAGTCCTCGCTTCATAGGATCTTATGAGATTACCGAGAGAATAGGACCAGTTGCCTATCGATTGGCTTTGCCACCTGAGTTGGAAAAGATTCACGATGTATTTCATGTGTCCATGCTACACCGATATAGATCAAACCCTTCGCATGTGATTGCGCCAACGGAGGTTGAGATTATTCTAGACATGACTTATGGCGAAGAGCCGGTCAAGATATTGGATCGGGAGGTCAAACAATTAATAAATAATAGTATTGCACTCGTGAAAGTTTTGTGGCATAGACATGGCGTCAAGGAAGCCACATGGGAACTCGAGGAGACTATGAGAGATCAGTACCCAAACTTATTCGCAGTGAGATTTTCAGGGACAAAAATCCCTAAGGGAGGAGAAATGTAATAGCCCGATTTAGGGTTTAATCAGAATAGTAGTCTCGAGACCACAAATCTAAAGTCAAATAAATTATTTTATTATTATTTTGGAGTCATTGCATGTTTATATTAGTGTATGAAAAATTTGGTGACTTTATTTTGACGTTCGTGAGCTCAATTGAGAAAAAAAGGACTAAATCGCATACAATGCAAAAGTCCTAAATTGATAGCTAAAAGTGTCAAATAGCTAGAGAATAAATATTGAGGGTCTTTAAAGGGCAATTAGACCCTTTTAAAAGAGCTTGGTCTGCCATGAGACAAAGAGGAGTAAATGGTTAAAATGTTAGGTAAGTGATGACATATTATGTGATAAAATAATACCATAAGTGCCTAGCCTTCATCTTTTTCACCTATTCTTTGTTCTCAACCCAAAATATCAGCCAAGAGAAGAGTTTTGAAGCTTGAATTTTTTTAGCAACTTATCATTTCTAGAAGTAAGTGATTTTCATACTCTTTGTTGATGATTTTTGCATTTTTGAGACCCTTGAAGCATAAGCTTTCAAATGAGGGTACTATTTTGCAAAATGATTAAAAGTTTAGGGTTTTTCCATAAAAGGATTTGTAATATTTTTTGATTTTTGATGGGAGAAAATGAGTCTTGGGTGTCTTATAAACAACTTTCGTGAAATGTGTTAGCATGAAAACACCTAAAAGGACTATTTTGCATAAGTTGTAAAACAGATGATAAGTGTGTAAAATAGTGGGAATTTGGAGTTTCTATAAGAGTATAAAGGGTTCGTCTAGGCTTTAGATGTGAAGAAATTTGATAAAAATCAATTTTTGGCCTAGGGGCAAAATGGTTATTTTGTCAAAGTTTAGGGGCAAAACGGTTATTTTACCAAAAATATGAATTTTCGATTGCCTAATTTTAGTTAGTGACTAAATAAGTGCATTTTGTGATTATAGATCAAGAATCACCAAATCCAAACTTAAACCGGGGGAAAGCCAAGCAAACCGACTAAATCAACTAATCGCCACATTTTGTAATCTGAAGTAAGTTGTATGTAAATAATATAACTACATTGATAATATATGTGTTTGAATTGTATTGAAATTTTTATAGCCTAAATTACTTGATTGTGGAAATGGGAAAATGCGATGAGAATAAAGATAGTAGAATTCCCGAACGAACCTTAGGAAATAAATCGGATATTCATGTCACGATGTTTGGGGTCACTTGTGTGGGATAGTGTAAGACATGTCTGGGACATGCATCGGCCACATTATGAGAGCCAGTGTAAGACCATGTCTAGGACATGGCATCAGTATTGAGACGAGTGCTAGTGTAAGACATGTCTGGGACATGCTTCGGCCTCGAGATGTAAGCCAGTGTAAGACATGTCTAGGACATGCATCGGCTACGAGATGTGTCAGTGTAAGACCATGTCTGAGATATGGCATCGGTATAGGTATACTGGAAATTATGTAAGACCATGTCTGGGACATGACATCGGCACCTGCACCCATGTATGAGGTTTAATGAGTATCCGATAATGTTGCAAATGGTTCAACAGTGAAAGTATGATTTTAAGTTAATAAGGAAAGTATAACTGTGTTGTGAATGGTACAGGTACCTATATGGTATGTATGAAATGTGAGTTCAATATATGCTATATAAGGTGTATTGAATATAGATGAGTAAGTTTTGCTTATGCCACTTGTGTATTATGATACTCGTTGATGAATGGTAAAGTTATGTTGTATATTTATTTATGTGCAACTTACTAAGCTTTATGCTTACTCCCTCTCCTTTTTCATTTTCTTATAGTGCCATCCATCTAGCCCAAGGACCAAAAGAAGTCAGAGATATCGATCACACTATCAATCGAAGCATTCAGTATAGTTTGATTTATATTTTTTTACATGGCATGTATAGGAATTAGACTTTGTTATTTACGTGTCATTGAAAACTGCCCAAATGTGTTGGCTTGAGTTGGAAACCCTTCTTATTGTATTAAGCCTTGAATGATGGCATATATTTATTTTGATATATGCAAATGAAGTTACTCTCATGAATGAATAATTGCTTAATTGATATGTAGTCTATTGTGGCTGATTTAGTTGCAAGAAATAGTCTTATCTTGATTGTGGTTGCTATCATGTAGGTTGTGCAAGTAAGGGTGGCAAATAGGCTTGGTAAATAGCCTTATATTATCCACACGGGTAGACACACGGGTGTGTCCTTGTATTGCTTAGGCCGTGTGAGCCACACAGGCCACCAACACGACCTTGTTGAAATGGCCATACGGGCGTGTAGCCCTTCTACACGGGCGTGTGCCTTGTTTCAAAATCAAATTTTCTATAGATGGTTTAAGGACTCGGGTTGATCCCGAATAGTTTTCAATGGTTGATTTGGGGCTCGTAGGCCCATAATAAGAAGTTTAAGATAGAAATTGAAAAACTTCTAAATTGGACCAAGTCTTGGTGACTTGGGGAATGTTTGTGTGCATGAGATCGAGTTAGGTAATGCTTCATATTCCGCTCCAGTGTGGGTTACGAGTATGGTGTGTTACACTTCTAACTCTTCATATATTTCATTGTGTGAATAGCTTCTTGAGCCACTATTATATTATCTAATATGTTCCGTGACGTGATAAAGCTTGATTGGTTCTGCTTTACCAAAATTTGTATAACCTGTCAAAGTCGAATTACAATTAATTTGGTGGTAACCTTATACAACACTATATAAAGGCTGATTGGTTGAAATTTATTAATACTATCTGCACCAATGTTCTTAAGGATAAGAATCAATAGTGTTTTGTTGAGGCTAGGATCCAAAACCCCTCCTTTGAATACATTCTTAACCATCTCAAAAACACTTCCACCTATAATATCCCAATTAGTTTGATAAAATTTGGCATGAAACTTGTCAATTCCCAAAGATATATGAGTGGTTATACTAAACGTAGAATTTTTAACTTATTCCGTACTAATCTCAGAAGTAAGCATTTCAAGCAATTCCTCTCTAATCCTTGGGAAACACCACTTGGCTGGAAAATCTCCAATCTGATAATCCTTCATCATATACAACTTGGAGAAATGTTCAGTTGCATGGTTCCTTAAAAGCTAATTATCAATACACCACTTGATCCTGTCAATTTTCAAAGCCTCAGTCTTGTTCTACTTTCTCCTTTTTAAGGTACGTCTATGAAAGAATTTTGTGTTTCGATCTCTATTCCAAAGTCAATAACATCGTGATTTTTGAAACCATAATAATTCCTTTTGATATAATACTTTTTCGATTTCCAGACAGAGATCTACTTCTCTTTGTTTTAGACGTTTTGAGCCATATCGCTCTAAACTTCTTTGAACCATTACAACTTTCTTAATGCCAACCTTTTTCGTGCAAAGATATTCCCAAACATTGTCTTGTTCCATTCTTTAATCTACTGAATTGAATTCCCTAAATTCTCAATGATACTATCACCGACTTACCAAGATTTTGCAACAACATCACGAAATTTTGGATGAACTAGTTAGCTTGCTAAGAAACAAAAAGACCTCTCCCCTTCTCTTTCTTTAATCATATTAGCCGAAACAATAATTGATCGATGGTTCGATTTTCAACCTGTACAAATGACGAACAAAAGTATTAGGTGCAAAAGATAACCAGAGATCATTACATAGCGTTCGATCTAATTGTTGTGAAAGATTGCCCTTGCTCCAAGTATATATAAATCCTTGAAACCCCAGGCCCGAGAGCTCCTACTAAAAATAAAAGACCTAAAACGGTTACAACCCATATTCTGAGCCTCAACCCCTCTACGCCTTTCTTCACAATTTAAAATGGCATTAAAATCACATACCAAGAATCACGGTTTCACCACTTCAACAATAATTAATTCTAGAGTACCCCCAAAGTTCCTTCCTTGTATTACATTAAGGGCTAGCATAAATTGCAGTACACAAGAACGAAAGTTGATTACCATTGACCCGTATCCTTATATGTATGAATTGTGAGTCTACCTTTAAAATATCAATGCCAAAATCATCATTCTATAACAGCCAGAGATCTTTCGCAAATCCCATGGCTTCAACTCTAAAGAAAATTTCAAACCCAAGCTTAGTCACAACCGAATCGACCTTGAGTCTATTGATTCTCATTTCAAATAAAGCTACTAAATCTGGTTTAAAATCCTTCTTATACTCAAATAAGAAATTTCGAAAATAGGTGTGACCACCCCCTGATAATTTTAGAAAACCCCCTAATCTTCGGACCTATCATCATCGAAATATTGAAGTGAAGAAAAGAATACCCACTTGCTCATGCCATCTTTACATCTACCAAAGTCTCATCATTAGACTCAACCATCACAGTATCACCTCCCACCATGATCGCATCCTCAAAAAATTCTTTTCTTAAACCTTAATTAAGGTCTTTAATCGCCATAAAAATCAGAATAGAAAGGTCATTGACTATCGAAGAATTGTTTGGATCCTGCCCCATATTTTCACCAGTCCCTTTGACGATTGTAGATGATTGTCGTCCTGTCTCCTCCTCCATATTATATTTAGAACTGCAGTGCACTACCCAAAAAATTAATCCCATCCAACACCTCTTTTTTTACTTTAAGGAAACAACCACATTTTTCCCATTGGAAAGCCTATTCCCATCCGCTCGAAATTGAACTGGTTCCAATCCTGAGTTTAAGATCTGTGGCCCCATTCTTGAGCCATCCTCAAAGAGGTTGCCATTTAGCCCAGACTTTGATACAGTATTAGTAATAGGCTGCAATACATTAGACACTCCTTTCAGCCCACTTGAATTAAAACCAATCTTATTTTTACCCTTAATAGCCCCTTTCCTACTGATAGCCATCTTAATTTTCGCTTCAATCTTAATATTTCCCTTATTCGAATTTCTATTCTCCATAGTTTCCTCCCCAGATTCATTATTCTCTTCTCTTCCATTTAAAATAGCTGATTTTTTTCCATCTATATCCTCGAGACTCTCGCTTAGAATCCCAAACCTAGACCCAGACACCCTCGATTGTAGGTTACAACCTGTGATTTTACTGTAAGTTTAGAACTCCGTTACTATCGATGCTTAACCAGCATCTAGGACCCAAACTTTTCAGCCTCTACTCGATCCTTCATGGAAATCTCCTTACAAACTCCACCTTCTAATATCCCCTTAGAAACCTCCATTTCCTAGATCCGTTTATGCCACTCTTATAGCCAAATCTCCCACACCCAAAGCACACAAGTGTTAGTGACTAATATTCCACACACTACACCTTCCCATCGATTCTCACCTTCGAGACTAGAGGTTCTCCTGATCAATAAAAACAACAAGCCTCACAAATTGACCCCTGAAAGTATTATCTGTGTTTCGATCAATTTTGCAACCGGCCCTATCGCGTTGCTAAGAAATCCGAGTAAGCTTTTTATATACATGCATTCTAGTAGGCCAAACAATTTGATCCAAACCATCAAACTAGTTGGACAAGGTTTGTGACACCCCAAAATTTACCCTAGTCGGGAAGTGGTTTCGGGACCGCTAAACCGCGTCATAAAAATAATTAGCTGTCATATTTGATGCTTATTATATGTATATATGCATGTGTGAAAATTCCATGTTTGAATTTTTTTTATTTGAAGGTGAATTTTAGTAAATAGGACCTATGTGAGAAAATCTGGAAATGTGATTGGTTAAATTACAAGGACCTATTAAAGCATGTGGTGAGACTAATGGCTTTGCATGTCAAATACCCCTTCTTTTATACATAGTGGCCGACCATGATGGAGCATATATTAGAATAGGTGGTAAGTTTCCATGAAGTGGTCATTATTTTATGTAAAGGAAAGGAAATAATAAAAAGAAATACTAAGGATAATAAAAGAAGTAACAAAAAAAAGGGGGTCATTACCTTGTTCTTCTTAGCCGTACAAGAAGAAGAAAAAGGAGGGGGAGCAAAGGCATTCGGCCTTTTGAATGAAGAGGAGGTTAGTAAATTTTGTTAATTTTTCTTTTGAAATAATAGTTGTTTGGGTTAATCATCACGTTTTTCTTACCTAGCCATACTAAAATTTCGAATTTAGAGTGTTGGATGGAGCTTTCGGTTATGGTATGTGTGAGAAGAACTTGATTTTTTCTTACCTTTAAGTTTTGATGGATAAAGAAACAAAAGGTTGTTGATGAAAGAAATTAATGTGTTAAGAGATTATATGAAACTTATTCATGTTTATATATGTTATATGCATTGAAAATGGTTGATGATTTTGGAGGTGATTAGCTTGAATCGGCCATGGTATATCCATAAACACGATCTATGCTTGTTATGTTACTCATGGTTAAAACGATTCGGCTATGACTCTTGTAAAAAAAAAGTAAAAATAGGCATGTGAATTTAAAAGATGGTATGAACAAATGTGGAGTTTTGCTAGTTTAAGAGTATTCGGCCAAGTGTTCATGTGGTGGAAATTAAGTGTTAAATGGAATGAAAATGATGTTATATGGGGGTATGTATATTCGGCCATATGAGTGAATACATAGATGATGTTAAATTTGATTATGTATAATGGGCCATATAGAGTACACATGGTGATATTAACCTTAATTCTTTATAATTGATCAAGTGGATGATGTTGGTTTATATGGTCGAATTTGAATTATGAATATGTACCTTGAAATAGAATGTTGCCGTATGCTTCTTTTGATATGAAACTATTAATGTTACGGGATATAAATAACTAGCAAGGTAATTAAACTAGTTGATTTATTTATTTAAGCTCAAGAACCTAAAGGAGAGGCGTCCAACAAGGGGAAATCGAAGGTCATCGAGTAGCCGACTCGGAATTATTTTACCCAACATAAAGTAAGTCATTAAGCATGTAGTTGGTATTATTTCAAATGGTCATAATGTTTATGTATTGATGCTGAATGGAATGAATAAATATACATATATATATATGCATGTACGTATGTGATGATGAAATTGTTGAATGAAAAGAAAAGAGGTAAGATGTACTGAGTTGTTGATCTCGGCACTAAACGTGCGGGTATAACCATTTATGACCATGAGATTGGCGCTAAGTGCGCGGGATTAAATTGTACAGCACTAAGTGTGCGATTTGACTATGTTGCACTAAGTGTGAGAAATGAATATGATGCACTAAGTGTGCGAATTGACCATGCGGCACTAAGTGTGCGAGTTTGACTATGTAGCACTAAGTGTGCGATTTGATTACGTAGCACTAAGTGTGCGAGTTGATTATATAGCACTGAGTGTGCAGACTCAATATACATTCGTGAATCATTATGGACACTATGTGTGCGACACTATTGAGTCGATCGCGGACAGCGGATCGGGTAAGTGCCTTGAGTTCATGGCTAATAGGTGCTATGTCTATACTTGGTGTTGAGCTTGGTAAGTTTGAACCTATGTGACAAATATACTTGAAGTCACGTACATAAAATTTATCGTAGAATGGGTGAAAGGCCGTTTAGTTGTATGTTTGTAACGAAAATAAAATGATTTATGAAAATGCCTCGAATATCCTATTGATGAGTATGTGGATTGTGAATGCATAAATTGGTATGAAATTGAACCGATAGGTTGGAGGAACTATGGTATGGTTCGGAATGGATGGAGTAATTAGCCTCGTTCCATTTTGTTTTCTCTTGTGATAATGTTATTGATGGATGGTAGTGCATAGCTTATGACTTACTGAGTTATAAACTCACTCGGTGTTTCCTTGTCACCTATTCTAGGTTTCTTGGACACATCTATTTTTGCGGGGTCAGGCCGTCATCGAAGTCATCACACCGGATAGCAAGTTTTGGTACTTTCTTCTTAGTTGGCTTAGAAGAACATTTTGGCATGTATAAGCTATTACGTTGTGTTTGAACTTTGGCATGTAAACTTTAAGCCATGCGAAAATGGCACGAATGTTCGATTGAGTTGGATCAAGGGTAGGCATGAAATGGACCTAGTTACTTTCGTAACAGATGCTGGCAGCAGCAGTGTCATGAGATTGAAAAATCACTAAAAATAGTAGGAGTGGAATTAATTGATGAATAAATTATGTAATCGAAGCTCGATGAGTCTGTTTTCATGAGGAAGTAACGAAAAGATCATATGGGCAGTATATTAAGAGATAATCAGATTTTTGTGGGACAGGGCCAGAACGGTTTCTGGATTCCCTGCTCCGACTTTGGAAATTCATTATAAATTAACCAGAGATAATTAGGGGTCGTACCATATATGTACAGATTCCTCTCTGAGTCTAGTTTTCATAGAAACAAACGGCATCAGTATTGAAGCCCCGTGCAGGGAGATATCCAAGTCGTAATGGGCAAAGGTCAGTGTAGTCGACCCCTGCAACATGGGAGACTTTGACTAATAAACTGTACTAATTGGCCCGACCAAAAATTCTAGAAAAAAAATACATAGATGGGCACATGAGTCTAGTTTCTGGGAAAAATTACGAAACTGATTTTTGAGTTACGAAACTCAAGATATGATTTTTAAAACGACTAGTACACAGATTGGGCAGTGTCTGGAAAATAAATTTTATAAGGGGTTAAAGTCAGTTAACACCTCGTGTTCGACTCCGGTGTCGGTTTCGGGTTCGGGGTGTTACATTTGATTGGTATCAGAGCTATGGTTTAGTCGGTTCTAGGACTACCATAGCGCGTATGAGTCTAGCTATACATGCCGAATGTTAATGTTTAAATGTGTGATGACTTCTGACGGTTGAAATGTTTTTGTTTTGATTAGTAAATGGACCCCGGTGAAGAAAGAACCCTAGCGGATGACGTTGAGAGCGTAGCGGCTGCTCCTGCACAAGGGACGCCACCTGTTGAACCTCAGTCATCTGCGAATAATCAAGGTGAGGGGGCTAAACAAGCCTTCTTTACCATGATGAATGAGTGGGTCGCGTAATATGCCCGAACCAACCCGGCTGTCCAACAATTCCCAAATTTGAATAATCCACCCCAAGAGCCTGTAATGCCATCAGTCGCTGATCCTGTGAGGCTGAGTAAGCCACCTGTAGACTTGATTAGGAAGCATGGGGCCAAGGAGTTCAAGGCCATAGTAACTGATGATGCCGAAAGGGCCGAGTTCTGGCTTGATAACACCATTCGGGTGTTCGATGAATTGTCATGCACACCCGACGAATGTCTAAAATGTGCTGTATCTTTGTTGCGAGACTCAGCCTACTATTGGTGGAGGACCTTGATTTCCATAGTCCCGAACGAGCGAGTAACTTGGGACTTCTTTCAAACGGAATTCTGAAAGAAATTTATTAGCCAACGGTTCATTGATCAGAAGCGTAAGGAGTTCTTGGAACTCAAGCAAGGCCGTATGACTGTATCTGAATACGAACATGAATTCGTAAGACTCAGTAGGTATGCCCGGGAGTGTGTAGCTGATGAGGTTGCTATGTGCAAAAGATTCGAGGAAGGATTGAATGAAGATTTAAAGCTACTAATGGGTATTTTGGAAATAAAAGAATTCGTAACACTAGTCGAATGAGCCTGCAAGGCGGAAGAACTTGGAAAGGAGAAGAGGAAGGCTGAATTTGAAGCTAGAGATTATCGTAAAAGATCGACGGGTAAAGCTCCGTTCTCAGCTGTAAAGAAGTTCAGGGAGGACATTAATAAGTCGAGGGCGACTGCGGGAATTTCCATCAGGGCAAAACCATCGATGGGCTCCCGAGCTACTTCGGTAGCTAGTGTGGGCAATAATCGTCACGAGAAACCTGAATGTCCCCAATGTGGAAGACGACACCTAGATGAATGTTGGGGCAAGTCTACTAGTAGGGCCTGTTACGGATGCGGTTCGAAGGACCACTTCATTAGAGATTGCACGGAGCTGGATGAGAAGAATAAAATTCAAGGTGCAAGACCTAGTGGAGTGACATCTAGAGGTAGACCACCGAGAATTTTAGGAGGCAGGGGTGGTAGTCAGAGGGGGGCCTCTGATACGGCCGATCGAGCCAAGAACCGTACTCCTGCTAGAGCATATGCCATTCGCGCACGAGAGGAGGCATCCTTCCCCGACGTCATCACTGGTACCTTCACTCTCTTTGATACTAATGTGATTGCATTGATTGACCCTGGCTCTACTCATTCATATGTATGCGAAACCTTAGCATCCAGTAAGACTCTACCTGTTGAGTCTACTGAGCTCGTAATTCGAGTGTCAAACCCTTTGGGTCAATGCGTACTTGTTGATAAACTGTGTAAGAGATGCCCTCTAATAATTCGAGAATCCTGTTTTCCGGCCGATTTGATGCTTTTGCCGTTTGACGAATTTGATGTTATTCTTGGTTTGGATTGGTTGACCGCACACGATGCGGTTGTGAATTGGAAAAGCAAGACTATTGATTTGAGGTGCGCAAATAACGAGATAATCCAAGTTGAGTCTGCGGACTTAAGGGAGCTGCCAGCTGTAATATCAGCAATGTTGGCCCAGAAATATGTAAGGAAAGGGTGTGAAGCATACCTCGCGTATGTACTTGATGACTCGGAGTTAGAAAAGAAACCCGAATCGGTGCCGGTGGTTTGTGAATACCCGGATGTTTTTCCTGAAGAGTTACCGGGTTTGCCACCTGTTCGGGAGGTAGAGTTTGGTATTGAGCTTGTACCTGGAACTACGCCAATTTCGATCGCTCCGTATCGTATGGCACTAACCGAGTTAAAAGAGTTGAAAGCTCAGTTGCAGGAATTGACGGATAGAGGTTTCGCTCGACCGAGTTTCTCACCTTGGGGTGCACCAGTATTGTTCGTGAAAAAGAAGGACAGAACCATGAGGTTGTGCATTGACTATCGTCAACTGAATAAAGTGACGATAAAGAATAAGTATCCGTTACCGCGTATTGATGATCTGTTCGATCAATTAAAGGGAGCATCGGTGTTTTCAAAGATAGATTTGAGATCGGGTTATTATCAGTTGTGGATTCGAGATTCGGACGTACCCAAAACTGCTTTCAGAACGAGGTACGGTCACTACGAGTTCTTAGTGATGCCGTTTGGGCTCACTAATGCCCCTGCGGTGTTTATGGATTTGATGAATCGGATCTTCAGGCCGTATTTGGATCGGTTCGTAGTTGTGTTTATTGATGACATCTTGGTCTATTCAAGAGATGAGACCGAACATGCTGAGCATCTGAGGCTAGTGTTGCAAATTTTGCGGGATAAGCAGTTATATGCTAAGTTCAGTAAGTGTGAGTTCTGGTTAAGAGAGGTTAGCTTCTTGGGTCATGTGGTATCCGCATCGGGTATTCGAGTTGACCCGAGCAAAATTTCAGCCATACTTAACTGGAAGCCTCCGAGAAATGTTACCGAAGTCCAGAGCTTTCTAGGGCTCACCGGTTATTACCGACGATTTGTCAAAGGTTTCTCGATGATAGCCACACCAATACGAAGCTACTTCAAAAGGATGTTAAGTTCGAATGGACGGAGAAATGTCAGAAAAGCTTCGATCAACTGAAAACTCATTTGACTGAAGCTCCAATTTTGGTGCAACCCGAATCGGGTAAAGAGTTTGTCATTTATAGTGACGCATCCCTACTTGGGTTGGGTTGCGTATTGATGCAAGAAGGTCGAGTTGTGGCCTATGCGTCGAGACAATTGAAGCCACACGAGAGAAATTATCCGACCCATGATCTCGAACTAGCCGCCATTGTGTTTGTATTGAAAATATGGCGACATTATTTGTTTGGTGAGAAGTGCCATGTGTTTTCGGATCACAAAAGTCTCAAATATTTGATGACTCAACGAGACTTGAATCTGCGACAAAGACGTTGGCTTGAGTTGTTGAAAGATTACGAGCTTGTCATTGATTACCACCCGGGAAAGGCTAATGTGGTTGCGGACGCCTTAAGCCGGAAATCGCTGTTTGCTTTACGAGCAATGAATGTGCACTTGTCTGTTCTACCCGACAATGTGTTAGTAGCTGAATTAAAAGCCAAACCATTATTGATCCATCAAATTCGTGAAGCCCAGAAAATTGATGATGAATTGGTTGCAAAACGGGCTGAGTGTGTTCCGAACAAGGAATCGGAGTTTCAAATGGATGATGATGATTGTTTGAGGTTTTGAAGTCGTTTGTGTGTTCCAAGGAATTCAGAACTCATTCCGATGATTTTGAACGAAGCCCATTGTAGCCGAATGTCTATCCACCCGGGTAGTACTAAAATGTACAACGATCTGAAACGTCAATTTTGGTGGCCGGGCATGAAACGAGACATTTCTGAATTTGTTTCAAGGTGTTTGATATGTCAACAAGTGAAAGCGGAACATCAAGTGCCTTCAGGATTACTTCAGCCGACCATGATACCCGAGTGGAAATGGGATCGAGTCACAATGGACTTTGTGTCCGGACTGCCATTGTCAGCAAGTAAGAAGGATACGATTTGGGTTGTTGTTGATAGACTGACTAAGTCGGCTCACTTTATTCCCGTGCGTACGGATTTTTCATTGGATAGACTAGCTGAATTGTACGTTTCTCAGATTGTGAGATTACACGGGGTACCTATTTCTATCGTGTCGGATAGAGATCCGAGATTCACCTCACGATTTTGGAAGAAATTGCAAGAAGCTTTGGGTACCAAGCTGCATTTTAGCACCGCTTTTCATCCCCAAACCGATGGTCAATCCGAGCGGATAATTCAGATACTTGAGGATATGTTGAGATGTTGCATCCTCGAGTTTAGTGGTTCATGGGAACGGTATTTACCCTTGATCGAATTCGCTTACAGCAATAGTTTCCAATCAAGTATTAAGATGGCACCTTACGAGGCTTTGTACGGTCGTAAATGCCGCACACCATTGTTTTGGACCGAGCTCGGTGAAAGTAAAATTTTCGGAGTTGATTTGATTAAAGATGCCGAACAGAAAGTAAAGGTAATCCGTGAAAGTCTGAAGGTAGCCACAGATCGTCAAAAATCGTATGCGGATCTGAAACGGAAGGACATTGAATATCAGGTGGGAGATAAAGTGTTCCTTAAAGTTTCGCCTTGGAAAAAGGTACTCAGATTTGGCCGTAAAGGCAAGTTGAGCCCGAGATTCATTGGGCCGTACGAAATTTCCGAACGAGTGGGGCCGGTTGCATATAGATTGATTTTGCCCCCTGAACTTGAAAGGATACACGATGTCTTTCATGTTTCGATGCTTCGACGCTATAGATCTGATCCTTCGCACATAATTAGTCCGTCGGAGGTTGAAATTCGAGCCGATATGAGTTATGAAGAAGAGCCGATGTGTATCCTAGCTCGTGAAGTGAAGGAGTTGCGGAACAAAAGGGTTCCGTTAGTAAAGGTGTTATGGCTCAAACACGGGATCGAGGAAGCTACTTGGGAAACCGAGAGTTCGATGAAAGAACGATACCCAAACCTATTTACCGGTAAGCTTTTCGGGGACGAAAATTTCTTAAGTGGGGGAGAGTTGTGACACCCCAAAATTTACCCTAGTCGGGAAGTGGTTTCGGGACCGCTAAACCGCGTCATAAAAATAATTAGCTGTCATATTTGATGCTTATTATATGTATATATGCATGTGTGAAAATTCCATGTTTGAATTTTTTTTATTTGAAGGTGAATTTTAGTAAATAGGACCTATGTGAGAAAATCTGGAAATGTGATTGGTTAAATTACAAGGACCTATTAAAGCATGTGGTGAGAATAATGGCTTTGCATGTCAAATACCCCTTCTTTTATACATAGTGGCCGGCCATGATGGAGCATATATTAGAATAGGTGGTAAGTTTCCATGAAGTGGTCATTATTTTATGTAAAGGAAAGGAAATAATAAAAAGAAATACTAAGGATAATAAAAGAAGTAACAAAAAAAAGGGGGTCATTACCTTGTTCTTCTTAGCCGTACAAGAAGAAGAAAAAGGAGGGGGGAGCAAAGGCATTCGGCCTTTTGAATGAAGAGGAGGTTAGTAAATTTTGTTAATTTTTCTTTTGAAATAATAGTTGTTTGGGTTAATCATCACGTTTTTCTTACCTAGCCATACTAAAATTTCGAATTTAGAGTGTTGGATGGAGCTTTCGGTTATGGTATGTGTGAGAAGAACTTGATTTTTTCTTACCTTTAAGTTTTGATGGATAAAGAAACAAAAGGTTGTTGATGAAAGAAATTAATGTGTTAAGAGATTATATGAAACTTATTCATGTTTATATATGTTATATGCATTGAAAATGGTTGATGATTTTGGAGGTGATTAGCTTGAATCGGCCATGGTATATCCATAAACACGATCTATGCTTGTTATGTTACTCATGGTTAAAACGATTCGGCTATGACTCTTGTAAAAAAAAAGTAAAAATAGGCATGTGAATTTAAAAGATGGTATGAACAAATGTGGAGTTTTGCTAGTTTAAGAGTATTCGGCCAAGTGTTCATGTGGTGGAAATTAAGTGTTAAATGGAATGAAAATGATGTTATATGGGGGTATGTATATTCGGCCATATGAGTGAATACATAGATGATGTTAAATTTGATTATGTATAATGGGCCATATAGAGTACACATGGTGATATTAACCTTAATTCTTTATAATTGATCAAGTGGATGATGTTGGTTTATATGGTCGAATTTGAATTATGAATATGTACCTTGAAATAGAATGTTGCCGTATGCTTCTTTTGATATGAAACTATTAATGTTACGGGATATAAATAACTAGCAAGGTAATTAAACTAGTTGATTTATTTATTTAAGCTCAAGAACCTAAAGGAGAGGCGTCCAACAAGGGGAAATCGAAGGTCATCGAGTAGCCGACTCGGAATTATTTTACCCAACATAAAGTAAGTCATTAAGCATGTAGTTGGTATTATTTCAAATGGTCATAATGTTTATGTATTGATGCTGAATGGAATGAATAAATATACATATATATATATGCATGTACGTATGTGATGATGAAATTGTTGAATGAAAAGAAAAGAGGTAAGATGTACTGAGTTGTTGATCTCGGCACTAAATGTGCGGGTATAACCATTTATGACCATGAGATTGGCGCTAAGTGCGCGGGATTAAATTGTACAGCACTAAGTGTGCGATTTGACTATGTTGCACTAAGTGTGCGAAATGAATATGATGCACTAAGTGTGCGAATTGACCATGCGGCACTAAGTGTGCGAGTTTGACTATGTAGCACTAAGTGTGCGATTTGATTACGTAGCACTAAGTGTGCGAGTTGATTATATAGCACTGAGTGTGCGGACTCAATATACATTCGTGAATCATTATGGACACTATGTGTGCAACACTATTGAGTCGATCGCGGACAGCGGATCGGGTAAGTGTCTTGAGTTCATGGCTAATAGGTGCTATGTCTATACTTGGTGTTGAGCTTGGTAAGTTTGAACCTATGTGACAAATATACTTGAAGTCACGTACATAAAATTTATCGTAGAATGGGTGAAAGGCCGTTTAGTTGTATGTTTGTAACGAAAATAAAATGATTTATGAAAATGCCTCGAATATCCTATTGATGAGTATGTGGATTGTGAATGCATAAATTGGTATGAAATTGAACCGATAGGTTGGAGGAACTATGGTATGGTTCGGAATGGATGGAGTAATTAGCCTCGTTCCATTTTGTTTTCTCTTGTGATAATGTTATTGATGGATGGTAGTGCATAGCTTATGACTTACTGAGTTATAAACTCACTCGGTGTTTCCTTGTCACCTATTCTAGGTTTCTTGGACACATCTATTTTTGCGGGGTCAGGCCGTCATCGAAGTCATCACACCGGATAGCAAGTTTTGGTACTTTCTTCTTAGTTGGCTTAGAAGAACATTTTGGCATGTATAAGCTATTACGTTGTGTTTGAACTTTGGCATGTAAACTTTAAGCCATGCGAAAATGGCACGAATGTTCGATTGAGTTGGATCAAGGGTAGGCATGAAATGGACCTAGTTACTTTCGTAACAGATGCTGGCAGCAGCAGTGTCATGAGATTGAAAAATCACTAAAAATAGTAGGAGTGGAATTAATTGATGAATAAATTATGTAATCGAAGCTCGATGAGTCTGTTTTCATGAGGAAGTAACGAAAAGATCATATGGGCAGTATATTAAGAGATAATCAGATTTTTGTGGGACAGGGCCAGAACGGTTTCTGGATTCCCTGCTCCGACTTTGGAAATTCATTATAAATTAACCAGAGATAATTAGGGGTCGTACCATATATGTACAGATTCCTCTCTGAGTCTAGTTTTCATAGAAACAAACGGCATCAGTATTGAAGCCCCGTGCAGGGAGATATCCAAGTCGTAATGGGCAAAGGTCAGTGTAGTCGACCCCTGCAACATGGGAGACTTTGACTAATAAACTGTACTAATTGGCCCGACCAAAAATTCTAGAAAAAAAATACATAGATGGGCACATGAGTCTAGTTTCTGGGAAAAATTACGAAACTGATTTTTGAGTTACGAAACTCAAGATATGATTTTTAAAACGACTAGTACACAGATTGGGCAGTGTCTGGAAAATAAATTTTATAAGGGGTTAAAGTCAGTTAACACCTCGTGTTCGACTCCGGTGTCGGTTTCGGGTTCGGGGTGTTACAAGGTTGATCTGTTGAAAATGTTAGTATCCACGGTCGCACAGTCAAGTAATGCTCGAATATTATCCATGGGCCACCAGACAGCACTGCCAAATATTCCTCATAAGTTTGGAATTTGATCGAGAAATAGTCATTTTCCAGATCAATGATCTGTAAAGGTTGATTGGTTCTCCAAATTGCCTACAATTTATTCGCCATGGAGAAATATGATATTCTTTTCCCTAGTAACTTGACAACCACTGTTCGTGCCAATAACTTAGCGATAAACCAGTGTACCAAGTTAGAAAAGGTTATGGATAGAATGCCATCTATAATCTCCGCCTTTGTATCCCATCCACCTAATTCAATAATCCTACTCTTTCTTTACATTTACCTCTACAGGAACACTCCTCATCAACTTTCTCTCCGAGATATAGTTTGAGTGACAAACCCTTCTACTCTCACGCTTTTTTCATTTACCATGAGATCATCAAGATCCAGTGGTTCATCCACCCTATGTTTAACCTTTTTCGTCGAACTTCAAGCATCATTCACAGTAATTGTACCACTATCCATTTCAAATAGTAAGTAAAGAATTAAGAAGCTTCAATTTTAGTTTTGGTTATCATTTTTTTTTCACATTGCACAATGTTGGGGATCGACCCGATTAAGCAACGAACAAGTAAAAATAGCAGAAAAAATTGAGAAATTGAACATATAATTTTAATGTGGAAAAACCCTCCAAATAGGATAAAAAACCGCGTGCAAAGATAATTTTACTATAACAGCAAAAAAAAAGAGTACAAAGATGGAGATAAAAACTAAACCCCGAAACCCAAAAAAAAAAGAACTCTCAAAATGTAAACACAAAATTCTCCAAAACTGTTATGAGTTCTAATCACTAATGGGTGTTTTTTCTAAGGTTGTAAAAGAGTCTATTTATAGGCTAAATTCATAGGTCAAATAATAAAAAAATAATCTAAACTAATTAAAATTTGATTGAAACAAATAAACAGTTTAAATAGAAGATTATTTCTCAAATTTGACTAAAATAGGAGTCATACTCAACAAATTTTCACCTTGACTCATATTTCAACAACGCCATCTTTGCCAAAGCAATCCACGGCCTATCTTGAACTATGTAGGGAATTAACTTAGTCGAATCTGTGCTTAGAAATTGAAAAACTTCTAGCCTTTGACTTGTACACTGCTAAATCAAAACTAACCCGAGTCTGATTTTCAAAACCTTCATCCAAAAGAGAATCTCTCTTCAACAAAACAGTCATACCTTTTCCCCTTCTATTTACCTCTTCTCCCAATGAGTTGATTTCGACTTCGTAACGGACGAAGGACGTCCGATTTCACCAGTCACTGTAGAACCTTCCAGAATATAAAGATTGTCGGTTATTTTACCTTTTAACAAAATGAGAGCTCCACGAGATACCTTAATGCCGCTCGACTCGATATTGATTCTGCATCCTTTTGAGTCTAAGATACTTAAGAAAATGAGATTCTTTCGTAAATCAGGTACTTACCTAACATCTGAGAGTGAATCTGAGAGTGTCCTAATCGTCCTGTCATGCATCCTAATTTTAACAGTACCAATACCAATTACCTTACTAGATGAATTGTTTCCCATGTGTACAACTCCAGCTTTAACCAAATTGTATGTGAAAAACCATTCTCTATTGGGACACATGTGGAAAGAACATCCCGAATCTAGGATTCACTCGAATGTAAGTTTGGAGTTATCGCTTGTTGAAACTAACAAAAAATCATCACAGCTTTTATTGGCCAAATTAGCACCAGTTACATCTTCCTCGTTTCTCTCAGTAGCTCTTTTATTTCGTAGTTTATAATAATTTACTTTGACGTGACATAACTTTTTACAATGGTGACACATTTTGTCTCCCTTCTTTAATGCTACCAAAACAGAAACTTGCCTATCTACCTTGCTATCCGAACTAAACTCATTCTCAAGTTTGTTTCTACTTAACAAATGACCCTTCACATATTCGAACAAGAGTTTATCTCTACCATAAACAAGGTCTCCCTAAAAGACTTGTATGTAGGGGATAAAGAGCACAATAATAGCATAGCCTAATCTTCATCGTCAATCTGAACCTCAACTTTTTTTAAATCATTTAAAAGAGTAATGAATTGACTATTGTGATCTCTAAGAAGTTCACCTTCGTTCATGCAAAACGTAACTAGACGTTGTTTCAACACTAAACGGTTAGCCAGAGACTTAGTCGCATAAAGAGTTTCTAACTTTTTCCATAAAGCGGATAAGGTATTCTCCATCAATACCTCCTACAATACCGTATTCGCGAGGCACAACTGGATTGCAGACAAGGACTTTTCATCGATCTCTTCCCATTCTGTTTGATTTATATTCTCAGATTTTTTCCTGGTAACAACTTTTTTCAGGACGATTTGAACTAGAATTGTCGTCATCCAAACTTGCCACATATTGAAATTTGTGACACCATCAAACTTTTCAATTTTAAACCTTGTTGTTACCATCTCTGAATGGGTTGATATACAAAAGTTGAACTAACTATGATACCACTTGTTGGGGATCGACCCGATTAAACAACGAACAAGTAAAAATAGTGGAAGAAATTGAGAAATTGAACACACAAATTTAATGTGGAAAAACCCCTCCAAAGAGGATAAAAAAGTAGGGACAAATATAATTTTACTATAATGGCAAAAAAAAACGAAGAGTACAACGATCAAGATAAAAACTAAATCCCGAAACCCTCTCCAAAAAATAAAGAACCCTCAAAACGTAAACACAAAATTCTCCAAAGTGTTATGAGTTTTAATCTCTAATGGGTATTTTTTCTAAGGTTGTAAAAGAGCATATTTATAGGCTAAATTCATAGGTCAAATAATAATAAAATAATCTAGACTAATCAAAGTTTGATTGAAACAAATAAACAGAGTTTAACTAGAAAACTATTTCTCAAATTTAATTGAAATATGAGTCATACTCAACACTCAAAATTATGTAAATGAAGAAAAATATAAAAAATATAAATGTGGCAATATAATGAAAATAATTAAATTATGTACTAAATGATATGAAAGTAAACAAATATTTTGTCATAAGTTCTATTTTCTGTACGTTGCCTTGCAATTAAGAAACCCATCTGTATTTCATTCACCTGGTATTTGAAAATATATAGAAAAAAGACGTAACAGCCTTACATTGTATATCGACTTTAAAACATAAGCGGCAACCTTTGGAGAAAAAATTCACTGCCTGCTATTCTGCCCGGAAAAAAAAACACACAAAATATGGAATCTCTAAAATGAATGTCTCCACGGTTCAGTATTCTAATTGTTATTTATAGTTGATTTTATCGCTTTTAGTTCAAATCTATTTTAAATTTTATCACTCAATCAGTGTTTTAAATAAAATTTTATCACCTAAAATCAATATTTATTTCAAATTTATCATTTAAAATCTCAATTTTAAATCAATATATATTGTGATAATTATCAATATTTTAAATCAATTTTAAAATATTTTTTATTATTATTGATATAAAATAAATTAATTTTACCGGTTAGGTTCAACAATTAATCAGTTTTTCAGTTTCTTTCAATAATCTGTTTGCTTTTAAATTACCTAAATCATTTTTAAGAAAAAAAAAACCCTCAAAAATATATCTAAGGAAAACTAAAATATTTGACTTTAAATAATTATTCAAAAACAAATTTGTAAAGATAAATAATTGACATTTAAATTTTAATAATTCTGTTTTATCTTTCTGTTTTTTTTTAAATTGAACATTTTCTTTTTAGGATTTTCCCTCTTGTCTAAATACATGTATGAAAATGTCAACTATGAAAAAGTAAAAACTAGCTGTGTAAATAGAAAAAAAAATGGTGAATTGAAATTTAACTAAATTTCCAATTTAATATATAAAAATTATAAGAAAAAAATAAAAAAAAAACTGTGAAAGGATTATTTATCTAAAAAACATAAGAGTAATTTGAAAAATTAAAATTAAAATTTTAATAGGAAAATTTACATATGTCAAAATATAAAGATAAATATATTTTAAAATTAAAAATTTTGAAAGGGTAATTTAGTTAGGAAGATATATAATAAATTTTAAAAATTAGAGAAATTAATTGAATAATTATTAATTCAATAAATTATTTTTTAAAAAAAACTATAGAAAAAAAATGGAGATGCCTACTTGTCGCAAGATGGGTTTGTGTACCTTATTATATTAGATATATTTCTTTTTTATCTCATGCGATGCACAGATTGATCATGTATATTTATTACAATATGGTATATTTATTTGTTAAATTTTGTACAAACTTTACAATGTTTGAAAATTAGGAAAACTATGATCCAAAGTTTATAATACAAAAAGGGGAAACAATTATTGTTAATGATTTAGATATTCAATTTTTTATGTAAAAATTACATGAAAGTTTGTATTATGAGCTATATAAATTAACACCAAATAAATAATATTTATTCTTCTATTATTAATTACAAAAATTAATATAATTATTTTATATTTTTCAAAACTTTAATTATAATATATAGATTTAAAAATAAAATTTAAATCAATTAATCAAAATGTTAATAAAAAAATTTATGCTAATTTTAATTTTAATTTTATGAATAAATACTAAAATATAATGTTATATTGTATCTATTTAATAAGAGGACTAATATATTAACCAGGAAAAGCATAAATATAAACATAGTAACTTCAACATCAAAATAATATTTAAATTCAATTAAATAATAATAAATGTTCATTTTTCTAAATGAAATAATAACATTTATTTAAAAAAATTAAATTCAATATTAACACAATCATCATTTAATATTAATTATATATTAAGAATTTCAAATACCTAATATGAGGCATATATAAGTTCACGTAAAGAGGAAAATAAGAAAAGAAAAAACCAATTGTGGGCCAAAATCTTTATTAAAGGGAGGCCTCGCCACTGTTCGATTGTTATTAACTAAACTAAGTGGGTTAGGGCTGGTCCATTGGAATTCCATGCAAGGAAAATATCAAAACATATAAAATATTCTTTTCTTTCAGTATGAATGTCCCCTTTTTAACATTTCTTTTAACTTTTAATAAAAAATTTAAAGCCTCATTAAAGTGCTTTAAGTTATTCTGTTAGATCTGGTATCCTAAATGTAGTATTTTTTACTATGTACACTTATATTTTCTGAACATATTGATTTAATAATAATATTCATTAATTACTGTTGGGGATCGACCTGTATAAACAACAATATAGTATAAGTAGAGAAGAACGAACACAAATATTTTACGTGGAAAACCCTTCAAAAAGGATAAAAACCACGGGCAAATGAGGTATTGGTTTTTTACTAAATGAGTAAACAAATGAGAGTACAATATAGAAAAAATAAACCTAAATGTAAAACCTGTACATTACTCAAAACCCCGAATACAAAAAATCTTAAAGAGCAAACCAATACCCAAACCCTAAATCTCATAAGGCACTCACAAAAAATGTATAAAATACTATTCATAATTTCTACGAAACTCTCACCAAAATGATATGCAACTATATCGTGTCACACTCAAAGAAAAAGCCTATGACTGCATCGTGATTGGCCTTCATTGTGTTACCAATATGTGTCAAATCTTCTAGTCATGACGTTAGTGGTTGCGTCGTCAGGACAATGCTTCTTCCTCGTCGGGAAGTCAACTCTATTTGGGCAAAAATATGAGGCACACTTCAAAATCCTCCATCTTGACTGATATTTCCACAATGCCATCTTTGTCAAAGCTCGCCACGGGCCTATTTCAAACTTTGCCGAAAATTATTGAGTCCAAGTTGTGCTTGAACTTTGAAACCGAAAGACTTCTAGTCTTCGAATTGTGCACTGCCAAATCAAACATGACTAGGGTCTTCTTTCCATGAATGCAGTGCTTTGTTTTTCCGAAACCTGCACTCACAAGGGAATTTCTCTTATTCAGAACAATCGTACTTTTTTCCTTCCTATAACCAAGTTGCCTCTACTTCAAATGAGTTGACTCTGACTTCTTAACAGACGAGAGACATGTTGTTTCACTAGTCACTGTTGATCCTTGCAGAACATAAAGACTGTTAGCCTTTCTACCTTTCATCAAAATGAGAGCCCTACGGGATACCTTAATGCCTCTTGACTCGATATTAATTCTATAACCTTTCAAGTCTAAATTTCCCAATGAGATGAGATTTCTCTTTAAGTTAGGCACATGCCTGACATCTGACAGTGTCTTGATTGTCCCATTGTACATCCTGATCTGAACAGTATCAACACTGATTACCTTGTTGGGTAAGCCATTCCTCATATGCACAACTCTACCTTCAACTAAACTATATGTAGAGAACTAGTCCTTGTTGGGACACATGTGGAAAGCACACCTCGAATCCAGGATCCACTTGGACATAAACTTAGAGCTTTTGCCCGTTGACACCAATAAGAAATTATCACCCTCGTTGTCGGCTAAATTAACATTTACTAATTATTTTTCATTACTCTCAGTTGCCCTCTTATTTCATAATTTGTAACAATCTACCTTAACATAATCTAACTTCTTAAAGTAGTGGCATCTTTTGTCTCGATTCCTTGATGCTACCAAAACCAAGGCTTACCTATCTGACTTGCCATTCAAACCAAACTTATTGTTGAGTTTATCTTTGCTTAACAAGTGACCCTTCACATCTTTGAATAAGAGTTTATCTCTGCCATAAATCAAGGTCTCCTTGAAATACTTGTATGAAGGGGGTAAAGAGCACAATAATAGCATGCTTGATCTTCATCGTCAATTTGAACCTTAAAATTCTTTAAATTATTCAAAAGAGTAATAAATTGACTGATTTGACCTCTAAGGTGCTCACCTTTGTCCACGCGGAACGTGTATAGCCACTGTTTCAACACCAATCATTTAGCTAGAGATTTTGTCGCGTAAAGGGTTTCTAACTTTTTTCACAAGGTGGATGTCATTTTCTCCATGAATACCTCTTACAATACACTATTCGAGAGGCATAACTAAATTGTAGACAGGGCATTCTCATCAAACTCTTCCCATTCTGACTGATCCATATCCACGGGCTTCTTCCTTGTATGCCGTTCTAGACTAGTATTGTCGTCATCTAAACTTGCCACAGATTAAAATTTTTGATGCCATCGAACTTCTCAATGTTGAACCTTGTTGCTTCCACCTTTCAACAGGTTGAATGCAAAAATCGACCAAGCTCTAATACTAGTTTATTGAGGATAAACCCATGTAAGCAACGAGCAAGTAAAATAACAAAAAAAATTGAAAAGATCGAACACAAATATTTTACGTCGAAAACCCCCTTCGAAGGAGATAAAAAACCACGGGCAAAGATAATTTCACTAAATAAAAAAAACGAAGAGTACAAAATAGAGATAAAAACTAAACCCTAAAACCCAAAAATAAGAACCTTCAAAAAATAATCACAAAATTCCCTGAAAGCTTGTAAAAGCTAATACCTAAATGTGTTATGTGTTAAACCTTTATAAGGTAGAAAAGTGTCTATTTATAGGCCAAATTTTGTGTACAAATTTGACTAAAACATCCCTAAAATAATCAGAGTTTAAGTAGGGAAAGAAATCAAAGTTTAACAGGGGAAGAAATTCGATAAGCTTTGGGAACACGCCGCTACGTCGTGACATGGTTGCTACCTCGTCTGGACGTCAACTTTTTTCGGCCAAAAATGCGAGGCTCATTCTACAAGCAAAATGTTTTTGCATGCAAAGCAAAATGAAAGTAATTATTGACTCACTGGTTATCTAATGTTTAAGTAATACTAAGCAATTGTATTAGTAAATAAACCTAAACATGTCCTTAGTCTAATCGAAAATGAGCAAACCGATTGAAAGACTAATATTTCGTTTATCAAGTCCAATTGGGAGATACTTTTTCTTTGGCACTGAAACAAATGAATCCCAGAAGATAGAGACATAGATGTGGCTGACTAGACTAACAGTACATCAGACAAGACCCAAGTAGAATAGATCCTAGATCTATTTATGGATTTATTCACTTGAGATATTCATTGTGTGCCATACCTTAATGCTGAATGGATGATGAACTATATATGCGCGACTTATATACTTTTATTTAAGTAAAAGCCTATGTTCAACTAGATAAGGAAACGAAAGTTGGTGTGTTTAGTATATGACTTATATAGTATGTAGCATCATTCACAATAATGGAATTCATAACTCAACTAATGGGTAAATGATATCCTCTCATCGGCATTACATGATAGATGAAAATAAAATATCGCTACGAGTCATTTTTCTTTTATGATAAATAACTTAATTACTATTTGATAGTAATTTAATTTTTATGAATGAAGACGTAATCGTTACCATGAGAATAAATAAAATAATGTTGGGAGAACAAATTTATCTCAAAAAGATTAAATATATCCTATGAGGTTAGCACATTGACGACAAGATAATTGGTCGAGCACTAGTTAGGTAGCTTTCGTAATGGTATGTAATTAGGGAGAGCTCAGTCATGATACTATAGTAGAATGATTTTGAGACTAAATAAGTTTATAATTAATAGGCAACAAGTTGAAACTTAATTGTAAATTATTTGAGCCTTAATTACATATGTCCAATCGGTCCATTGATCTGTTGTAATTTGATACATCAAATTAAACTCTTTAGAACACTTAATGAGTTTGTTCTTAAGCAATTTACAAGTCTTTTCTATGCTATTCGTTAATTTTTAGTCTTTAATATTTATGATCATTTTTTTAGTTTTACTCCTTTTGAGGCCCAAATTGGCAAAATGGTTCAATTGGGAATCTAATGGTGTGCTTAAGTTGTGTAGGGAGACGACGACTGCCAAACTTTGAGGAGAACTACATTGACATGGGTGTCACAACACTGATGCTAGGATGTCACGTCATTGAGCCTTTATTATTTTAAGGGTGTAAAACTTCAATAAGAAGTCAACCTAGAGTAGATTGTTAAGAATGTCGCGACACTAAGGGTTTTATGTTGCAACATTGATCCCAAAGTTGTGACACGAAGCCCCAAAGGTTGCGATATCACTACTGGTTGTTGAAGTGAAGAAGTCATGGCCACTGTCAAGGATGTTGTAACACCATCTAGTCAATGTCAGGACATTGAGAATCACCAGAGCGAAGAGTGTGTCACTGGCAAGGGTGTCACAACACTAAAGCTTGGATGTTGCGACATCGCTAGCCGACGAGATGAAAAATATTGCAAGAGTAGTCTTGTGTCCAACACAAACCCAAGTCAACCTATACACTTCAAAGGAAAATTTTTCAATTTTAAGGTTGAAATTTTTTATGTATTAAAGATGTTTTGGCTATCAAACTTAAAGGAGACACATTTTATCATCTTTTTAGCTTAACTACCCATAATGACATCGAGGGATTTGGCGTCCTCCTTTGATTTCATGACACATACCCTTGCTGATGCTTTTGGACAAGGCCTAACTGTATTTCTTCTTGTAGCTCCCTAGACTGATCCTGATTTCACCACCGTCCCAGTCTTCACTTCAGGTTGGGACTCTCTAGCCACCTAAACAGATTGTTCAGTATTTCCTCCTCCTTCTTGTAATTGTTTAGTATTTCTTTATGATGAATGAATTGTTTACTATTTGATAGTAATTGACTTTTCATGAAGGAAGATGTAATCATTACCATGAGGTAAAATAAAATCATATTGGGAGAGTAGATTTATCCCAAAAAGATTAAGGATAATAGACTTATAACAAGGTCATTGCACGAGCATTGATCGAGATACTTTCGTAATGGTATGTCATTAGGGAGAGCTCAATCACGATACTATAGAGAAATGACTTCATGACTAAATGAGTTTATAATTAATAGGTGAAAAGTTGGAACTTAATTATAAATCATTTGAGCCCTGATAGCATATGTCCAATTGGTCCCTCTACTAGCTCATTGAAACCATAATTGAATTGCATGTTGAATCAAATGAATAAAAATGGATAGAAATGGTAAATTTAAAGAAAGGGGAAACATTTGGAAATGAATGTGGTTTTCTCTAAATGGAAATGACCTAAAAATTAATTTATATTTTTTTGAATTATTAATTAATTAATTAACTGAAGTTAAAAAATAGAATTAAATTAATTGATCATTGTGAATCTGTTGAATTTAGTAATATTAAATATATTTTCCATAGATTCTTTTATGGTAAAATAGTAATGAGTTTAAGGAAATTAGAATTGGGTTGAGAAAATTATTTATTTAAACTAATTTATGATGTTTATTTTGGGAAATAACAAAATAAATATTGGGTTCGCTTGAATTATAAAGTACTAAGTTAAATGTCTAGGAAGTATGCAACAACCCATTTTCAGTCAAATCAGAATAGTGGTTTCGGGACCACAAATATGAGGTCAAAATAATTATTTTATTATTATTTTAATATCTATAGAATGATAGTATGAATGTGTGAAAATTTCGTTAAGAAATTTTATTGCTTAAATGCTTAATTTGATAAAAAGGACTAAATCGCGTAAAGTGTAAAACTTGAGTTCTATTAGCTAAAGGTGTCTAATAGCTATAGAACCTTAAAGTGAAGGTCCTTATGTGGTAATTAGCTCATTAATTAGATAGTGGTTGATATTGGTTTGGTATTTTTGAAATTTATAATAATTTTAAAGGTTAATTATGTAATTTAGTAATTAAAGTTAAAATAACTTAAACAAAATGTGTCCATCTTCTCCATTTTAACATCCTTAGCTGAAATCAACAAGGGAAGCCATAGTTAGGTTTCGGCCAAGCTACTTTCAATTGCATGTGAGTAATTTTTGTCCCGTTTTTAATGATTTCTATGTTTTTGATATCGTTGCAGCTTAATCTAGCTAGCTTAGGGACTAATTTGCAAAAATGTTAAAGGTATAGGATTTTGCCATTGATGAATATAGGTTTATTTTGATATTTGATGATAGAAAATGTATGCTTGTTTTTAGATAAACAACATTTGTAAAATGATTTTTAGTAAAATTTTTAGTTAGGGATTAAATTATGAAATGTGTAAATTTTGTGGTTAAATTGTGAAATAAATGAAAAATATGGGCTACTATGGGACTATATGAAATTCGGCTAGCATGGGTAAGGACCTAATTGCATGAAATTGTATTTTAAATGCTTTATTATTAAATTATTTGTGAATATGACCTTGCGGATATGTATGACGATGATTCAGCAAATGTGAAATCCTGGTTGAACCTTAGGAATAGATTAGGATATGAATGACATGTCATTAGGGGTTATGTGATTTGGGTGTTGGTCCGTACATCCTAATGGTAGCTGAGTTATCCGGCATGTGTTGCAGATTCTCATCAGCTTGTGTGAGCAACACCGTGTAGCTACGTCATGACCGTTAGCTTGTGTGAGCAGACTCGTTGATAGCTCAAGAGTGAGCATTATATGAGATATGTGATTAAGATAGCTTCGACTATGTATGTGGCATTTAGGGTGTGAGATTCCCGAGTATCTGATAGTATTCCAAATGGTTCAACGGGTATATCAAAGATATGGATAAGTATGAGGTTGATACAAGCTTATACAGATCTGTACGTGAACTATACAATCATCGAAATAAAGAAGTTGATGGAAATTGTGTTTAATCTTGGATTGAATATATATGTTAAGTTATGCTTCAAATTTGAATTGTAATAGATAATGTTTATGTTATTGAATTGTTGGTTGGTAAGTTTTACTTATTTAGCATACGATTTTACTAAGCTTTATAGCTTACTTTGTTTATTTTTCAGTGTTTTTTTTTATTTTTCCATGTTTTATAGTTAATACCGAAGCTAGCTCGGCTTAGGAGTCGTCAAAGATTGCATCACACTTTCGAGCTTCTACTTTGGTACTTTGTGCTTTTGTATTTGGTTATATGGCATGTATAGGAATTATGGTCATTTTGGTATAGCTTGGTAATGGATTTAGCCATTTGAGTTGGCTTGTAAATGATGAATGGTTTGTTATGTTTTTGGCCATGTGATTTGGCTTATTTTGGTTGATTTGGTTGTGTATATATATATATGCAAATGGCCTTTATCATGCATTTTGGTAATTGCTATATAAATGCTTGTGGTGTATGGTTGTTTGTGAATTGGTAATTTAAGTATCATATAGTTGATAATTGAGAATTGGTATGATTGTAATTTAAGTAATGAGATGCATAAATGAAAGTGACCATTTTGGTGATTTGAGAATGTGGAATTGGCATGAACTGAATGGTATATTGTTGTACATGTGTGCCTTGTAGTTTTTGGTATTGTTATAGCATGAATTGAACTTGGTTTAGATGAGTTTAAATGCCATTTGAAGTTGTGGTTATATGCAAATTTGGTTGGTGTAGGTGATTAAAGATTGGGTGAGAAATATGGTTTGTTAAATAGCCTATTTTTGTCCAAACGGGTAGAGACACGGATGTGTGTCTCAGCCGTGTGTGACACACAGCTGTGTGTGACACGGTCGTGTGTCCCCTAGTGTTTAATTATGTAATAGCCCAATTTTGGGGCCTAGTCAGAACAATAGTTTTGGGACCACCAATTCGAAGTCAGAGAAAATATTTTATTAATATTTTAGACTATAATTTTGGGGCCTAGCTATCATCTTTTTCTTTCGTTATTTCTTCATTACCACCGAGTTTTTAGCCATTATTAGGGGTTTTGAGCTTGAAAAATTTCAGCAACTCATTCCTCTTGCAAGTAAGTGATTTTAATGGTTTTTCTTGAATATTATTGTACTTCTGAGACCCTTGAAGCATGAGCTTTCAAATGAGGGTACTATTTTTCAAAATGATTAAAAGTTTAGGGTTTTGTCATGAAAGGATTTGTAATTTTTGCTGAGTTTTTATGAAAGAAAATGAGTCTTGGGTGTGTTATAAACAACTTTTGAAAAAGGTGTTAGCATGAAAACACCTAAAATGACTATTTTGCATAAGTTGTAAAATAGATGATATATGTGTGAAATAGTGGAAATTCGGGGTTATTATAAGAGAAAAAGGGGTTCGTCTAGGCTTAAGATATGAAGAAATTCGATAAAAATCAATTTTCGAGTATAGGGGTAAAATGGTCATTTTGTCAAAGTCTAGGGGCAAAATGGTCATTTTATCGAAGATCTGAATTTTTGATTGCCAAATTTTATTTAGTGACTAAATAAATACATTTTTCTATTATAGATCAATAAATACCGAATCTAAACCTAGATCGGGGGAAAGCCAAGCAAATCAACTAAATCGACTAGTCGCCACATTTTGTAATCCGAGGTTAGTTGTATGTAAATAATACAACTACATTGCTTATGTATGTGTTGAATTGTATTTGAATTAATATATCATGAGTTGCTTAATTATGGAATTGAGAAAGTATGATGATAATACAGATAGTAGAATTCATGTTTGAACCTAAGAAATAAATCGGATATTCATGCCATGACAAATGGGTTATTGTAGGCTAGTGTAAGACATGTTTGGCACATGCATCGGCCACATTATAAGAGCCAGTGTAAGACCATGACTGGGACATGGCATCGGCATCGAAACGAGTGCTAGTGTAAGACATGTCTGGGACATGCATCGGCCTCGAGACGTAAGCCAGTGTAAAACATGTCTGGGACATGCATCGGTTACGAAATGATAGTCAGTGTAAGACCATGTCTAGGACATGGCATCGACTTGAGATATGAGCCAGTGTAAGACCATGTCTGGGATATGGCACCGGTACATTACCCCATGTTTGAGGCTTATCGAATATCCGGTAAACTTCTGAATGGTTCAGCGGTGAGAGATGCAGTTTAAGCTAATGAGTAAGGTATAACCGTGTCGTGAGTGGTACATGTGCCTATTCGAAGTGCATGAGATATGAGCTCGATATATGCTATAATATTTATATGGATAGTAATGAGTAAGTTATGCTTATGCCCATTTTTGTGTTACGAGCATGTTGATGAATGGTAAAATTGTTGTTGTATATTTATTTATGTGCAACTTACTAAGCTTTATGCTTACTCCCTCCCCTTTCCTTTTTCTTATAGTGTCGTCTGGCTAGCTCGAGGATCATTGGACGTCGGAGGCAACAATCACACTATCAGCCGATCCACTCGGTATAGTTAGACTATTTGTTTTTGAGAATGACATGTATAGGGCTAGACTTTGATGTTTTGAGTCTTCGAAAAATTGGCCAAATGTGTTGGCATGGGTGAATCCCCTCTATTTGTATTAAGCCTCAAATGATGGCTAATATTCATTTTGATATATGCAAATGATGTCATTTTCATGGATGAGTAAATTGCACAAATGAAATGTTGTCTATTATGGCTGATCTGGTTGCATGAAATAGTCTTGTATTGGTTTTGGTTGCTGTTGTGTAGGTTGTGTAAGTAGGGTGGCAAGGAGGCTTGGGAAATAGCCTTATTTTGTCCACACGGGTAGACACACGGGCATGTGTCTCACACACGACCATCCCCATGGGTGTGTTGTCCGGCCGTGCGTCCCTTGCACGTAAAAATTGCAAGTCAGTATGCATGATAGTAAATGCACGGGTAGAGACACGACCGTGCGTCTCAGCCGTATAAAGGGCACAGCCTAGAACACGAGCGTGTACCTTGGCTGTGTGACCCTTAAAAATTGTTGACGTCAGAAACAGATTGTCCAGGTTTTTGTACACGGGCTAAGACATGGGTGTGTCATGGCCGTGTAAAGGACACGGGCTAGGGACACGAGCGTGTGCCAGGTCGTGTAAAAACCCCTATAGGTGTGAATTTAGAATTAATTCCACACAGGTGAGGGACACGGGCATGTCCTGGAAACACAAAAATTTATATACTTTTTCATACCCATTTTTACTTAAATTCATGCAAATCCGATTAAATTCTTGTTGAAAAATAATTAAATATTATAAAATAATTAAAATATGTTAAAAATATAAACATGGTGAATTTAGTTAATTCTATACTTAATTTTGATTAATTTTGACTATTTTCAACAGATTTGCACAAAGGGCGAAAATTGACTCGGTTGACACTACTAAAAGCACAAAATCGAAAAGCAATTTGAAGTTTTGAGGCACATTAATTTTCAGCCTAAGACGGTCCAGAAATGTGTATTAATTCATAATTTAATTAATTTTAATTTATTCCCATTTAATTTGGGTTAAATAAATTATTTTTAATTAATTATGGAGAAAGGGTCCAGTTGAACCGCATTGGTCAAACCATATTGAGTGAACCGAACCAGCCACTAAATGGGCAGCCTAGAACCGTCCATATGCTGACCTAAATCAGCATTTTATCTGATTAAATATGCTTGCAAAAAGGGCCTTGAAGAACTTTCAAAATGCATTCAAACCCCTCCTTTAATTGTGGCTTTATGAAACTGCCCCAAGCTTAAAATAGCAAAGTTGAAACTCTCAACTTTGCCATGTGTGTAGCCGGCCAAGGGAGGTCTCTTAGGCTGATTCTTTTTGCTATTTTTAGCTGTCATATTCAGCTATAAAAGCCACCGCTTGCTGATCATTCAAAGCATCCCTCATCCATCCCTCATTCCATAACATTCTCTCATTCCCTCTCTCACTTTTCTCTCATTTTTTTCATCCTATTTCCCTCTTGTTCAAGTGTCGATTTCTTCTCTTGGGAAAGAGGCTCTCATCATCAATTTTTGAGCTTCAATTAAATGTTCATAAGCCACCTTGATAGCCAAGGGCAATGAAGAATGAATAACGGAGCAACTAGTTAAGCCACGAAGAAACACCGGATTTACTTCTTGTTCCCTATCCCTTTAATTTTTGTTGTTGTTTTGACGAACATGTTTATGAATATTTATGCTATTTAAATGGTTATTTTAATCAATTTAGCTTAAACTTAAGTTTGTGTTGGGTTGGTTATATTCTACCTGATTGAATTGTTAAAATGATGTTTATGCTGTTATAGGCCTCGGTAAATTGCTTGGTTAAGTAAAATCATGCCTAAGTTATTCTTGCTTTACGACTGTGAGGTAGCTAATGAATTAATTATTTAAAAGGATTGCAATTGTAATTAATTGACACAGTACTTAATCAGTGCATGTTTATTCTTCTAAGGTAGCTGAAGGTTAAATTAGCAATGTATCTGGCGATATTATTGCCTTGCATAACTTGCAAGATTATTATGACTGTTTCAAGGTAGGGATGCCTTGTTACCTAACATAGTCTTTTATATGCTGATTAGATTTAATTAATTGTTTAAATTGACATAGGGATATGCAAGAGATTAGTTCAGTTTAATGAGTATGTATGTGCAATAACATGGTTGCTTACTAGAATTTGTTTAGTCGGTTGAATTGACATAGGGATATGTCAAGAGATGAATGGATTTTTGTATGTAAGTTTGTTCATAAGTTAGCAAATTACCAGGTTCCTATGAATTTAATCGTAACAGTGTAAACATGAGTTTAATAGTTCCGAGTTCAAGAAATATAATTAATCCAACACAAGTATGTTACATTGATTAAATCTTATTTGAAATCGTGCATTAGAACTCCTTTGTTTTATTTTAATTATTTACTTAATTTTTTTTTAGTTTTTGACCATCTTTTTAAATCAAATTACTTTTACCCCGCCAAAGTGTTTTACAATTAATTTCACAATTAATTCTTTTTACAGTCTTTGTGGTACGATAACTCAATATTTACTTGTCACTTTATTACTTGTTGTGATTGTGTACACTTGCACATTTTTCCGTCGTTCCATGTCCCTGTATTGCTTAGGCCGTGTAAGTCACACAGGCCAACAGCATGACCATGTCTATTTGGTCTCACGGGTGTGTTGCCCCTCCCACATGGGCGTGTGCCCCTGTGTCAAGTGTCATTTTTCTAAAGTTAACTAAAGAATTCGAGTTGGACCCGAATGATTTCCGACGTGTGTTTTGGGCTTTGTAGGCTCGTATTAAGGTCGTGTTGATAAGCTTGAGAAAGTTTTAAATTTTTCCAAGTCTTGGAGACTCAGAATTGGTCATAAGCACGAGTTTAAGTTAGGTAATGCCTCGTATTTCGTCCTAGCATTGGATACGAGTATGGGGTGTTACAAATTATAAACCAAGTCAATAAGCTCTACACGGCCCAGCACATGGGCGTGTGACTTGGCGTGTGGCATAAGTCAGTATACCCTATAGGTTTGGCACTGCCTAGCACACGGCCTGGCACACGAGCATATAAGGCCATTTTGAAGGGCACACAGGCTAGTCACACAAGCGTGTGGTTGGCCGTGTGACCCAAGTCAAAAAGTTACACGGGGTCAAACACGGGCTGAGACACGACCATGTGATCCTATTTTGAATGTTTACACGGCCTGTGGCACAGGCGTGTCTTTGGCCGTGTGAGACACATGACCGAACCATACGGGCGTGTGTCCACTATATTTTGAAAAAATTTCTAAGTTTTCTAAAAATTTCCTGAGTTATCGGTTTAGTCTCGAATCACTTTTAAAGCATGTTTTAGGCCTCGTAGGCTCGTATTAGGGACTTGATGAATGTTTATGAATGATTTGTATTTGAATTCGTTAATTGTATGAGAAATGTATGTTTAATTGTATAATAAGTCTAGTAATGCTCTGTAACCCTATTTCGGCGATAGATACGAGTAAGGGGTGTTACAAAGTACTTATAATCGAACCCGATATGGGAGAGGCCCAAAAGCCTCTCAGTTGATATATGGGACAAAAACCCTAGTTTATTCAATTAAGGTTGTCGGCCCCCTAATCTTAGTTAGACTAGGATTTAGTTTTTCTATTGAAATAAACTTCTACTAATTCAATATGAGTTTCACTTCTTTTCCTTATAAATAGATAGCATCATAAAACTAAATGCAAAACTTTGAGATATTGTTATTATGCCTGAAAATAGTGAGAATTTGAATTTGTTTGAGCCCAGACTTAAAGTAGCTCACAGTATGAGAATAACGAAAAAGGCTGTTTGGTTGAAAGTTGGGCATAATAAACGTGGCAACCTGTTTTCAGTGGTGTCGAAAACAGTAATTTTGAAACTTGGTATTTCGATGACCGAGTCAATAAATATTAGTTATTAAAATTTATGAGGTTATTATAGTATTATACTATGTATTGGTTGGGTAACTTTAGTTAACGATTAGTAATTAATGTGGAAGGACTAAATTGTAAAAACCATAAGACTTAATCGCTGTTGGATTTTAGTTGATAAATAGCTTAAATAATGAATCTATAGGGATTAGAAATTAAGACAACTTTAGATATGGTGGATTTTTTGCTAAAATTTGAATGATTAAAATAAATAATAAAATATGATTTTATAAGTTAGAATAAAAGGTGGAAGGAGGGAGAAATCATATTTTCATCTTCAACCTTCCACCAAATTCACCATTTTTAGAACCTCTCTTAGGGCTCAAAGCTTTCGATTGTTGATTGGTGAGTGAATTCTTGTCTGTTTCTTATTATTTTTATATTTTTGAGATTCCGAGAGCTTGATTTAGCTAACCTAGGGACCATTTCATGAAATTGTTAAAGTTTTGACAAGCTACCATTGATGGATTCTTAAAGCTTTTGGTGTTAAAATAGTTGCATGTAAGCTTAAATGTTAGTTCGACTAATTTGTAATATGAGATTTTGATAGTTTTATCATTAAAGACTAAAATGTAAAATTTGCAAATATTGGCATGAAAATTATATGTTGTGTGCTGCTAGTGAGTTAGCTAAGGATGAATTTAGGTCCAGTTTCAAAATCAAAGCTCAAATTCAAAATTTATGGTATTTTCGATTCTATGGACTAAATTGAAATAAATGTAAAACTTAATGAATTATTCCATAGGTGAATTTGAGCTAGTTCATAATTGTATTATACTGTTAAATGATATTTGTAATGGATAATTGAGTTAAATTATGATTTAGATCAAGATTTACAACTAGCGGAGGATATATAAGAAAAAGGGAAAATTGTTGAATAGTCCCTAACACCTAAGCCGTTGTTGTTTGACAGGTAATTTCATATAGTATAACCAATTTTAAATTGTTGTTGTATTATGGTTAAATGTGTAATTGTGTTTTATTGAAAGCTTGAGTTGGTTATGAACTAGTACACAAATTTAGGATTGAACTTAATTGAAATGGATTGTTAAGAGATGGAAATGTTGAGGTTAAATCCCGATGAACTTAGTAAAAGTCCTGTATATGAGGTTACAGGTTTATGCCCAATGATTCTGAGCTCTAGCATTTGTTGCAAACTTGAAGATACATGTGACACAAGTTTGGCTTGGACAAGTAACTTGATGTCATATTAGAGGTTTAGCCTAGATGGGTAATCTTGCATGTGTATAAAGCCCTGGCCTGGCTATTTGTTGTGTCGATAAAGGTTTAGCTCGGATAGGTAACTTGAAACTAATGTTTACGATTAGCTCGAATGAGAATTTGATTTTATTTCACCTGTTTACTGAGTTCTTTTACAATGTTTCATCGGGTAAAAATAAAAAGATGGGAAAATGTGGAACTATGAAATTGATGTTGGCAAAAGATAAACATAATATGGATATAAGATGCAAATTATAAACAAGATATGGATATGAGATGCAAATTAAATTGTGCTTGATATAATGTTATTTGGGATTAAAAGTGTCGTCATAAATAAAAAATCTCACTTATTTTATGTTGTTGTGTCATGCCTTGGTAGGGAAATTGATTTGCATATTGTACTTATTATATTAAGTAATTAAGGTAAGTAAATCGTTTATATTGTATGATCTTACTCAGTATTTATAATAATTACTCGTGTTATTATTTTTTCTATAGATTTTGGACGTTTGGAACATGTCGATTAGATCAGCAAGAAGTACACACCTAGCATCTCTTGATTCGGTAGAAATATGTGTTTTGGTTTAGTTGATCTTTGCTTACAAGTACATATTTCTATATAGTAACTTGTTGGTATGATGTTATTATGAATGACAAAGTTTAGATGATGGTATGAAAATGATCTACTATGTGGTATGAATGATTAAGGTTAAGGTATGAATTGTAATAACTTGTGTTTAATGTTTGTGTTGGTGCCAATGATGGCATATTTGTTGTATGTTTATGGAAGAGTTTATTTTATGTTTTATCATGAATTGGGCATGTTTTGGGCAGGTTGAATTGGTTAGTGAATGCATTATAGGTCCTTTTGGATAAGTTGGTTGGTGACATGAAACATGTGGTCCATTTTGCCATACACAGTCTAACACACGACAGTGTGTCACACCCAAGTTGGTGACACGATCGTGTGCTCATTGAAAGCTATGGAACCTTTGCATACACGATCACAGTTTGTTAAACAGGTTGGCTATGTTTTGAAATTAAATTCCTTATTTTTTCACACAACACCAGCGAGATACACGACTTAAGCACATGACCGTGTAACTCATAGCCATACGGTTTCAGTCAGATACACGACCCAGCCACACGATTATGTAACTTTTTTCACAAGGGTTCAACCTATCACATGGCTTGGCAACACGGTTGTGTGACCCCTTTTTGTACGTTTTTCCTATACTTTTTTTTAAGTTCTCAAATTAGTCCTTTCTTACTTCCGAGATGATTTTAGAGATTTCGTAAGCTCGTTTTAAACCCGATTATGTTTAAAAAGCGTGAATTGTGTGTTGCATGAAATTTATTGAATATTAAACGAATCCTTGATTTAAAAATTTCATGTAAATGTTTTGTTATTTGCTGAAGCTTCCCGTATCTTGATTCCGACGTCAAGGATGAGTTAGGGGTGTTATAATGAGGATCTGTTTAGCCAAAAACACAAATGCAATTTCAGTGAAGGGTTTATTGCTATAAATATCACAAACTGGCTTAGTTTTCATAATTTTAATTTTTCGCTATACAAGAAAATAATTTTCGAACCAGATTTTTTCCAACATTCAACAAAGAGTAAGATTACTCAACAAAGAACCTAGTATAATCATCAAAATCCTAAAGTTTTACAAAAATCTATTAAAGCACACTAAGGTATAAAGATTAAAACCCTCAAATGTAGTTTTTGTCAAGGAAGAAGATAACTTTTGCCCTACCATTGATTGCTTCTTGCTTCAAGAATGACTCCTCTTATTGAGATTTTGAAAAAGAAACAAAGAGAAAGTGTATAATTTTTATGATGAATATAGATTTTTTAAGAAAAAAAGAAAACTTTAAAACCCTAGAATGAGAGAAAAGAGGAGATAGAGAGTTTGAGGGATTTTAAAACTTTAAAACTGAAAGAAAATGAAGTAAATAGGTCTAAAATGACTATAATAAAAGAGGTATTCCCAGGCCAGGTTGCAACATTAGAAAACCCTATTGCGGTGTCATGACATCCACCTTTGGTGTCACAACACTGGATGTAAATTGTGGGCAAAGTCACGACTTTGCAATCTGAATGCCACGACACTAGCCTCAAAATTGGTCTCATTTGACCTACTTAAGATTGGCCTCAATGTCGCAACATTCCTTATCAATGTTACCTGTAATGGCCATCGCAACCATACTGCTTGCAAAGTTGTGACATCACAAGGTGGATGTTGCGACATTGACTTCAGTCTCAACCAAATGCCTTCATTTTTTTCAATAGTAAGACATAATAAAACCCATCTCCATGCAATGCATTTAAAACCTAAAGCTAACAAGAAAATAAAAATCAAATTCTTAACAAAAAAGTACAACCAACAAAACCAAACTAATTTACATGTCCATGAAAAATCTATCAAAATTTTAATGAAAGTTTCCCACGCCCCCCCAAAATAATACTTGAGAGGAGTGCTCGATACTCGATTCCTTTGTTTTTTCATTAGTCGAGCAATATAAAGCCGTTTCTTCAATTAAAATGACTTCAACTTCCTTCCTTTCGGATCATCTCGTCATGGCTTTGAAGCTACACCTGCCATCTGAATCTACTCATAAGAATTATGATTAAACTTATAACATAAATGAGGAATTAAAAGATTAATCATTTTACAAGCTTGAGCAAAATAAGAAGAACCCTTTACCTCATCCAAAAGATCATTGACAAACTTAAATATCTTAACCTCACGATCTATTTTTATGGTAAGATCTCCCTTCTCTACGTCTATAGTAGACTTAGAGGTCATTAAAAATGGTCCTTCTAACAAGATATGGATATCTAAATCTTCCTCAAATTCTAAGACAATAAAGTTAACTAGAAGAATAAATTGCATAACCTTAATTAACACATCTTCTAATATTCCCTCTTGGTATCCTAAGGACCTATTCGCTAGTTGTAAGGTCATTGTGGTAGCACACAAGTCACCTAAGCCTAGCATATAGAAAAAAGAGAAAGGCATCAAGTTTATACTCACACCTAAATTACACAAAGCCCTCCCAAAGTTCACTTCTCCTATTTCTAGAGGAATAGTAAAACTACTAGGGTCTTTTAAATTAGATGGAATCTTTTGGGATATAACTACGCTACACTTAGCATTAACAATAATATTCTCTCTCTTGCTTATCTTCTTACGTCTACACATGATTGCCCTAAGGAACTTGGTGTACTTAGGCATCTTTTCTAAAAGTTCAAATAAGGGCAAGTTAACATTTATGCTTTAAAGATATTAAGGAGATTTAGAAACCCCTCACTTTCTTTTTTCCTCTTGTCCTTTAGTCTAGCCGAAAATGGGACTTTCTTATCACTAGGATTTTTTGCTTGCTTCCTATTAGGGCTAGTTACCCTAACTTCATTCTCTTTTCCTTCCTCACTTATCCCCTCACCAACTTCTACATCTTTAAGATTGGGGGTATCTTTCTCATTATCTTCAACAAAAATAGGTTGTCTAACCGTCTAATGTGCCAACTTACCCAACTTAAGATGAATCATCTTGGCGTGCTCATTTTCATCCCTTTTAGGGTTGTTCTCCACATTACTTGGGATACCATTATTAAATTTCATTTGGAACACTTAGGGAAGTTTCTCCATTTAGCTCTACATTTAATGCACAGTCTCATGCATCAAATGCATCCCTTCTAAGTTGTTTACCCTAATGTTCATTAGAGGGTCTTTCGAGAAGGTTGGTTTCTTATCTTGTTCTCAGGACCTAAAAAGGTGTTGAGCTAGTAGTTTGGGGTTTGCCTAGGGTAGCTGGGCCTCCCATCCCTTGGTTTGAAGTCCCTCATTGGTTACCAGCCCACGTAAGGTTAGGATGGTCACACCACCCTGGGTTATAAGTGTTTGAGTAAGGGTTACCACCCCTATTTCCCATGTAGTTCACATCGGCATAGTTATTCTCATTAGTACTACCCCAATTGGCATTGTGTACTTCCCCTCCTACATAACCTTCAATATGACGAGTTTGATTGGGAAATTACGATCTAAAGAGGCCATGTTCCAGGCTATTAAGCTTATCGAGGATTAGTTGGAACTTATCCTTGCCACCTATTGTATTCATTGTAGGTGGTTTAGCTCAATATGTGACCACTCATTCAACCACATGTAGGATTTCATTGCCATATCTTCGATTAACTGGAAACCTTTTGCATAAGTCTTAAACATAAACACGTTAGTGGATGCTTCGTCTAGACTAGATCATAAGTTCCTATCTAAACCATTATAAAAATATGTAACTAAAACCAATCCTAATGGCCATGATAAGGACACTTATGTAGCAGTAACTTGAACCATTCCTATGCCTCATAGAGCAGCTCCCCTTTTAGTTACTTGAAGTTGGTGATGTAACACCCTAACCCGTTTCCGTCGCCGGAGGCGTTACGAGGTATTACCAGATGACAACTAACATTTATACATCGTTCAATTCAATCGTGATTAATAATTCACTTCAGTTCTATAATAATAAAATGTAGATAAAGTAAATAAATTCGGTTAAAAAGTAGCCACGACATTCGGCAATTTCAATCATTTTAATTGCAACTCCTCTAATCATTTAAACCAAACAAACATATGCATATATCATTTAAATTAACAAGATAAATAGCCATTAAAGAAAAACATATCACACATATATCATGAATCCTTAACATTAAAGTAAAGAAAAAAGAAGATATAACCATTTTTCAAAATAACATTATCAAATAAGTAATCTTGGCCATTTTCGCATGGCTCAATTTACACACCATTCAAATTCGACTAAAAAACCAACTAGCCTATACATGCCATAAGACCAAGATTAAACTTTCAAAAGTACCAAAAGTTAATGATAGTATGATGAGCTTCTCCCACGATCCCTGAGCACAAGACGATCACCAAGAAATCTATAATCAAGAGCAAACAACCACACACAATGTAAGCTATTTTTAGCTTAGTAAGTTAAAAGTAATTAAATACATCTATCAATCAATCTCTTAATAATAATAATAACTTCAAGCATGTTTTAGACATGTTTTCACCAATTAAAACTTACTTGCACAATCATAAACACGCATACTACTTCTAATCTCAATGCCAAACCAATAAGTAAATTCATTTTTAATGTATATCCACGATTCTAAGTACAAAGCCATTCAAATATACGGCTTATGCTAAATTCCAAATAATCACTCCACACATAAAATTTTCACATAATTCATAAGCAACCATATATAATTTATGTCTCAAATGCAAACATTTCATAATATCGAAATTTATCGAACTCCATCTTTGATGCTTAAAGATAAACTCGCACACTTAGTGCTCATTAACCGATCTCGTACACTTAGTACTCGATATAAATTCAATTTGCACACTTAATGCCAAATGACTAATTTCGTACACTTAGTACTCAGTACCAATTTCATTTCGCACACTTAGTGCTCATCTCAAGTTTACTACTCTTTTGATTATATATACACATACCTATACCACAATCGGCTAGATCAAATAAATGTATATATATATTCACCTTTGGTTATATTAAACTATACATATATATTCACTTTCGATTATACCAAGCTATACATATATAATCACCTTCGATTAAGCCAAGCCATACATATATATTTATGTACTTCCATTGAATTCATGAATTACATTATAATTAAATTCAATCAACTCAATTGCTTAAAACTTACCTCGATTATCGACGGATTAAGTTTCTCGGCTATTCAATTAATTTCGCTTTTCCCTTATCCGCTTCTGATCTCCTCGTTTCTTGATCTAATTAAAATTTCAATTTCAACTCATTCAATTTAATTTATAAACAAATTAATTCTTAATGCATAATTAATAAGTTTACTTATTTGCTCCTCATGGTATTCAACATTTTCTAAATAGTCCAAAGTATTTAATAATTAAAATACATCAATTCTTTATTTCAATGTACCATAACTGAATGCTCCATATGCCTATATGAATCCTTACGTATCTTCATTTTGCAATTAACTTCCCATTTAACAATTTATTTCAATTTCATACCATAAATACAAAATCACCTAACATCTAAATTTAAACCTCAATAATCAAACACCAACTTTTATTTTCTAACACATTCAACAAAGAACTAAAGCATTTCTTCATATCAACCTCATGACCGAACATTCAATGTTCAACAATCAGGAAAATAAATTCATGGGTTATGATCAAAAGACAACTAACATCTCAAAAATACAAACAATTTTCAAATTAAAGCTAAACACATACCTAAATTTTGAATCAAGGAAGGCCGAATGTCTTGTTTCTTTTCTATTTTCTTCTTCTTTTTATTTCGACAAGAACAAAGCAAGTGGTTTTATTTTATTCCTTTTCTTTATTTTTATTACTTTCATTTCATATAATATAATAATACTAATAAGTAAAATGCATATATTCATTATATAAAATTAATAACAATTAACAAGTGCCGTCCACTACACTTGGAAATGGCAAAATTTCCTATGAAATCCTCCACTAATAATAATCCTCATAATTTGGTTATCACCAAATAATTCATTAAGTTTTAATGTTATGCATTTAGACCCTATTCAATAAATCAGCATTCAAATGATACAAATTTTAAAACGAAATTTTACGCCAACCAAATTCATGCATTCAAAACATAGATAAATAATAAATAAATAAATATATCTTTTTACTCGATTCGTGGTCCCGAAACCACCGTTTCGACTAGGGTAAAAAATCGGGTTGTTACAGGTGATGTCCATCCTCAGCTTCATCATTTTGCTTGGTGATAGATACTTTGACAAGAAATGATTCGCCAACTCATCTCAAGTAGCGATTGAATCTATTGATTGTGTCCAACCACATGAAAGCATCAGCACACAAAATAGGAATAACCTTAGATGAATAGCATCATCGAATACCCCATTATATTTGAAAGAATCACACAAAATAAGAAAATGCTTAAGGTGCTGATTAGGGTCCTCATTCATGGTCCTTCTAAACTGTAAATTACTTTGCACCATTTGTATCCTCGCACGACATTAAGATTAAGCATTGCGCAATCACGTAGAGTAAGATTTTCTATTGGTCTCGGTTGAATCAAAGGTTCATGGTCATCCAACTACAGGTTATTTGGAGGTAGCTCCTCAAAAAATGGATTTTATCGAGGTGGATCCTCTATCAATGGATCTTCTTTTAATGGATCTTACCCACGAAATACATTCCTCCAGGTGTTGTTAAGTGTTTTCTTCGATTTCGAATCAAATGGTATGATCTCATTATCTCTTTGAGTCATACAATACATAATCCAACCACCAAAGAAACAAAAAGAATTATAACTTAAAGAAATGAACACTAAAAGAATTTCAAGTTTTAACGGCATTTTTAGTGACGTTTGGAAGAGAAACGTCACAAATATTATACATTAATGGTGCTAACGGAAAAATACCTTAATAAGTAAATCAATAATGACATTTATGAGAAAAACGCTACAAAAGATCAAACATTAATGGGCTAAAAGAAAAATGCCGCAAAAGGTCCATTTTATTTTAATCAAAACGCTATGATTTTGGTATGCTCAGTTTTATCCCAAGTCATCCCTGAAATCCCTTACTTTTTTCCCCCTAAAATTTTTTCCCAAATCCCTAATTCCCCAAATCTTCATCCCCGAATCCTCTTGCTTCCCCTTCCCCTTTCTTTTTCCTTCCCCATGGTATTCTGCTTCTTTGTTTCCTCTATTTTCTTCTGAATTCTCGGCTTCTGCTTCTGTCCTCCTTTCTCTTTTCTGCTTTTCTTCTGGCTTTATATTTCAATCCATAATAGTCGATTCTGTCATATGATCGTCGCACCATTCCGGATGTAGCTTCCTCATAGCCAGTCACGCCTCTTCAATATTGAGATCGTCAGTTCGAAGCCTGTAAATTAAAGAGCTAAATGTCATGTCCCTTTTCTTGATTGAAAGTTTGGGTTTATTAAGTTTTGAGTTGTCTCACTTTTTTTTTTATTTCTCTCCTGTTTCGAACTACAGAGAGAGTTTCTTTTTCTTTTTTTTTATTCGATCTTTTCCCTCTCTTTCTCTCTTGTTTTGATTCAAATGGGATTTCTTAAATCTGATACGTTTTGTGTTGTATTTTTTAAATTTAATAGATGTTGGTTTGAAGCAGGCTCGCAACCATTCAACCAAGTTTTGAGTTACAAAGTTAAGATATTTAAAATACAAGCTAAGGCGAACTCCAACCAAAATCTAAAAAATTCCCAAAAGTGTCGTCTCAAGCTCTAAGCCTCTCACCAGTCAGGCAGTCACCGGCAAGCACCAACAAGGCACCGTCGACCGCCGGCCCGTAAAATTCTCATTTGACTGGTTGGTTTCGTTACTTGTAAACCCATTCCTGATGTTTTAGGATTCTATTTCTGGTTGATTTTTAGTTATAGATGTTACTATGTCAACCCTTAATCTCCTTTGACTGGTTACTTGGTTAAGTTTATCACTATGTAGGCTAATGGTAAAAAATTTAAGAGAATTGAATTTGAAGGAAACAAACAATGAGCTAATGAGGAAACATGGAGTCTCTTACAACTTCCAAACATCACTCACTTCCATTTTGATATATTTCATTTATTTTCTAATAAAGAAAGAAAAACAAGAAATGGAAAGAGTTTGAAGTTTAGACCAAAACAGAGAGACAGAGTCTTTCATGTCCGAATGTAATAAAAAAATAATAATTTCCTTTTTCTTTGTCTCACCAAATTTAATTAGCTAGAAGAACATAGATGTTCGAACCATGAAAAATGTTTATAATGTTTTGATTTTGATGCTTATTGTTAATGTTTATTAAACTGAATTCTTAATTGTAAAATTTTATAGGTATATTGAAAAATGGCTTGTAGTGAAAACAATGAGTTTATGGGGGATGGTGAGAAGGTTTCTGTTTGTTTGATCTTGTCTTTAAATGTTGATTGTTTTGGTTTTCCAGGGATGGCTCATGTTGAACTAGCTCAAAGGTAAAATTATACTGGCCGGAGCTAAACATTTATATTGATATTCCAACTGATATTGATTGTGAACTAGAGATAGAAATTGTTAGACGTAGTTAATTTAGCTTTATCGTTTTAGCTCAAGTGATAAATTCCGATCTATGATGATGATTGTAAGGAGGATTTTAGAGCCATTGACATCTGATATCATTCCAGTTAATGCCATTTATACTTTTACAAGCAATTTAAGTACAATGCACGCATGAACAAAACACATTCAGCATTCTTATAAATGGAAATAGGCGATTCATGTTTAATGCAAGATCAGTCAGTGGTTGATGAAGGTTTTTTGCTTCCATTTGCTTGGGGAATTTTCTAATTTCGTAGAGCAACTAGGTTATAAAAGCTCATTTGAATGCTGGTTGTTAATTTGCAGTTTTGAAAGCTTACAAGAGACTTCCTTGAAATGAGAATATATATCGATCTTGTGAAAAATAAAGTGACAATGCTCCATCGAGGTCTATTCCATCATTATATAGTCAAAGAAGTGAAGCAGAACTAGTAAATCAAGTTGTCTGGAATTGTTATTGAAATTTTAATTTGCTTGGAATTTTTATGTTAAAATTAGTAATATTTTATTTTTTGTGAAATTGTTATGTTTAGTTTGTTTGAATTATTATCTAGCTTTTTTTGTTAATTTATTTTAGAATTGTTTAAATCTACTTTGTTATTGATTTTTGTCTGGTGGGTCTTGTTTAATAGTATTCATGTATGCAAGAGTGCTCATCTTGTACACTTATTGCTGAAAACTTTGCAACGACATTGCCTCAGATTTTGGTAGGTCAAGGATTCAACTGACTTTTGGTACTTATTGCAGTTTCTTTTGAATATTCAACTGTTTGCTTCCTTTCTATCTTTATGATTTTATATATTCTAGCAGTTTCTTTTGGTACTTGTATAGTCTAATGGTAGAGGGATAGCATTTTGCATATGATATATGAACATTTTAAGACATGGAAGTTAGCTAAATTTGTTGTTAATTATCTTGTGGTTTTTTTGGTTGGCCAATTAGTATATATATTACTGATATGTTGTGGAAATGTGCCTTATGGGACATTAAAAGAGTAGTATATTACTCATTATAATATCTTACTTTATTGATATCTTTATATTTAATCCAATTTTTATTATTTATTTTAATTTTGATTCTAAATTTTTATTTTTATTTTAAAATTTAAGATAACTTCAAATTCTAACTTTTGGATTTTAATTGTGTTATTAATTTATTATTTTAAATTCTAAATTTGAATTCATTAATTTTTATATTTAGTTTTTAAGTTAAAATTTTCATAAAAAATTTAATTTAAATAATATTTTTTATTTATCCTTTAAAGTATATAGTTTGAAGTTCAAATTTCAAAAATAAAACATAATATAATATTTATCAAAGAAATAAATATTTTTTAATTAAAATAATTTTTTTAAAGGAAAATAATATTTATCTTAATGTTCAAATTATTTTAATCATAAATATTATCATAAAAATAAATTGATCGATTTTAGTGTGTAGTATAAAGTTAAAAACTTCATGGAAATTTAATTTAAATATTAACTCATAATAGATGAAAAATTAACAATTATTAATGTTACTAACATATAACTATTAATTTGTTAATTTTTGTCTTTTTAAGTATGGTAAACATAGAGGTGATAAAAAACACAAATTTAGAACATTAAAATAGTATAATTAAAGGGTTAAAATTTAAAGTTAAAATTTAAAGATGATAATCATAATTTACATAAACATTTAAAGTTTATGATTATCATAATTTACATAAACATTTAAAGAATAAAAAAAAAATTTTTGGATCATAACTTACATAATACATAAATATATATCATATCATAACTTTGGATCATAACTTACATAAATATATATATTGTTTTTTGCTATTCTTAATTATATTTATAAATAAACAACTTACCTGAATTAATTTACACTTATTAGATACTTGATATGTATTATCTATTTTAGTACAATGACATGATTTAAATCAATTTAGAACATTTATGTAACCGTAATTTATTGTCAACTTTAAACTTCAAGAATTATGAAATGGATAAAAGTTGGATGAATTTGTTAAGGGTAAACAACTATTATCGAAATAGAGGACAAATTTTTCTAAATTTTGCATTTCAAAATGCAAGCCAAGAGAATATGATTCTTTGCCTGTGTAAGAAGTGTGGCAACATCAATTGGCATATTTGTGAAGTTGTCTACGAACATCTAATTATTAATGGCTTTATTCGGGTATAGAAAATAGATTTTTTATGGAGAGTGTACATCTCGTAAAATCTCTTCAACGATTAATCTGGGTTATACTCATAATGCTTACCATCAGTCTGTTAGAGAAGATGACATGAAAGGTATGTTGCAGGATGTATTTAATATGCACAGTCATGGTTTGTAATCATTTCCATCTGAAATTATTGCATCCGATGATTGTGATATTGGTGGAAATGCTTTTACCGAAACACGAAGAACTGTACATGATGAAGAGCCAAATGGAGAAGCGGAAAAGTTCTACAAGTTACTTAATGAAATGAATGAATAACTTTATGAAGGATCGATTTTCAAAAATGTTCTTCTGCATTCGTCTTTTTCACTTAAAATGTTAGGAAGGGTAGATCGAAAACTCTTTTATACTAATGTTAGAGTTTTTGAGAGATATGTTTTCGTTTGCAAAAATCCCTCATTCATGCAAAGATATGAAGAAATTGATAAAATATTTAGGCATTGGGTACGACAAAATTCATAGTTTCCCAAATAACTACATGTTGTATTGGGGTGATCGGAAAAATCAATAGTCTTGTCATATTTGCGATAAACCTCGTTGGATGAATAGGAATACAAAAGATGTGAATGAGGATAAAGGTGAGGCACAGTCAATAAAGAAGCCAATAAAGATTTTGTGATATTTTCCACTAATATTAAGGCTTCAAAAGCTTTTCATGTCGTTAAAGACAGTCAATTCTATGAGGTGGCATCATGATCAATGAATCGATGATGGATTATTAAGGCATCTTGCGGATTCTTTAGCTTGAAAATCATTTGATAATAAATTTCCAAGCTTTGCAAGCGATCCTTGGCATGTGAGGTTTGGGCTAACATCTGATGAATTTAGTTTTTTTTTAAATCATGAATACTTCGTACAGTACTTGGCCTGTAGTGCTTGTTCCTTACAATTTGCCTCCGTGAATTTGCATGAAGCAATCTTCTTTTATCTTATCGATGATTACCCCTAAAGAAAAAGGCCCCGGAAATAATATTGACATCTATATGCAGCCACTTATTGAAGAGTTGAAATAGTTATGGGTTGATGTTAATATTTCTTGCGGAATTAAAAAAGATTAATTTGGTTTTACAATGATGAACTTCTCTCGATTAATTCACACTAGACAACAATTGATAGACGAGTCGTATGTATTTTCTTCTCAAGTCAAACAAGTTTTTTACTCTAAAGATTCAACTGATAAGGGTTGGTATGTTGTACTCTATAACATCTTTAGAGACTTGTTTGACATGGGCAATGAAAATATATATGACATCGACGAAAGATTAGAAATTTTGCCTTTTCCAGAATAAAACTTAAATGAAACTATCCCTAATACTAGTACACAATTTTAATGAGTTCGCTAGGATGTGGATGAACATAATGTAGTAAGATTTTACGATTTTTTAATTATATGTAATATTATAATTTAAATCTTGATCTTGTTAAACATTTAAACTATTTTACATGTACTATTATTGCTGTAATTAGTTATTAATATTTCAACTATTTTATTTGTATTGCAGATAAAATGCCTAGAATAAGATTGTAAGATCTCAGTATTATTCAGAATCTTCCAAATTTGAAAGAAACAAATAGTGAATAACAGACTGCTATTGGATCTTCGAATGTTTTGAATACAGTTGACGAACCTGCAGAAATTCAAAGTAATGTTAACTTTAATTTACATGCATGTTGACTTTATTATTGATTTTTGTTTTAAATTCTTATATTATAATATACCATTTTTTTTAGTTGAAAGTGGCAGGACGCGCAAAACTCGATGACATACGTTATTAAAAGATTTATACGGGTTAAATTCTATTAAGCGTGTCAAAGTAACTAGAAACAGTCTTGGTCAGCCTATTGGATCAGAAGCTCGACTTTTAGCAGGAGACTTTGGTATTATAGCACGAAACACCAATCTGTTGCCTATCAACTACGAGTCATGGCATCATATGCCTGATAGTAACAAAAATTAAGCTCTCAATAATATTAAGGTAATAACGTGAATGTAATTTATAATACTTTGGTTTAAGTTTCATTTATATTTACTTTCTAAACTTATATTATTTGCATGGGAGATTTGCTTTAGAGGTCTCAAATAATTATGTGAAGAAGGCATTAGGAAAAAATGGAAAGACCATAAAATATAGCTAGGTCGAAAAGTTTTACGTGTGTAGCTAATGAGATATTTTGAATATATTAATTGTGTCAAATATTAATTACTTTCTACTAAATAATATTTTTCCTACTATATTGTAGGAACTGTCGTCTGGTAAAAAAGTTGGACGCCTTCAACTTTTTGACATTATTCATAGAAAGAAAGATGGATCTCCTATGACTACTGAAGTTGCAGAATTTATGGTATATTTATTTAATAAAATTTTAATTATTTTAAATATTTAACATGTTTAATTATAATAGTTTAATTCGTCATTTGTAATGCAAATAATGTTAAGTTATGTTGCACTTGTTTTGATTATATTTTTTGTTTCTAACTTTTTGATTGATTTATTAGGAGAAACTAAAGGATAAAAGGAAGAAGTATGAAGCGATCGCTTCGAGTGATAGTTCTGTTAGTCTTGATGGCATTGATAACCAGACTATTATTGAAGTTTTGGGTCCTGAAACGGGTTCGATTTCAAGGATTTTTTGTTAACCCAACCCAATATTTTGGATCCAACTTGCAGCAATACATGCCTTTGGGGAATCAGGCTCAAGCTGAAGTTCAGAGGTTAAGAGATCAGATGACTCAAATGCAAATGAGCACAGTTAAGCAAATTGCTTAACTTAAAACGAATGCAGCATCGAGAGAAGTAGAGGCTCAAAGAAAATATGAAGAACTCCAGCTACAACTTAAAGTGGAGGCAGCAGCGAGGGAAGCAGAGGCAAGTAGAAAATATGACGAACTCCAACTACAACTTCAGAATATGATGACAATGTTTCAGCAGTTGTAGAATTCGCCATCTTAGACGTTAGTTTCCTTATTGTAAGAATTTTAACATTATAATTTTTGAATATAATAAATTTTGTTATTTCATTTATTAATTTAGATCATATATCTATTTCTTTCGTTGGATTTGAAGTATCATTTAGATTTGCAGTTTTTTGTTGGATTTGATGTAATAGGAAATTATCTTGACAATTCGAGTTCTATATGAATGAAAATGGGTTGTTAAAAATCTGTTAAAGTTAGTGGTGTTCTTTTCACAAATGCCGCCAAAGAACATGACCTTTACCGCCGTTTTTGGGAAAAGTGCTGCTAAAAGTCATGTTCTTTAGCTGCATTTGTGAGGAAAGCATTGCTAAAAGTCATATTCTTTAGCGGCGTTTGTAACACTCCGTACCTGAGACCGTTGCCGGAGTCGAACACGAGGTGTGAACGGACTTAATTCATTTGCTTACACAGTTCATTTTAAAATTTCCAGAATAGCTGGCGAACTGCATCACAGTCGCTTTAAAAATCATATCTCGAGTTCCAAAACTCGAAAACCGATTCCGTAAATTTTTCCTGAAACTAGACTCCTATGTCCATCTACAAAATTTTTTCCAAAATTTTTGGTTGAGCCAATTAGTACAGTTTATTAGTTAAAGTCTCCCCTGTTTCAGGGTTCGACTACTCTGACCTTCATGCATTAAGACTTAGATATCTCCCTGTACAGAGCTTCAATACTTATTCCGTTTGTTTCTAATGAAACTAGACTCAAAAATGAATCTATACATATAAAGCATGACTTCTAATTGTCTTTGGTTCATTTATGGTAATTTTTCAAACTCAGAATAGGGGATCCAGAAAACGCTCTGGCCCTGTTTCACGAAAACTTAAGCATCTCATAAAATACGGCTCATGTGGTTGTTTCGTTTCTTTCATATGAAAATAGACTCATCAAGATTCGATTACATAATTTATTCACTATTTAATTCCACTCCTACTATTTTTAGTGATTTTTCCAACTTACGTCACTGCTGCTGTCAGCATCTATTTTAAGGTACATTTTTACCTATTTCATAATTTTCCATGAATCAAATAGCAAATTGACATACATTTTTATCAAGGGTAATCCCGATTAGCCATGGCGTACGTAGCACCAATAGGACCATGATTGGCCATACCAATGGCTAGTCATTACCAAACATTCCACACCATTTAATAACCATATCCGAGACCATAATGTTATACTTCGAAATATACGAGCCATTTTCGCATGGCTATACGAATACACATTACCAAGGGTACTTAATTAACAACAAGGGTCAGCCCTATACATGCCATTTTCAAAATTGAACTAAAAGAGTACCAAAAGTGGCTTAGATAGTGTGGATGACTTCGACTGTGACACTCCCGAGTCCGATAGCTGACGAACAAAATCTATAAAACAGAGAATCAAAGTAACAGAGTAAGCATTTTAATGGTTAGTAAGTTCAAGTAATGAAATTATTTACGACTAAAGTATAGCGTTCATATGACTAAATGAATAATTGCATATATGCATGTTCTCAAAATCATACTTACTTCACGCTTCAACCATTATATTCATACACAGGGAATCAAACCTAACTAGAGGTCGGAAGTTCGTTAATCAATTGAGCGAATACTATTTAAAAGGAATCAACCTTTCCGATGCATATACGAAACATACCTTATCGTTTTGATTTTATGAGCGTATTAATTGAAATTATTACAGCAAGATCGCTCACTTCCAAACCCAAGTACCTTCGGGATTTAGCCGGATATAGCAACTCGCGCAAATGCCTTCGGGTCTTAGCCCTGATATAGTCAATAGCACAAAAGCCTTCGGGACTTAGCCCGGATATAATCACTAGCACAAATGCCTTCGGGACTTAGCCCGGATATAATCAATAGCACAAATGCCTTCGGGACTTAGCCCGGATATAATCACTAGCATAAATGCCTTCGGGACTTAACCCGGATATCGTTCGAATACTCATGCACATATATCAATAAATCATGACACATCCATATTTCATTTTCATTACTAAAGCTCAAACACAAGACACTTATCAAACCTTACCAATTTCGGCTCAATAGCCACATACAAAGAGCATGATTTTGAGTGGCTTTCTAACATGATCTCTATACACATTCGGCCACCCGTCATAAGTATAAACTAATCATTATATCTCCGTTTATTCGTTATGCTTATATGACATGACTTAATCAAATCATAAACTAAGTTTCATTACTCGAAGACTTACCTCGAATGTTGTCGAACGACTTCAACGGCTATTCGATTACTTTTTCCTTTCCCTTATCTGAAATTGCCCCCCTATGCTCTTGAGCTTAAGTTCAACAAATTTTAAACTAGTCATTAATCGACTATTCAAGTATTACTTTCAGAATATAATACATATAGATTCGACTTTCACACACATAGATTATAGTAAGCTTTATAAAAATCAATAAATAATTCATTAGCAAATTTTCATTAATGTTTACAATATAATTACAATTTCCCTATAAGCTGACTTCCTGAGCAACAGTCACTAAAGTTTTTATAACTGGAGCTACGAAACTCCAAATCAATTGCCGTAAATTTTTCTTGACATAAGACTCATTTATCTATTATCCATAAAATTTTCAAAATTTTTAGTTTAGCCCAACAATACCAGATTTTTCTTAAAGTTCACCTTGTTTCACTGTTTGACTAAACTGACTATCCTTCACTACGAATCAAATTTCTCATTGTACAGAATTCAAAATATGTTCTTGTTTATTTCATTTGAAACTAGACTCATTAAGGAGTCTAAGCACATAAATTTTATCTTAGGGCCATTTTTGTACAATTTATACTGATTTTATAAAGACAAAACAGAGAATCTAGTAGTCATTTTGACTCAGCCCCACAATACTTCAAATATCTCAAGATCGGTAACTCTTTTGTTTTTATAGTTTCTTTTGTAAGAAACTAGACTCTTCAAGCTTTAATGACATAATTTACTCAGCTTCTAATTCAACTCCTACAAATTATGGCGATTTTACAAAATCACCTTACTGCTGCTGTCCCCAAGCAGATTATTACCAAATCAAATGCTAACATTTGCATTTCACCTTAGTAGCTAGCTTAGCAAACCTTAATTTAACATATAATTGTTCATAATACAATTAAAGCATCCTCTCCATTCCATCAATTCAAAACACATACATTGCCCAATAGTATCCAAAATCATATTCGGGCTTAGTACACAACTTGTTAGCCGATTTTTCTCCATTTAGCAACTAATGCACATATGTGCTCATTTGTTAGACTCTACTTCACCTAACTACCATTTTCTTTTTCATCCAAATAACATGAACAACAACCATTTCTTGAACATTTTCTCTTCAACAATTCTTCATAAAACATAAAGACTATAACCCAATCTCATCCTTTAATAACTAAAACCGAATGCTCAAGACACCACACCATTTCAAATTTTGGTCATGGGTTAAGCAAAGAACTTAATCACTAACTAAAAAAAATGCTAAAAATCCAAGAATCATCCTTAAACTTACCTTGATTTAGCTAACCACCATAGCTGAATTTTTCAAAGCTTTTCTCTTCTAGGTACGGCAATAAGGAGCAAGGATGGAGAAACTTTGGTTTCTCCTCCCATTAACTAGTATTTTATTAACCTTATTCCTTATTTCATTTTGTAACATAAAATTATTAGCATAAAATGTTGACACAAAATAATTATAATATGCTTTAGTCCATAACATGGCCGGCCACCATCTAGAATTTGGCCAATTTGACTTGCAAGTACAAGCATTTCTAACATGCATCAATAGGCCACTTTAACATTTTCCTAGCACATTTCTAAATTTTCTCACACAAGTCCTATTTAATAAAATTCACTTACAATTAACAAAATTCAAACATGAAATTTTCACACATGCATATATACATATAATAAGCTTCAAATATGACGGTTAATTATTTTTATGACTCAGTTTTGTGGTCCCGAAACCACTTTCCGACTAGGGTCACATTAGGGCTGTCACAACTCTCCCCCACTTAAGAAATTTTCGTCCCCGAAAATCTTACCGGTAAATAGGTTTGGGTATCTTTCTTTCATAGAGTTCTCGGTTTCCCAAGTAGCTTCTTCGACCCCGTGTTTGAGCCATAACACCTTTACTAATGGAAACCTTTTGTTTCACAACTCTTTCACTTCACGAGCTAGAATACGAATCGGTTCTTCTTCATAACTCATATCGGCTTGAATTTCAACCTCAGAGGGGTTTATTATGTGCGAAGGATCAGATCTGTAACGTCGAAGCATCGAAACATGAAAAATGTTGTGAATCCTTTCAAGTTCAGGGGGTAAAATCAACCTATATGCAACTGGACCAACTCGTTCGGATATTTCATATGGCCCAATGAACCTCGGACTTAATTTGCCCTTACGGCCAAATCTGAGTATCTTTTTCCAAGGTGAAACCTTAAGAAACACTTTATCTCCCACTTGATACTCAATGTCCTTTCGTTTCAAATCCGCGTACGACTTCTGACAATCTGAAGCTGTCTTCAGACTTTCACGAATTATTTTTACTTTCTGTTCAGCATCTTTAATCAAATCAACCCCGAAGATTTTATTTTCACTAAGCTCGGTCGAAAACAACGGTGTACGGCATTTACGACCATACAAAGCCTCGTAAGGTGCCATCTTAATGCTTGACTGAAAACTATTGTTGTAAGCGAATTCAATCAAAGGTAAATACCGTTCCCACGAACCATTAAACTCAAGGATGCAACATCTCAACATATCCTCGAGTATCTGAATTATCCGCTCGGATTGACCATCCGTCTGGGGGTGAAAAGCGGTGCTAAAATGCAACTTGGTACCCAAAGCTTCTTGCAATTTCTTCCAAAATCGCGAGGTGAATCTCGGATCTCTATCCGACACAATAGAAATAGGTACCTCGTGTAATCTTACAATCTGAGAAACATACAATTCAACTAGTTTATCTAGTGAATAATCTGTACGCACGGGAATAAAATGAGCTAACTTTGTCAGTCTATCAACAACAACCCAAATCGCGTCTTTCTTACTTGCCGACAATGGCAACCCAGATACAAAATCCATCGTGACTCGATCCCATTTCCATTCAGGTATCATGATCGGCTGAAGTAAACCTGTAGGCACTTGATGTTCCGCTTTCACTTGTTGACATATTAAACACTTTGAAACAAAGTCAGAAATGTCTCGTTTCATACCAGGCCACCAAAACTGACGTCTCAGATCGTTGTACATTTTCGTACTCCCCGGGTGAATTGACATTCGGCTACAATGAGCTTCGTTCAGAATCATCGAAATAAGCTCTGCATTTCTTGGGACACACAAACGAATTCTGAACCTCAAACAATCGTCGTCGTCAATTTGAAACTCTGATTCCATGTTCGAAACACATTCAGCCCGTTTTGCAACCAATTCATCATCGACTTTCTGAGCTTCACGAATTTGATGAATCAACAATGGTTTGGCCTTTAATTCTGCTACTAACACATTGTCGGATAGAACAGACAGGTATACATTCATCGCTCGTAAAGCAAACAGTGATTTACGACTTAAAGCATCCGCAACCACATTAGCCTTTTCCGGGTGATAGTCAATGACAAGCTCATAGTCTTTCAACAACTCGAGCCAACGTCTTTGTCGTAAATTCAAATCTCTTTGAGTCATCAAATATTTGAGACTTTTGTGATCCGAAAATACATGGCACTTCTCACCAAATAAATAATGTCTCCATATTTTCAAAGCGAAAACGATGGCAGCTAATTCGAGATCATGGGTTGGATAATTTTTCTCATGTGGCTTCAATTGCCTCGACGCATAAGCTACAACTCGACCTTCTTGCATCAATACACAACCCAACCCAAGTAAGGATGCGTCACTGTAAATGACAAACTCTTTGCCTGGTTCAGGCTGCACTAGTACTGGAGCTTCAGTCAAATAAGCTTTTAGTTGATCGAAACTTTTCTGACATTTTTCTGTCCATTCAAACTTAACATCTTTCTGAAGTAGTTTCGTCATTGGTGTGGCTATCATCGAGAAACCTTTTACGAACCGTCTGTAGTAACCGGTAAGTCCCAAAAAGCTCCGAACCTCAGTAATATTTCTCGGAGGCTTCCAGTTAAGTATGGCTGAAATTTTGCTCGGATTAACTCGAATACCCGATGCAGATACCACATGACCCAAGAAGCTCACCTCTCTTAACCAGAGTACTGAACTTAGCATATAACTGCTTATCCCGTAAAATCTGTAACACTAACCCCAGGTGTTCAGCATGATCGATTTCATTTCTCGAATAGACCAAAATATCATCGACAAACACAACTACAAACCGATCCAAAAACGGTCTGAAGATCTGATTCATCAGATCCATAAATACCGCAGGGGCATTAGTGAGCCCAAACGGCATCACTAAGAACTCGTAGTGACCGTATCTCGTTCTGAAAGCAGTTTTGGGTATATCTGAATCTCGAATTCGCAACTGATAATAGCCCGATCTCAAATCTATCTTTGAAAATACTGAGGCTCCCTTTAGTTGATCAAACAAATCATCAATACGCGGTAATGGATATTTATTCTTTATTGTCACTTTATTCAGCTGACGATAGTCGATGCACAACCTCATGGTTCCGTCCTTATTTTTCACAAACAATACTAGTGCACCCCAAGGTGAGAAACTTGGTTGAGCGAAACCTCTATCTGTCAACTCTTGTAACTGAGCTTTCAATTCCTTTAATTCCGTCGGTGCCATACGATACGGAGCTATCGAAATCAGTGTAGTCCCAGGTACAAGTTCGATGCCAAACTCTACCTCCCGAACAGGTGGTAACCTTGGTAATTCTTCGGGAAAAACATCCGGATATTCACAAACCACTGGTACCGACTCAAGTTTCTTTCCTGATTCTTCATTATCAAGTACGTATGCAAGATATGCTTCACACCCCTTTCTCATATATTTTTGAGCTAACATCGAAGATATTATTGTTGGCAATCCATTCAAGACAGTGGACTCAACTCGGATTACCTCATTATTTGCACACTTCAAATCAATAGTCTTGCTTTTGCAATTCACAACCGCATCATGCACGGTCAACCAATCCAAACCGAGAATAACATCAAATTCATCAAACGGTAAAAGCATCAAGTCAGCCGAAAAACAGGAACCTCGAATTATTAGGGGGCATTTCTTACACACTTTATCAACAAGCACATAATGACCCAAGGGATTCGACACTCTAATAACGAACTCAGTAGACTCAACAGGTAAAGTCTTACTGGATGCTAGAGTCTCACATATATAAGAATGAGTAGAACCAGGGTCAATCAAAGCAATCACATTAGTATCAAAGAGAGTGAAAGTACCGGTAATAACATCAGGCGAAGAAGCATCCTCGCGTGCACGTATAGCATAAGCTCTAGTAGGAGCACGAGCCTCAGATCTGGTGGTAACATCTCTAGATCCTCTCTGACCACCACTAGCATTCCCCGCATTTTTAGATGGTCTACCTCGAGCAGTAGTAGCACTCGGTTTCCCACTCTGATTTATGTTCTGTTCAGACAGTCTCGGGCAATCCTTGATAAAGTGGTCAGCTGCTCCGTACTTATAACATGAGCGGTCATGGAATCTACAACTCCCCGAATGCCATTTACCACAATACTGGCACTCTGTTCTGTCTCGACGATCGTTTCCAACACTGGCAACAGAAGTGACTCGTGTACTCACAGGGGGTCGATCACGATCTCGTCTAGAAAAGCCTGAACTGCCTTTAGATCGGCCTAAATCATCTCTAAATTTCTTCGATGACTGTTGAAAGGGCTTCCCCGAAGATCTCTTACGAAACTCCTTTGCTCCCATATCAGCTTTTCTTTTCTCCTTCCTGAGCTCTTCGGCTTTGCAAGCTCGCTCGACAAGTACCACAAATTCTCTGATTTCTAAAATGCCAACACACAGTTTTATATCTTCGTTCAGTCCATCTTCGAAACGTTTGCACATTACGGCTTCTGAGGAAATGCATTCTCGAGCGTACCGGCTAAGTCTTACAAACTTTCGTTCATAATCAGTAACCGACATGGAACCTTGTTTAAGTTCAAGAAATTCTTTCCGTTTTTGATCAATGAATCTCTGGCTGATATACTTTTTTCGAAACTCGGTTTGGAAAAACTCCCAAGTTACTTGCTCTCTGGGCACAACAGAAATCAACGTATTCCACCAATAGTAGGCAGAATCTCGTAGCAAGGAGATAGTACACTTAAGGCATTCATCGGGTGTGCAAGATAGTTCATCAAGTACCCGAATAGTGTTGTCCATCCAAAATTCAGCTTGCTCGGCATCATCGCTATCTGTAGCCTTAAATTCAGTAGCCCCGTGTTTTCAGATTCTGTCAATTGGGGGCTTATTTAACCTTATTTGGTCAGTTACTGGAGGTATCACAGGTGCAGGGGCTGTATTAGTCGGGAATGGGGGTTGTGGACAGCCGTATTAGTTCGAATGTACTGATTGAACCGGTCATTCATTATGCTATAAAAAGCTTGTCTAGCTTCATCATTCTGATTACTAGCAATAGGTTGAGAGTCCGCTGGCGCTATCCCTTGCACGGGAGCAGGCGCTACACTCTCAACATCATCAGCTACCTCTCGGTTGGGATCGGGATCCATTACTATAAGTAAACACATTTTTAACTGTCAGAAATCACCACACTATCAATAAACACATAATGGCATGTATAGCTAAACCCGAACGTATTACGGTAGTCCTAGAATCGACTAAACCGTAGCTCTGATACCAATAAAATTTGTAACACTCCGTACCCGAGACCGTTGCCGGAGTCGAACACGAGGTGTGAACGGACTTAATTCATTTGCTTACACAGTTCATTTTAAAATTTCCAGAATAGCTGGCGAACTGCATCACAGTCGCTTTAAAAATCATATCTCGAGTTCCAAAACTCGAAAACCGATTCCGTAAATTTTTCCTGAAACTAGACTCATATGTCCATCTACAAATTTTTTTCTAAAATTTTTGGTCCAGCCAATTAGTACAGTTTATTAGTTAAAGTCTCCCCTGTTTCAGGGTTCGACTACTCTGACCTTCATGCATTAAGACTTAGATATCTCCCTGTACAGAGCTTCAATACTTATTTCGTTTGTTTCTAACGAAACTAGACTCAAAAATGAATCTATACATATAAAGCATGACTTCTAATTGTCTTTGGTTCATTTATGGTAATTTTTCAAACTCAGAATAGGGGATCCAGAAAAAGCTCTGGCCCTGTTTCACGAAAACTTAAGCATCTCATAAAATACGGCTCATGTGGTCGTTTCGTTTCTTTCATATGAAAATAGACTCATCAAGATTCGATTACATAATTTATTCACTATTTAATTCCACTCCTACTATTTTTAGTGATTTTTCCAACTTACGTCACTGCTACTGTCAGCATCTATTTTAAGGTACATTTTTACCTATTTCATAATTTTCCATGAATCAAATAGCAAATTGACATACATTTTTATCAAGGGTAATCCCGATTAGCCATGGCGTACGTAGCACCAATAGGACCATGATTGGCCATACCAATGGCTAGTCATTACCAAACATTCCACACCATTTAATAACCATATCCGAGACCATAATGTTATACTTCGAAATATACGAGCCATTTTCGCATGGCTATACGAATACACATTACCAAGGGTACTTAATTAACAACAAGGGTCAGCCCTATACATGCCATTTTCAAAATTGAACTAAAAGAGTACCAAAAGTGGCTTAGATAGTGTGGATGACTTCGACTTTGACACTCCCGAGTCCGATAGCTGACGAACAAAATCTATAAAACAGAGAATCAAAGTAACAGAGTAAGCATTTTAATGGTTAGTAAGTTCAAGTAATGAAATTATTTACGACTAAAGTATAGCGTTCATATGACTAAATGAATAATTGCATATATGCATGTTCTCAAAATCATACTTACTTCACGCTTCAACCATTATATTCATACACAGGGAATCAAACCTAACTAGAGGTCGGAAGTTCGTTAATCAATTAAGCGAATACTATTTAAAAGGAATCAACCTTTCCGATGCATATACGAAACATACCTTATCGTTTTGATTTTATGAGCGTATTAATTGAAATTATTACAGCAAGATCGCTCACTTCCAAACCCAAGTACCTTCGGGATTTAGCCGGATATAGCAACTCGCGCAAATGCCTTCGGGTCTTAGCCCGGATATAGTCAATAGCACAAAAGCCTTCGGGACTTAGCCCGGATATAATCACTAGCACAAATGCCTTCGGGACTTAGCCCGGATATAATCAATAGCACAAATGCCTTCGGGACTTAGCCCGGATATAATCACTAGCATAAATGCCTTCGGGACTTAACCCGGATATCGTTCGAATACTCATGCACATATATCAATAAATCATGACACATCCATATTTCATTTTCAGTACTAAAGCTCAAACACAAGACACTTATCAAACCTTACCAATTTCGGCTCAATAGCCACATACAAAGAGCATGATTTTGAGTGGCTTTCTAACATGATCTCTATACACATTCGGCCACCCGTCATAAGTATAAACTAATCATTATATCTCCGTTTATTCGTTATGCTTATATGACATGACTTAATCAAATCATAAACTAAGTTTCATTACTCGAAGACTTACCTCGAATGTTGTCGAACGACTTCAACGGCTATTCGATTACTTTTTCCTTTCCCTTATCTGAAATTGCCCCCTATGCTCTTGAGCTTAAGTTCAACAAATTTTAAACTAGTCATTAATCGACTATTCAAGTATTACTTTCAGAATATAATACATATAGATTCGACTTTCACACACATAGATTATAGTAAGCTTTATAAAAATCAATAAATAATTCATTAGCAAATTTTCATTAATGTTTACAATATAATTACAATTTCCCTATAAGCTGACTTCCTGAGCAACAGTCACTAAAGTTTTTATAACTGGAGCTACGAAACTCCAAATCAATTGCCGTAAATTTTTATTGACATAAGACTCATTTATCTATTATCCATAAAATTTTCAAAATTTTTAGTTTAGCCCAACAATACCAGATTTTTCTTAAAGTTCACCTTGTTTCACTGTTTGACTAAACTGACTATCCTTCACTACGAATCAAATTTCTCATTGTACAGAATTCAAAATATGTTCTTGTTTATTTCATTTGAAACTAGACTCATTAAGGAGTCTAAACACATAAATTTTATCTTAGGGCCATTTTTGTACAATTTATACTGATTTTATAAAGACAAAACAGAGAATCTAGTAGTCATTTTGACTCAGCCCCACAATACTTCAAATATCTCAAGATCGGTAACTCTTTTGTTTTTATAGTTTCTTTTGTAAGAAACTAGACTCTTCAAGCTTTAATGACATAATTTACTCAGCTTCTAATTCAACTCCTACAAATTATGGCGATTTTCCAAAATCACCTTACTGCTGCTGTCCCCAAGCAGATTATTACCAAATCAAATGCTAACATTTGCATTTCACCTTAGTAGCTAGCTTAGCAAACCTTAATTTAACATATAATTGTTCATAACACAATTAAAGCATCCTCTCCATTCCATCAATTCAAAACACATACATTGCCCAATAGTATCCAAAATCATATTCGGCCTTAGTACACAACTTGTTAGCCGATTTTTCTCCATTTAGCAACTAATGCACATATGTGCTCATTTGTTAGACTCTACTTCACCTAACTACCATTTTCTTTTTCATCCAAATAACATGAACAACAACCATTTCTTGAACATTTTCTCTTCAACAATTCTTCATAAAACATAAAGACTATAACCCAATCTCATCCTTTAATAACTAAAACCGAATGCTCAAGACACCACACCATTTCAAATTTTGGTCATGGGTTAAGCAAAGAACTTAATCACTAACTAAAAAAAATGCTAAAAATCCAAGAATCATCCTTAAACTTACCTTGATTTAGCTAACCACCATAGCTGAATTTTTCAAAGCTTTTCTCTTCTAGGTACGGCAATGAGGAGCAAGGATGGAGAAACTTTGGTTTCTCCTCCCATTAACTAGTATTTTATTAACCTTATTCCTTATTTCATTTTGTAACATAAAATTATTAGCATAAAATGTTGACACAAAATAATTATAATATGCTTTAGTCCATAACATGGCCGGCCACCATCTAGAATTTGGCCAATTTGACATGCAAGTACAAGCATTTCTAACATGTATCAATAGGCCACTTTAACATTTTCCTAGCACATTTCTAAATTTTCTCACACAAGTCCTATTTAATAAAATTCACTTATAATTAACAAAATGCAAACATGAAATTTTCACACATGCATATATACATATAATAAGCTTCAAATATGACGGTTAATTATTTTTATGACTCGGTTTTATGGTCCTGAAACCACTTTCCGACTAGGGTCACATTAGGGCTGTCACAGCGTTTGTGGAAAAGCGCTGGTAAAGATCATGTTCTTTAGTAGCATTTGTGGAAAAAGCGCCGCTAGAGTTTATGTTCTATAACGGCGTTTGTAGAGAAAGCGCCGCTAAAGGTCATGTTCTTTAGCGGCATTTATGGGGAAAACATCGCTAAAAATCATGTTTTATAGTGGCGTTTTTATGAGAAATGCTGCTAAAGTTCATGTTCTATAGTGACTTTTTCCTCATAAACGCCGCAAAATTTAGCAATGTTATCTATAGCGGCGTTTTTCCGCGCTTATCAAAACGCCGTAAATAGTTTTAGAGCGTTCATAGGCCCAAAAAAAGGTCGCTAAAAACCTATTTTCTGTAGTAGAAATTAACTAAAAAAAAAGAAAAACAAGCGTTGTATTTAAAAGTCAAAATTTTGCTAATTATTTTTCCTAACTAAAGCATGCAAAAATAATTCACAATATATTAAAGATATGTGACCTAAATCTTGTTAAATAAAAATACAAGTGGCAAGATAGGGGGATCTGCGAGGGCGAAGGTGTTTTAACTTTACTACATTACTTCTATTTGACTTTGATTAGAATATTGTTTTATAAACCTATAAATAGATGTAGTCGTCTCTCCTCTTGTATCATTCAAATTCGACATAGTGAATTTTCTTCTTCTTTGCCCATGGATTTTTCCCAAAAGGGTTTCCACAATCAATCTGTGTGTTTTATTATTTCTTTTTTCTTGCCATTATTGACATTCTATTTTTACACAATCGATCATCACACAACGTCCCCGTTAATGGCGCCAATTAGGGGTGAGCGTTCGATCAAATCGAATTGAATGAAAAAATTTCGAGTTAATCGAGTTGACGAATCATATTTTATCATCCTAATTTGATTTGAAATTTTCTTGAATCGAGTTGAGTGAGATGGAATTCGAATCGAATCGAATATATTTGTTCGAGTTAAATTTTAAAAAATAATTTTGGGTCATTATAACCACTGTCACCCATCGTAATAAAATTTGTCTACCGTAATCAAATTTTTTATTACCTTTCATCATCTCATAATTTATTTATTAATCTTTTATATACGGGTTAGCTTCTTTGCTTGCTTAGTTGTTTCAATTATCTTCATATTATTGTCACTATGTATTTTGGAATTAAAAAATATATTAAATGAAAAAATGTGATTTTCTAATAAAAGTTATTTTAAACATAAAATGTGAAATTGATACCAATATAAAATTTTAACATGAATATTTTATGGCATCATTAATAAGTCAATTTTAATATAAATATTCAATATGACTAAACAATTCAATAATATAAATAATATAAAATGTGAAATTTAATTTAATAATATAAATAGTAGATATAAATAAAATTATTACTATTTATGTTTAGGTTTTTTTTTTGGATAATTTTGATTTTTTATTTGGGAGTAAAAAGTGAGAAGTAAAAGTTTAGGGGGAAAATAAAAAGTTTTGGAGAGTAAAAGTTTGAGGGAAAATAAATAGGGGGAGTAGAATTTTGGAAGGAAAATATTAAAAAAAAATAGGGAGGGATGGGTTTGGGGTAAATGGGGGGTGAGATGGGAGGGAATTAAAAGTTTTTGGGGGGAAAGTGGGAGGGAGTAAAAATTTAAGGGGAAAATAAAAAGTTTTAAGGGTTTTTGGGAGTAAAATTTTGAGAAAAAGTAAATGGGAGAGTAAAATTTTGGTGGGAAATGGATTTTGGGTAGATGGGAGGTTGGGATAGGAGGGGAGTAAAAGTTTTGGGGGAAAAGTGAGAAGGAGTAAAAATTTTGAGGGAAAAATAAAAAGGTTTGGGAGTTTGGGGTAAAAATGTAAAATATTATAATTTGATATTCGAATTATTCGATTTATTCGAATTCGAAAACTCAACTCGATTCGAACTCGAAATTCGAAAAATAATTCTAGTTGACTCGAATAACTCGATTCGTTTAACTCGAAATTCAAATTTTTTTTTGATTTTTCGAGTCGAATCGAATTTTGCTCACCCCTAGCGCCAACAACTTGATCGTGCCTTGGTGTATGTACATCAAGCAAATAAAATTGAAAACAAATAAATTGAAATGTGGTCTTTTGCAAATTTTGTAGGTCTAGTTGTAATATTTCTTATGTTACAACAGAACATGGAGTATTTCGAGGATTGAACTCAAGAGAGAAAGGGTAACAAAACCAATTAAAAACAACTAAGCATGCAAGGGAAAGTCTAGCTAGCTACTATAATGACATAATATTACGACAAAAAAAAATTAGAGAGTTTATGAATTTCCTAAATTAAGAGGCCTAAAATGCAAATTATCCAATTTCACAATTCACACAATTAGGTAACAACCGTAGTTGATTAATATCCATACTAGTGGTGAATTCATAGTTTAGGGTACTAAAAGCCTAATTTCCCTATTTAGTCAAAATTTACCAGTCTCAATTTTACCCAAATAAGAAATTTAGTCCAATTTTGTAACTCCCCTAACCCGTATTCATCGCCGGAATAGGGAAACGGAGCATTACTAGAGTTTATAGATCAAATAAACATACATTTCATATAATATAGCATTTATGTCAGGAACCCTTCAAAATCAAATATATTATCCCTTATACGAGCCCTTGGGGCCCAAAATACGCATTAGAAACAAGTCGGGACTAAATTGGGTACTCATAAGTTTTTTTAGAAAACATTGAAAATTTTTGAAGTTGTAGGGGTTACATGGCCGTGTGACTCACACGATTAAGAGACACGCCCATGTCTCAGGCCGTGTGGGCATTCGAAATAGGGACACACGGCCGTGTCCAGCCCGCTTCCGTACCCGTATAACTCTCTGACTTGGATTACACTGCCAAGTCACACACCCGTGTGCTAGGCCGTGTGAGCATACTGACTTGCATTCTTAAGAAGATACAGGAGACACACGACCGTGTCACTTGGCCATGTGTCATACACAGTTGAGACAAACGCTTGTGCCTCTACCCGTATGGACGAAAATAAGTCATTTTCTAAGCCACATTTCTCATCCAAATTGATACCAACCTAGCCTCAACAATTTACACATCAACAAGCCATAATAAGGCATTCAACACAAGCTAAAATCAAGTCTTAAACATGTATTATCACCACATACAACCAATATGCCCTTAGGTACCTCAAATGACAACTTAAAAAAAAATGTCCACCAAATATCCAAACATACCTAATTAATTTACCTAACCAAGTTACCAAAGTTCATTATAATTCAAATACATACATACATACATACATACATACATACATACATACATACATACATACATACATACATACATACATACATACATACATACATACATACATACATACATACATACATACATACATACATACATACATACATACATACATACATACATACATACATACATACATACATACATACATACATACATACATACATACATACATATATACATACATATATCACTTATACTAACATCACAATTATACCTTAATCTCTTACCAATATGTAGGTTGATTATATAAACAAAATATTATTCATAATATTTACATAAGTTAAACTTTGAGCAAGACCATACAAAAGCCTATACATGCCATATAAACCATATTTAACGTTTCAAAAACTACCTAGATAAGCTGAATAGTGTGACTTGAGTGCTGATCCAATCGCCCAACCTTCTGAAAAATCTACAAAGACATTAAACAATACAAATAAGCTTAATGAAGCTTAGTAAGTTTGACGGGTTGAACAAAAATCTTACCGAACTAATTATAATAACAATTTAGATATTAAAAATCATCCATGACAATTCCTTGTCATTTACAACTTCAATCGATAAATACATCCGTATTCAAATCAATACAAAATAAATAACATATCTTTCAATTTTTTATAAATAAATCACCTTACTGAGATTTCTCCATTCGAAGAACGACTTATGAATAAGAGTACATTGTTAACAGAAGCTCAAAAGAGCTGGTTCTCCCGAATAAGTCAACAGAAGCTCGAAGGCTAAACAGAAGCTCGTATAAGCTGAAAGAAGCTCATAAGAGTCGAACAGAAGCTCGTAAGAGCTGGTTCATCCAATTCCGCCAAACAGAAAGTAAAACATGAGAATTCGCAACAAATGCTGAACCCCTATTTACTTAGGAATAATGCCGATATCTCCCTCCAATACCATCATACACCAAATTACAAATATACTCAAATCCCGCGTTTAATTCAAATTGAATATCCATTTCAATATTATAATTACAACAATAAATTATTTCTAAAAATAATATATATATACATAATACTAATAATTAATTTATACAAATGTTAAATTTTAACCGAACGAACTTACCTGGACTAAATTGTAGTAATTGCAGAAGTTCAGGGACTATTCAGGTATTTTTCCGTTTTCAAAAGTATTTACGGGATCTTGATCTAGAATATGAAAATTAATCATTTATTAGTATATATTTCATTTCCAATTAATACCCTTTTATTTTTTGAATTTATGCAATTACCCTAAATTTTTACAATTTTTTTTAATTTAATCTCTTAATTTATTAATCTATCAAATTAACTTATTTTCTCAATCAATAATCTATCCAAATATTTTGGGCCCTCATACAGCCCCTAATAAACCCAAAGTTTACTATAAAACTGTAATATTTTAACCTTTTCACAATTTAATCCTAAAATCAATATTTCACAAAATCACTTTATAAAATCATTATATAACACAGTCAAAGCTCTAAATCCATGTTATTCGTCAAAAACATCTAATATTTATCAATGGAAACTTCTAAAATTTTTAATAAAATAAAAACGGAGGTACGGTTTAGTTGGACCTAATTGTAACAATCTTAAAAATATAAAAATTACAAGAAACGGGTAAGAATTGAACTTAAGAATTGAACTCACATGAAGAACTTAAAAACTGCTAGTTTTAAGAAGATGTGTTTTCAAAATAATAACTGTTTTTTTCAAAATCAAGTGCTTCAACTCCCAGGTTTTAAAAGCTTCTGCGAATCTTAAACAGTTTAGCATATCAAACGCAATAAAACTGGTAAAACTTTTTGACAAGATAATTTGGTAACAGCAAAGAACCTAAGTCTCTAAAGTTTCCGTAATGATACTTCGATGTGACACGCCGAATTTGGCCATAACGTTTGGGCCGGGTTTAGGGTGTTACAGGGGCGCGTGCCCAGCCTATGTGGAAAATGCCCCGGAAATGTAGTTCCTGAAAACTCCGATTTTGGCCCCTTTTTCGCTCCTTTTGCTCCCAAATGCTCTCCTAAGTATAGAAACATGAATTTAAGGGATTATGAGCATCAATTTCACTAATTCTCGTCACAAATCATCCAAAAATATGCCAAGCATGGAATTAAAATATGTTACATTTATGGTTTATCACGATTACAAACATTCATAGTTCATGTAACAGCCCGATTTAGACCCTAATCAAAATGATCATTTCGAGACCACGAAACTGGGTCAGAAAAATATTTTAAAATTATTTTTTGTGTTTATTTTGTGTGAATTTATATCTGTAAAATTTTCGTGATTTAATTTTATTGTTTAGGTATCCGATTTAATAAAAGGACTTAATCGCGTAAAAGGGAAATTTGGTGGTTATTTCTAAAAGGGACTTAATTGCTAATGGCTTCTTAAATGGGAACCTTTATGTAGTAAATAGTCCACTTATACATTAGTTGGATGGTATTAGGTTTATTATATAAAGTGTAGCGACGTAAAAATTTTAGGTTTGGGGTCGCTAATTATGGCGATTTATTGAAAATTTGAAAATGGAAGTTTGATTTTGAAATAAGAAAGGAGTCGCCACCAATCCTTTTTATAGGTGTGATCGGACACCTAATATATATATTTTTTAAAACAAAAGAAGGCTGAATTTAGGTCTACGTCAAAATCCAGAGACAAAATTAGGGTTCAGGAGTCGGTTACGCGCGAGGAAGGTATTAGCACCCTCGTGACGCCCAAAATTGGTATCTTATAAACATGTGTTGTCTTGATTTTCAAAAATTCAAGTTCAGTATAAGATTTAATCGTGATCCGATTGTAAAGACGAGAAATTTCAAATTTTCAATTTTTGAGAAGGGTGTTCCGTCTTTAACACGAGCCGACAAATTCCATCCAACATAGCGATGAAATTAGATGACTTAATGTTAAATCGGTACATTGCCTTGATTATTGAAATTAATTAGAAAATACGAATGAGATTTTCGAAGTAATGTAAAACAAATTGAGATGTAATAAATGGAAAAAACTAGAAATATATTGAAGCAAATAACAAATATGACAATAATATTAAAAACACTAACAAATGCATGCAAGATTAAATATAATTATAATATCAAATGCGAGAACACAACGAATATATGTATATAAAAACAATGACATTAAGAGTATGTACATAACATATAAAAATATACATATATATATAAGATATAAGATGGAAAAATATAACATAGTAACCGAAATATATACATGATACGTATGAAGATATGATGCCTAAAAGATACATATGTGTAATAATACTAAATATATACATACTAAATACATATATACATAGTATAAATGAACATATACAATATATATTAGGAATACTAGAAAACATAGAAAATATATTTATATACTAATGATGATAATAAAAGATGTATGTACACCAAATAACATAAAACAATATTAAAATAAAATGATAAGTGACAATATGAAAAATATCAAGTATATTAATGAGTATAATATTATGTAATAATAATACTATATAAAAATATATATACACGTATAATAAAATATATGTGCCAATATTAACAATAAATATAATAGGAAAAAAAATGTAATACTGATATATACATGACATATATACAAATACAAAATAGAAAAGGTATATATATTCGTAATATATAAAACGTATAGACAACATAATATTAAAATATTTGCGTAATACGCATACATAATAATAATGTTTAAAAAAAATACTAATATTAATAACAATACCAATTTTACATAAAGATATACCTATATATATCAAAGATATTTACATATATAATAAATACATGACATTAAAACACATACGCCATATGTATAATAAAAACAACAATAAACATAATATAAGGATATAAGAGTATTAAAAAGATAAAAAATGATGAAGAAATGAGTAAAAATAATATACATAATAATATAATAAGAAAATATTGTAATAAGTACTAAGAAATATCTATATATATACATTGTATAATAAAATAATAATAATAGTGAAAATAATAAATGAAATAATAATAGAAACGATGATACCATGTAAAAGTACAGATATACATACATGTATACTAAAAGTATACACTAACATTAATAATAAATATAATATTATAATACCAATAATAATATGACATTAAAGTAACTAAATATAGTACCATATATATACACGTATGCATATACAATGCAAACATACACTAAAATGATAAATATATTGATAACACTAATAATATTAGAATAATAATGACAATATTTAATAATAATAATAACAATATTTAATAATGAAACAAAACTGAGTAAGAAAGGACTAAAATTGGACTACTAACAACGTGTTGGGGTGAACTTGAAATAAAAACAAAAGAAAAGGACGAAATTTCAACATACGCGTAACTTGGAGGGGCCAAAAGCATAATTTTCTTAGCTATTAAAACGCTGCGTAGCGTAGGGGACCAGAATGAACTCGGAGCAAAACAACGGGGCCGAATTATAATTAAAAAAACTTGATTGCAATTCGTAAAAAAAGCGGAAGGGCTAAAGGTGCAATTAGCCCTTCCGTAGGAAACACGCGGATCCTCCTTGGAGCAGGTCGGACGATCGGGTCGGAGGCTCAAAACGACGTCGTTTTGGGGGTTGAAGACCAGCCCCAAAACGACATCGTTTTGGGGGCCTTTAAAAGTCAAAAAATTCTTTAAAAATTTTATTTTATCCAGGTTTTTTAAGAAAACAAAAGGAGAGGTGATCTTTTTCTCTAGGGAAACCCAGAAACCGGCTAGGAGGACCACCACGCACCATCGTAGCCCCGTCGCCGCCGGCCACCGTCCACGGTGGTCGGAACCTCAAAACAAGGGTAATTTTTCTCTCATTTTTTCTCAGTTTATATATATGTGTTTGTGTTTGCTTGTGTAAAAGAAGAAAAGAAGAAGAAAAAAAAAGAAAAAAAGATTTAAAGCTTAAAGGACAAAATGTCACCTCCTACTTCTCCGATTTCGATTCTTATATCTTGATGTTCACTGATTCGGTGTTTGTATCTATCTTTGATATATGAAATCTATTGATTTTGGTATTAAAATGGCTGAATCTACCCTTTTTGTTTTTCAAAAATTCATCCCCCTTAAACTGTTTTACATTCGGCTCTTTATAGCCTTCTTTTTTACAAGCTTTTTCTTTCTCTGCTATTTCTGTCTCTTCTCTTTACTGTCTTGCAGGTGTAGAGGGTGGTAGATGTGATGGGGCGGTGCTGTAGTGGGCAGATGGCTGGTGGCCAGTGGAGTGGTTGGGTGGGGAGGCTAATTCGGCGCCGAATGCTAGGGTTAGGTGTTTCCTATTGTGGGTTTGAGGTTTCAAGTGGGTTTGGGTAGTTGGGCTTTGTAATTTAAATGGAGTTGTAAATGGGCTTGTGGGTTTAGGGATTAGTAGTTTTAGTGTGTTAGGGATATTGGGCTCTGGGTATTGTAAAAGGCCATTCGGGTTTAGGGGGTATTGGGTTTAATTTTAGGTAATCGGGTTTTGTAAAATGGCCCAAAATTGGCCTGTAACATAAAGTTTTTATATTAATTCATTAAGGTTATATTGGTAAATTAAACTTAAGTTATAATATGTTATAATATATATAATAAAACACAAAAAAAAGTTAATATATGTGTTTTATCATTGTTCTTGCCAAAAATAAAACAAAAAAAAGAAAGAAATATCAAAGCTAGGGTTCGACACTTATTCAAGCTCAATCAAGGTTCGTTTTTGTTCGATTTTTGATAATTTCTACGTTTTTGAGATTGTTGCTTCGAGTACTACAAAACCCATACTTGAATTTTTGATTTTGATGAATATTTTGAGTTATGCCATTGATGAGAGCCTGTGATTTTTGTTGTTTGATAATGAAATATGAAAGATATGTTTTAGATTAACATGTTTTGTATTGGAGATTTTGATGATTTTGAGTAATTAGGACTAAATTGCAAAAATAATAATTTGAGGGACTAAAATATGAAATAAATGAATTATATGGGCTTGTATGGATATGGGTAATATTCGACCTAGCTTGGATATGGAGAAATTTTCTATATTTTGTGTTTTGTGCAATAGGGACTAAATTGTAAAAATGGTAAATGCCAGGGGTAAAATGGTAATTTGCCTATTTATGTGTTTTTGTACTAAATTGAATGAAAATATGTTTGAATGAGCTTAATTTGAATATGTTTAGATCAAGAACCAAAGAAATCGGATTTGGATCAGGGAAAAACGAAAGTTTTTGACTAGCCGCTCCATTCCGTTTTACATCATCCGAGGTAAGTTTATAAGCAAATAGATGTGTTTAATTATAGTTAAATGCTAGACATATATGCTGCTATGAAATGTATGAATTTATAGTTGTTATGGCCAAATATGAAAAGGCTTGACTACTACTTTTTTGAATTCGTTTCGATCAAGTTACGACGTCTGAAAGCCCCGTATGAACCTCAGGAATAGTTAGGATACATATGTCATGACATAGGATTTCGATTTATCTGTGCGAGTAAAACCATGGAATCGATATGTAATTCTGATATATGTGTGCGAGTAAGACCCTGTCTGAGACAGTGGCATCAATATGTGATTACATGTAAGATCACGTCTGGGACGTTGGCAATGTACGATATATGTGTGATTATCCGAGTGTCTTACCCAATTCCAAATGGTTCATCGGGCAAAGGTAAATTGAGTTAGAATGTGTAAAACGAGCTAAATGCCAAGTATGAATTAACTTGTTACCTACTTGAGAAAAGGTAAGTAAACACCTTGGCTATTTGTTACAAATCTTGTAAAGTGCAAATAAAGAAAATATGTGTATGTGATATGTGTATTTGGTTTTGTGAATGAGTAGTAAGTATGTTATGAATAGTTCTTATATATATGTATATATGATGAGATATATTCAGTTATATGATTAGTATGTGTATATGAAACTATATTGTGACACATGAGCTTATGTGTTTATGGTATGTGAACTAGGTTTGTGATGATTATTTGGTTGTGAAAGTTAAATGGAATTAGTTACATGAGCATTCGGCCAAAGTGATATTTAAGAACGAAGGTGTATATAATATGAATTTTATATGTTTGGATTCAAATGTGTTACAAAATTATAAGTTGTCTTGGTTTAATTTGGTTGATAATGTTATTGAGTTGTTTATTTGCTTATGACTTACTAAGCTTCAAAAGCTTACTCTGTGTTTTTATGTGTGTTTCTATTTTTTTAGATTTTGGATTCAAGTTACAAGCTCGGGGATCGTCAGCAATGTCTATTACACTATCTATAGCTTCGGTATTTAAATAATCAAACTCGAATTATGGCATGTATAGGCTGGAATGTGTTTTGATATGTTGGATTTTGGTTTTGTATAATTTGAGCCATGCGAAAATGGCTTAATTTCCATGTTAATTTCGGTTATGTTTGCTTATGTTTTGAGTTTATTTTGGCTATGGTATCTTCTGCTATGGATGAATAATATTTGTGATAAGTGTTTTGTGGTGCATTGAAGTTGGTTAGTAATTTGGATGTGTTTTGAAAGATTCGGCTATAGTATACCTATAAGTATGAACTATATTTGCTATGTTACTCTTGATTAAATTGATTTGGCTATGACTTGTAATAATAATAATAATTTGGTTGATAAGTACATTCGGTTGACTATTGAAATGAGATAATGAATATATGTTTGGATATTAGTTCGGTATATATATACTTGTGAAATGTGGTTGATTATAATGCTAATGGTTGTTTGTACAATTGGTCATGTTAATTTGGTATTTGATTATTATTTTCCTGTGATATATGCTTTGAGTTGGTTGATAATTACGGGTATATATATAAATATTTGTAGATGAAAAATCGGCTATTGTGTACATATATGTATATTCATAGTTGTATTTAACTCATCTTAAGGTATATATTTATATAGGTAAACTTTGTTATCCGAATAAACAAAAGATAAATACGATTTTTGCATCGATCTCTAATGGTATATTATTTTACAATTCTAGTTAGTTTATTTGAGTAGTATAATTTGGTTCGTAAGTACACTCAATGGAATATGAATTTAGGTAATGAAAATGTTGATTGATGATTTGGCTTTTGCACTTATGTAATTAAATATATAATGTTTCGGTTTGATATATATTAGTGTGTAAATATGATGTTGAATATATGTATTTAGTTTTAGTAAATAAATATGGTTGTTCGAGGTATTTTGGTTGAGGTTCATTATTGACTTATATTTTAATATGATTTTTTATATTATATTATGGTTAATAAAATCATGCTTATTATTTTAATTGAAATTATGTTTTATATATATATAGATATGAATATGACTTGTATAAATGTGTGGTTGTTTGAAAATGAGTTTTTGTTCGTTAATGCCTCGTAATCCTAATCTGACGACGGATAAGTGTTAGGGGTGTTACATTTTATTGGTGTTAGAGCTACGGTTTAGTCAATTCTAGGACTAACATAGCCCGTGTGAGTCTAGCTAGACATGCCATATTATATACTGTGATAGTGTGATGACTTCTGACATTTGAAAATGTGTTTTCATATAGTAAATGGATCCCGACAGAGCTGTAGTTGATGATGTCGAGAGTGTAGTGCCTGCTTCTGCGCAAGGGATAGCGCCGGCTGATTGTCGACTGACTTTGAGTAATCAAGAGGGTGAGGCTAAACAAGCCTTCCATCAAATGATGAATGTCTGGTTTACTCAATATATATGGACTAACCCGACTGCACAACAACCTTCACCCCCGACTAATCCATCTTCGATGCCTGTTGTACCTCAAGTAAGTGATCCACTGAGATTATATAAGCCACCTGTTGATAAAATCAGAAAACACAGGGCTGAAGATTTTAAAGCTACTGATGACGATGATGCTGGGCGGGCTGAGTTCTGGCTTGATAATACTATCCGTGTGTTTGGTGAGTTGTCTTGTACCCCATATGAATGTTTGAAATGTGCCATATCATTGCTTCGAGACACAACATATCACTGGTGGAATACCCTAGTATCAGTGGTTCCGAGAGAGCGGGTGACCTGGGAATTCTTTCACACTGAGTTCTGTAAGAAATATATCAGCCAGAGATTTATTGATCAGAAGCGTAAAAATTTTTGGAGCTGAAATAGGGTCGGATGACCGTGACAGAGTATGAGCAAATATTTGTAAGACTCAGTCGGTATGCCTGAGAGTGTGTTTCTACTGAAGCCATAATGTGTAAAAGATTTGAAGATGGGCTGAACGAAGACATTAAACTGTTAGTTGGCATATTTGAGATAAAAGAGTTTGTGGTACTGGTTGAGCGAGCTTGCAAAGTTGAAGAGCTTGGGAAAGAGAAAAGAAAAGCTGACTTTGAAGCTAGAGATGCACATAAAAGAACATCCGGTAAGTCATTCCAGTCGGCATCAAAGAAGTTCTGAGATGATTTTAGCCGTTCCAAAGCTAGTTCGGGTTATTCTAGATGGGATCAGAGTAGACCACCTATGAGCTCGAGAGCTACCTCAGTAGCTAATGTGGGGAATGTCAGATCAAATCAACCCAAGTGTAAACACTATGGTAAATGACATCCTAGCAGTTGCAGATTGCATGATCGGGCCTGTTTTAAATGCAGATCAACAAATCATTATATTCGAGATTGTCCAGGGTTAGCTGAAGAAAATCCAGTGCAGAACATGAGATCGGGTAATACTGCAGCTTGGGGTAGACCACCTAGAAATACGGGTAATACGAGTGGAAATCAGAGAGGAATTAAAGATACAGCAGTTAGATCTGAGGCTAGTGCACCTACCAGAGCCTATGCTATACGCGCACGTGAAGAGGCTTCATCCCCAGATGTCATTACTAGTACATTCACTCTCTATGATACTAATGTAATTGCATTGATTGATCCTGGTTCGACTCATTCTTATGTCTGTGAGACTTTAGTATTCAGCAAGACTCTACCTATTGAGTCTACTGAGTTTGTGATTAAAGTGTAAAACCCCTTGGGCCGGTGTGTTATTGTGACAGTCTAAATTAGACCCTAGTTGGAATGTAGTTTTGGGGCCATAAGACCGAGTCCCAAGAGTTTATTTAAAATTTAGTTGCATGTCCTCTATGTGTATTAGTGCATGTGTGAAAATTTGATGATTTAATTTAGACTTATGAATGTGAATTTCGTGTGATTGACTTAGTTGAGAACTTAAGAAAATATGATAGGGGAATGTGTAAGGACCAAATAATAACAAAGTGAGGGATCTTGGGTTTGCATGTCAAATTGCCAAAAAAACCCAAGTAGTGGCCGGCCATGCCATGATGCCCATCCCTTAGGTTGAATTTCAATGCAATTATTTATTAGTTAACAATTAAAATAAATAAAAGAAAGGAATTAAAAAGGAAAAGATGAACAAAATGAGGATGGAAGAAGGAGTGTTCATGTTTTCTTTCTTTTGCAATTGTCGTAACTAGAGGAAGAGGAAGAAGGAAGATTCGGCCAAGGTGGTCCTCTAGATTAAGGTATGTTCAAGGTTATTTTTGGAAGTATATACAACCCTTGGGTGATGAGTCTAAATTCTATCTATCTCATGGTTGGATTTGGGGTTGTTGGAGAGTTAGGATTCGGCTAAGGAGCTTAAAAATTTTAGTTGATACCTTGATGCTATTAGCATGCTAGTTATATGGATGTGTTAAGTTGCTTGTTATGTTAGCATGAAAGTTGAAATTGTTAAGCTATTTTGTTGGAGGTGCCGAATTTAGGACTAAGAAGAGAATGAGTATTCGGCTAACATAGTGGAAAGGTGGGTGTTGCCAATTGTTAGATTTAGACTATGGGAGTGGCTATAATGGGCATTAAGATGTGAAACTTAAGAAATGTAGTTATATGTGGATTTACATGATGTTACAAATAGATGTGAAACTATGCTAGATTAGGAAAATTCGATCAAGTGTTCATGAGATGAAATTAGGTGTTTAAGTGATGTTATAGTTGACATTGTACATATATACATACATTCGGCCATCTAATTGAGTATGAAGGTGGTGTTAAACCTAATTGTGATGCCCATTCGGAAGTATATATACATATATATACATAAGTATGCCCATTCGTGATGTTACCTTTAATTATGTGTATAATCGACTAAATGGGTAATTAGTGAGGATGGTTGCCGAATATACAAACATACATATGCATGTGTAATTGAATTATGAATGTCTAGCAAGATGGTTAAACTAGTTGATTTATTGATTAAGCTCAAGGAGTTAAAGGAGGAGAATCAAGCAAAGGCAAAGAAAAGATCATCGAGTAGCCGAGTTGGAACCGTCTTACCCAACACAAGGTAAGTCATTAAGCATATATTTGGTATTGATTTAAATAGTCATAATGTCTATGTAATTATGTCGAATGAAATGATAAATATATATACACGTATGCATGGGGTGATGAAAGTATTGAATGAAAAAGAAAAGAGGTGAGGTGTATTGAAATGTAGATTTCGGCACTAAGTGTGCGGGTATAAACAATTATGATCATGAGATTGGCACTAAGTGTGCGGGTTTAAATTGCATAGCACTAAGTGTGCAAGTTTGATTATATAGGACTAAGTGTGCGAGTTTGATTTTGTAAGCACTAAGTGTGCGAGTTTGATTATGTAAGCACTAAGTGTGCGAGTTTGATTATATAACACTAAGTGTGCGGACTTACTATATGTTTTTGAAGCACTATTTACACTAAGTGTGCGACCTTATTGAGTTGGTCACGGACAGCGGACGAGTAAGTGTCTTGAGTTCGTGGCTAATAGACGTTATGTTTATATTTGGAATTCTTGCTTGATAAGTTTTGAACCTATGTGATAATTATACTTGAAGTGACGTAAATGATATTCATCGTGGAATAGAGGGAATGTTATTTAGTTGCATGAATGCAACGAGAATGAAAGCATCCTTGGAGAATGCCTCAAATACCATGTTGAGTAGCATATGAAAAATTGATGTAGTACTTTGTATGATATTGAGCCGAAAGGTCCAAGGAACCATGGCATAGTTGGTATGGGTGGAGAGAATTAACCCCTTTTCACTTGTTTTCTCATGTGATAATTTATTAATGGATGATTATGTAATGCTTATGACTTACTGAGTTATATACTCACTCGGTGTTTGCTTGTCGCCTACTTTAGGTTTCTTGGACTCATCTTTTTGCGTGCTTGGGACCGTCATCGAAGTCATCACACCGGCTAGCAACTTTTGGTATCTTCTTTTTAGTCGGTCTAGGAGAACATTTCAGCATGTATAGGCTAATATGTTTTGTTGAAATTTGGTATGTAAACTTTTAGCCATGCGAAAATGGCATAAATGTTCGGTTGGATTTGGTTCTATAATGTTAGGTCGTAAGTCTTGGTAATTCGATTTTTATGCCATATGTCATGGTTGATTATTTTTGGTGTTAAAATTCATGATATGGCAATAGTGTAGTAGGGAGATGTTTGACAATGATTAGCCTTTGGCATGGCTAGTCATGATCATAATTTGTGATATGTATGATGAATTACTAGTTAGATCAAGGAGAAATCACGAAATAGGCATAGTTGCTTTAGTAACAGATGCTGGCAGCAGCAGTGACGTGAGATTGAAAAATCACTAAAAATAGTAGGAGTGGAATTAATTAATGAATAAATTATGTAATCGAAGCTCGATGAGTCTATTTTCATATAGAAGAAACGAAACGACCATATGAGCTGTATGTTAGGAGATAATTGAACTCTTGTGAAACAGGGCCAGAGCGATTTCTGGATTCCCTATTCCGACTTTGGAAATTCATTATAAATTAACCAGAGATAATTAGAAGTCATGCCATATGTTCATAGATTCCCCTTTGAGTCTAGTTTCTATAGAAACAAACGACATCAGTATTGAAGCCCTGTACAGGGAGATATCCAAGTCGTAATGCGCAAAGGTCAGTGTAGTCGATCCCTGTAACATGGGAGACTTTGACTAATAAACTGTACTAATTGGCCCAACCAAAAATTCTAGAAAAAAAATATGTAGATGGGTATATGAGTCTAGTTCCAGGGAAAATTTACGGAACTGGATTTCGAGTTTCAGAACTCAAGATATGATTTTTAAAGCGACTAGTACGCAGATTGGCAGCTTGTCTGGGAATTTTTTTTATAAGTGGTTTGAAGTCTGTTAACACCTCGTGTTCGACTCCGGCAACGGTCTCGGGTTCGGGGTGTTACAGTTATGGTTGATAGAGTGTGTAAGAATTGTCCTTTGATGATTCGAGATTTGTGCTTTTCGGCTGATTTGATGTTGCTGCCATTTGATGAATTCGACATAATTCTGGGTATGGACTGGCTGACTTTACATGATGCTATTGTGGATTGTAAGAGCAAGACCATTGATCTACAGAGCCAGAATGGTGAGGTTATTCAGATTGAATCTAGTGATTTGAATAGTTTACCAGTAGTGATTTCTTCGATGCTAGCTCAGAAATATGTGAGAAAAGGTTGTGAAGCTTATTTTGCCTATGTGCTTAACAGTAAAATGGCTGAAAGAAACATTGAATCAGTGCCAGTGGTATGTGAGTATCCAGATGTGTTTCATGAAGAATTATAGGGTTTGCCACCTATTCAAGAGGTAGTGTAACATCCCAAAATAGGGCCTTAATGGAACAGTGGTTGCGAAACCACGAATCCGAGATAGAAAAGTTTATTCCAATTAATTTTATAAATTACCAAGTGATTAGATGCATGTGTTAGAGTATCGATGGAAAATGTTATAGATAGCATGCTTAATTTATCTACTAGGGCTTAATTGCAAAAGTTGATAAATATGAGTTTTAGATGCTAAAGGATTAAATTGAAGAGTATAATTGAAGTAGAGGTCCTTAAATGATAATTAGACCATTAGGTTTTCAAGGACAAAAATGGGCATACATAGATAAAAATAACTAAAATTTTAATGAAGGGTATTTTAGTCATTTGGCAATTAAAAGATTTAAAAAGGGAAAAAGACGGCAAAATGTGCCCATCTTCTTCATTAGGCCAAAATTTCAAGTGTTCTTCATAGCTAGGGTTTTGTCAAGCTTCCAAGCTTCATAGTAAGTGATTCCAAGCCCCATTTTTAATGTTCTTTATGTTTTTGAAGTCCCGGTAACTTGATTTAGCTTATTCTAGCAATAATTTAACCTAGGGCTCATATTTGGAAAAATACCCATAGGTGAAATGTGTTTATTTTGATGTTTTATGGTAGAATATGAAGCTTGAAATTATGTTAAACGACTTGAGCTAAGCGATTTTAAGCGAAAACGAGTAAAACGACATAATTGAAAAAAATACCTAATGGTCATAAGTACATGTTAGAGTGGTAATTTGATGTTTTCGTAGGTAAATAAATGATCAGCATGTCATAAAACATAAGAATTAGGGATAAAGTTTCATTTCCGAGCCTTGGGGCAAAAGTGTAAATATGCAAAAGTTTAGGGGTAAAATCATAATTTTTCCAAAGTTAAAGTTAAGGACTGTTTTGATAAATGTGAATATTAAATAAGTTAAATTTGCTATTATAGATCAAGAAGAACAAAATTTGGGGTTAGACCAAGAAAAGAAAAAGGTTGAGGACTAAATCAAAATATTTGATCGTATTTTGTATCGAGGTAAGTTTACGGTAAATAAATGCAATGTTTTATTATTTATAATTAATGATGTTATTTTTCAGCATCTATATATTTATTTTGTAAATTTATTCCTTGATGATTCAAGTAAGAATTGACGGAGAAATGATACTTAAAAGTCTTGGTTGAACCTTAGGAATGTATAGGATAAAAATGTCATGACATTAGGGTTTAAGGATACCAAGTAAGACCATGCCAAGGCATGACATTGGTAAGTTTTACAAGGTAAGGAAATCATGTAAGACCATGTCAAGACATGGCATTGATAAACTACTATAAGGTAAAGATCCCATGTAAGACCATGCCAAGGCATGGGAATGGTGAGTTCATAAAGCAAGGATACCACGTAAGACCATGTCAAGACATGGCAATGGTAAGTTTGAAAAGGAAAGGTACCCATGAATCTTTAGTATTCCAAATGGTTCAACGGAAAATTTAAAGAGTGTACCAAAGGGAAGGTAAGATAAGTCTATGTTCGAAAGATTTAGGTTATCTTGATAATTCATTTAGAATGTTGTTATTTATTTACATGCAAACTTACTAAGATTTATGCTTACACCCTTTCTTTTCTCTCTTTTTTTATAGTATCACAAAGCCAATTCAGAAAATCGTAAGGACGTCGGGGATTGCCTCACACTATCAACGAGCTATCTCGGTATTTTGTGACTAGAAATACTTTAAGTTATGGCATGTATAGGGACTTGGCTATTTTGTGTGTATGTCCTTATGATATGACTAAAGAATGGTATGTGAATACTTGGTAATGATTAGCTTATGATAACTAAATAAGAACATATTTTGGTATTATGTATACCTAAATGAGGTTTGATGCAAAGAAACGATGAAAGAGTAAGAGTTGGCCATGGAACAGTTAGGAAATAGCAACAGTGATGTGGTTTTGAAAAATCACTAAAAATTTTAGAAATGGAATTAAATGGTGAGTGAGACATAGAATTAAATATCATTGAGTCTATTTTCATAGTTAAGAAACAGAGTAAGTAAAGGAAGTCTATATTCTGAGATATTTAAATTTCTGTAAGACTGGTTTAGAGTGACTTCTTGATCCCCTTTTCCAACTTTGGAAACTCACTAGAAATTTTAAAAAAAGAAGTATAAGTCAAATTTTATATGTATAGATTTATTAGTGAGTCTATTTTCATTAGAAACAAACAGAAACATTATCTGATTTCTGTAAAATGAGATAATCAATTGTTAGTGAAGAGAGGTCAGGTCCGATGAACTACAAAATAGGGGAAAAATTAATGAATAAACTGTACTAATTGGCCAAACCAAAAATTCTATAAAACTTATGGTAAGAAGATATATGAGTTTAGTTTCATTGAAAATTTACGGATTTAAATTTCAAGTTTTGTAACTCGAGTTATAATTAATTTAGCGACTGTTATGCAGATTGACAGTTTTATTATGAATAGTGAAATAAATTGTTTTGATTTGTGTAATTAATTGAAAAATTTTTAATATTCCTGGTTTGGTTCCAAACCGTTGCAATTTCACATTTTAGGGCCTCGGGGGCCCTTTTTATGGATTTAGTGGATGAATACGAGCGAATTAATTTAAAAAAATAAAAAATTATGCCCCGAACAAGTAAGATAAGTGTGGTAATGCCTTGTGCTCGACTCCAGTGACGGTCTTGGGTAAGGGGTGTTACATTTATTGATATTAGAGAAAGAGTTTAGTCGGTTCTAGGAATATTTTAGTATGAGTAAGAGTCTAGCAATACATGCCATACTTATATTTTGATAGTGTGTGTAACACCTCAAACACTTGGCTAAATCTGGTGTGTTGCATCAAAGCATCGTTCAAAAATTGAGTTGTCGGTAAAAGTTTATTTCTAAAAGTAAAACCTTTTGTATGGGGTTAGCAAATCATCTCGTCACAAACGTTTGCTCAAAATATTTTCCTTTGGGATATTAATTCAACTTAAATCGCGAATGCTCTTTTGAAAACTTTGTTGTTTAAAGCTCTTGTTCTTTAGAAAACTGTGAATAGTTTGAAAACTCGAGTTTTCCTAGACTAGAAGTTTAATATAAGAAATCAAAAGCCCATTAAAAGTTAAAAACCCCCAAATGGCCTTATTACATAACTAAAACCCAAATACGAAAGCTTAAATAAATTGAGTTATTAACAACCAACCTGCGGACGTGTGGCCACCACTGAGTCCCTCGCGGCTCCAAATCGTCTAAGGCTGGGGATTACTTGCACAGTAAAAAGAAGGGTGAGTTTACGAAAACTCAATGTGTAATCCCCTATCGGTCAATAGTAACAGTGCATACAGTAACGGTCTGGGCCTGAGCCCTATTCATTAACAGTACAGTCAGGGCCTAAGCCCTATGCAGTAACAATATGGGCCTATACCCAAAATAGTATAATCACAATACAGGTATGCAACCCAACCCAATCCATCCTACTCACCACCCTTACCAACCAACTCACCATGTAGGGATTAAATCGACCTACCTAGCCAACTCACCAATATCGTAGGGTAGCTGCTAATAGTAACGCATCAAAGCTGCTAATAGTAACGCAGCAAAGCTGCTAATAGTGGTAAATGTGGCGTAGCCACTAATGTCAAAATACGTGTCAAAGCCACCAGAACAGTACTTCCTCTAAATCAGAATCCCAACCCCAATGCAGTATGTCATGTCATGGTTTCATACTCAGATACAGTTATGCATATATCATACACTCATCAATTAACCTACCTTTAAGGTATAACAGTCATTTCCACCCATTAGGGGTAGAATAGTAATTTTTACCCCTCAAGGGTGTTTTGGTCATTTTACCCTCTAAGGTCTTGGTACAGATAATCGACCTCTTGGAATGTCCACAGTCGCCTCGAGCGACTTAAGTAACCTAAACAGACCTAATGGTGTAAATGGGCCTAAGACCCATTATTCGGCCCAAGTGGGCCCACACGCTCGTATGGCCCACTTAGCCCAAATTTAGCTAGGGCTATGTGACCTACATAGCCCAGTTCAAAATTTATCACTTACCATGGATTTAATCTGTATGGGGCCCATGAGCCAATTGGGCCCTCCTGGCCCGTTTCGACCTAACGAAGCCCTTAACGGCCTATGCCATGCACATGACATGATAAGCCCAACTACTTCCCACCTATCAATTAGATTTACACAAGTGGGCCCATTCGGCCCATTTGACCCATCAAAGCCTGTCAAGGCCCAGTACACGAGAACGCTCGTGGTGGCCTCTAAAGTCTATCGCCCATGGTTTGTGGGCTCAGTTTACCCCACGAGCAGTCGTACGCTCGTGAGGCCTCATATGCCAAAGTTTCGGCTTTTCAGGTTTTGCCGATTTCCAACAAAGAAGGGCGTGAATACACACCTGTTTATGAGAACACGCTGAAGTCCACGATCACCAACTTTGGCACGTCCTGCATTGAGTCTTAATCACTTCCCCCCTCACCAACTCATCTGGTTCGCTCTATTTAAAGCCAGCTTCTCACCAATGCTCATGTTAGCTTCCCGATATGGGATTACTTTCAACCATTAGGAAAATTCCTTATTTTTCTTTTTTTTGTGACCACTTCAACCACAGAGTTCCAGTCCAACTCCACCTCCTACCCTGCTCAAATAGAAAAATAAATACTCCATTGTGCATCCCAGGACTTGAATCTCAGACCTCACAGTTACACAACATGCCACCTTGCCACTCCACCACGGGCTCTTTCTGTGTCACAAAATATCCTCAATTAATTATAAGGTCTATATGCCAAAGTCCAGGTTCCTTTAAAAGAAAAACCAAAATAAATTGCAAGAGCCAAGAGTTGAACCCAGGCTCCCTTGCAACCTTAATGATGCCACAACCACTAGACCACATGCTTCCTTGTGTCATTTACTTAACACAATAATTTAAAAGGCCATCATTCAAGCATCCAGGGTTTTATTCACTTAAAACCAAAATTTTTGCTAAAGCCCAGGTTTGAACCCAAGATTTCTCAGAAACTTCATAGAGCACTTAACCACTGAAGCAGATACACAGTTGTGTCATTTCCTTGCATAATTAACTATCTATATACAACCTCCCTACGGACCCATACTCAAGGCCTAATACTTTTAGGCCCAAATTCAGGGCGTTACAGTGGGACGACTCCTGACGATTTTAAAATGTTTTCTTTTATAGTTATAGATCTTGAATGAGTTGGTGCACATAGTGTAGAAAGTAACGCGCTTGCTCCCGCAGAAGGGACGGTGCCACCAGATAGTAGTGAAAGGCCCATTATAGTTAGTTAGGGAGGAAGGGCTCGAGAAGCCTTCTTCCAAGCTATGACTGAATGGTTTGCTGAGTTCGTTCGTACGAATCCGACCGTTAGACCTCCACCCCCTTATGATCCGCAAACTACCCATGTAGCTTCCCTAGTTACAGATACAGTTAGAAGAGAGAAGCCACCAGTTGATAAAATTAGAAAACAAGGGGCCGAAGAGTTTCGGGCTACTAAAGATGACGATGCAGAGAAAGTTAAATTTTGGCTCGAGAATACTATCAGGGTCTTTGATGAGTTATCCTGCACACCTGAGGAATGCATGAAGTGTGTTGTATCACTTTTATGAGACTCGGCCTACTATTGGTGGAAGACACTTATGTCAGTAGTACCGAAAGAGAGGGTTACATTGGATTTCTATCAAGAGGAGTTCCGTAAGAAATAAATTAGTCAGAGGTTCATCAAGTAGAAAAGAAAAGAATTCCTTGAACTAAAGTAGGGTAAAATGACAGTGACTGAATATGAACGTGAATTTGTTAGACTCAGTAATTATGCTCGAGAGTTTGTGTCTACTGAAGCTATTATGTGCAAGAGATTTGAAGATCGGCTCAATGATGATATTCGTCTGTCAGTCGGTGTTTTAGAAATAAAAGAGTTCGTCATTTTAGTTGAAAGAGCTTGTAAGGCAGAGGAGTTGCTGAAAAGAAAGAGTAAAGTTGGAATTGAGATGCAAGACACGAAGAAAAGACAGATGAGCAAGTCATTTTAGTCTACATCCAAGAGGCCTAAAGAGTTCTCTACAAGATCTAATTTTTCAGCAGGGTATTCTAGCTGAAACAGAGGTAGAAGATTTATGGGTCAGAAAGCTCAGACCACTTCAATTGCGAGTGTTGGCAGTATTCAGCCTGATAGACCCAAGTGTCCTCAATGTGGTCGCTGTCATCTAGGTTAATGTCGAGCAATTGAGACTGGTTGTTTCCGATGTGGTGCATCAGATGATTTCATTCGGGAGTGTCCTAAGATGGTTAAAAGAGAAGTAATAGCAAGTGTAAGATCAGACAATGCCCCCATTAGAGGCAGACTTCAGAGAAGTTCGGGAATAGGGGCAGCTAGACCCGATGTTAGAGCACCTGCAAGGACCTATGCTATCCATGCTCGCGAAGAGGCATCCTCTCCAATGTAATTACGGGTACATTTTCTCTTAATGATGTTAATGTTATTACTTTGATTGATCCGGGTTCGACCCATTCCTATGTTTGCATGAAATTGATGCCTAGTATGAACATGTCCATAAAGTCTACGGGATTTGTAATTAAAGTATCGAATCCATTGGGTTAGTATGTATTAGTAGAAAATGTATGTAAAAATTGCCTTTTGATGATTAGAGGTTACTGTTTTCCGACTGATCTCATGCTATTTCCATTTGATGAGTTTGATGTGATTCTTGGTATGGATTGGTTGACTGCACATGACATGATAGTGAATTATGGAAAGAAATTTACTGAGTTGAAATGCAAAAATGGTGAAATTCTTCAGGTTAATTTAGATGAATCAGATAGTTCAATTGCCATGATTTCTGTTATGTTTGCTCAGAAATGCTTGAGAAAAGGATATGAAGCTTATCTTGCTTTTGTGTTGAATAATAAAGATCCAAAGTTGAAAATTGAATCAGTGCCTGTGGTATGTGAGTTTCTTGATGTGTTTCAGGAAGAACTACCAGGTTTGCCTTCTATCAGAAAAGTTGAGTTTAGTATTGAATTGGTTCCGGTACAACATCCATTTCTATTTCTCCTTATAGAATGGCTCTAATGGAATTGAGAGAATTGAAAGTTCAGTTGCAGGAACTAACAGAGAAAGGCTTTGCAAGACCTAGTTGTTCACCATGGGGTGCACCAGTGCTCTTTGTGAAAAAGAAAGATGGTTCGATGAGATTGTGCATAGATTATCGGCAGCTTAACAAGGTGACTATTAAGAACAAGTATCCACTTCCTAGAATTGACGATTTGTTTAATCAATTGAAGGGAGCTACTGTGTTCTCTAAGATAGATTTGAGATCCGGATATTATCGGTTGCGAGTTAAAGAGTCAGATGTTCCGAAGATTGCTTTCCGGACTAGGTATAACCATTAAGAGTTCCTTGTGATACCATTTGGCTTGAATAATTCTCCTGCCATCTTCATGGACTTAATGAATCGAATTTTTAGACCTTACTTGGATAAATTTGTAGTTGTGTTCATTGATGATATCTTGATTTATTCTCATGATAATACTAAGCATTCAAAGCATTTGAGAATAGTTTTACAAACTTTGAGAGATAATCCGCTTTATGCCAAGTTTAGCAAAAGTAAGTTCTGATTATGGGAAGTTGGTTTTCTTGGACATATAGTCTCACGTGAAGGTATTAGAGTTGATCCGAGTAAGATTTCAGCCATTGTTGATTGGAAGCCTCCTAGGAATGTATCAGAGGTCAGAAGTTTTCTTGGTCTCGCCAGTTATTATAGACGATTTGTAGAGGGATTTTCCATGATAGCTACTCCATTGACAAGATTGCTACAGAAAGATGTCAAGTTTGAATGGACTGAAAAGTGTCAGTAGAGTTTTGAGAAGTTAAAGGCATTGTTGACTGAAGCTCCTGTCTTAGTACAACCAGAATCGGGTAAAGAGTTTGTAATTTACAGTGATGCATCCTTGAATTGACTAGGCTATGTACTTATGCAGAAAGGAAAGGTAATTGCTTATGATCTAGACAGCTAAAGCCACACGAGAAAAATTATCATACATAATTTAGAACCAGCAGCCATTGTATTCGCGTTGAAAATCTGGAGACATCACTTGTATGGTGAGAAGTGCCGAATATTTTCTGATCATAAAAGTTTGAAATACTTGATGACTTAGAAAGATTTGAACTTAAGGCAAAGAAGATGGCTAGAGTTGATTAAAGATTATGAACTAGTGATCGATTATCACCCGGGCAAGGCAAACGTAGTTGCTGATGCTTTGAGTAGAAAATCTTTATTTGCATTAAAAAGTTTGAACACTAGTTTAACCTTATTGGATGATGGTTCTATCTTAGTCGAATTAAGAGCTAAGCCAATATTTCTTGAAGAAATTTTTGAAGTTTAGAAAGATGACAGTGAGTTACAAGCCAAAAAAGCTCAGTGTGAGTCGGGTATAGAGTCAGATTTTTAGATCAGTTCTGACGGTTGTTTAATGTTCAGAAATCAGATGTGTAACAAAGAATGATGAGCTTATTCGAAAGATTTTAGAGGAAGCACATAGCAGTTCTTTGTCTATTCATCCAGGTATAATGATTTGAAGAAAATGTATTTGTGCGCAGGAATGATGAGAGATATCTCAGAGTTTGTTTCTAGATGCTTGATCTGTCAACAAGTAAAAGCTGAACATCAGGTACCTTCAGGTTTATTGTAGCCTATGTTAGTTCCTGAGTGGAAATGAGACCGAGTTGCCTTGGATTTTGTGACAGGATTGTTGTTGACATTGAGAAAGAAAGATGCAGTATGGGTTGTGATTGATAAGCTAATGAATTTGGCTCATTTTATTCCAGTTCGTATGGATTATTCACTTGACAAGTTGGCCGAGTTATATATTTCAGAGATAGTCAGACTACATGGAGTACCATTATCGATTATTTTAGATAGAGACCCGATATTCACTTTACAATTTTGGAAGAAGTTACAGGAAGCTTTGGGCACAAAGTTGAGTTTTAGTACAGCTTTCCATCTTCAGACTGATGGTCAGTCAGAGAGAGTTATTCAGATAATTAAGGATATGCTCAGATGTTGTGTCTTAGAATTTCAAGGTAGTTGGGAGACATATTTACCGTTGGTAGAGTTTGCTTATAATAATAGTTACCAGTCGAGTTTGAAAATGGCACCTTATGAAGCTTTGTATGGACGTAAATGTCGCACACCTTTGTATTGGACAGAGCTTAAAGAAAATCAGATTTACGGGGCTGATTTAGTTAAAGAAAGTGAAGAGAAAGTGAAAGTTATCAGAGATTGCTTGAAAGAAGCTTTAGATAGACAGAAGTCTTATGTAGACTTGAAAAGAAAAGAGATTGAGTATCAAGTTGGTGACAAAGTGCTCTTGAAAGTATCTCCATCGAAGAAAGTCTTTAGATTTGGCAAGAAAGGCAAACTAAGTCCACGTTTTATTGGACCGTTTGAGGTGATTGAAAGAGTTGGACCATTTGCATATATGTTAGTTTTTCCACTAGAGTTAGAGAAGATTCATGATGTGTTCCATGTGTCCATGTTACGTCGTTATCGTTCTGATCCTTCACATGTGATTTCCCAGACAGAGGTTGAGATTCAGCAAGATATGACTTATGGTGAAGAACCGGTAAAGATTTTAGCTCGAGAGGTCAAGCAACTAAAGAACAAAAGTATTGCACTTGTGAAAGTATTATGGAATAGGCATGGGGTAGACGAGGCTACATGGGAGCCTGAAGAGGTTATGTGAAAATAGTATCCAAATCTTTTCACAGGTAAGATTTTTGAGGACGAAAATCCCTAAAGGGGGGAGAAATGTAACATCCCAAAATAGGGCCTAAACGGAATAGTGGTTGTGAAACCACAAATCTGAGACAAAAAAGTTTATTTCGATTAAGTTTTATAATTTACCGAGTGATTAGATGCATGTGTTAGAGTATCGATGGAAAATTTTATAGATATCATGCTTAATTTACCTACTAGGGCTTAATTGAAAAAGTTGATAAATATGAGTTTTAGATGCTAGAGGATTAACTTGAAGAGTATAATTGAAGTACAGGTCCTTAAATGGTAATTAGACCATTAGATTTTCATGGACAAAAATAGACATACATAGGTAAAAATAACTAAAATTTTAATGAAGGGTATTTTTAGTCATTTGGTAATTAAAATATTAAAAAAGGTAAAATGAGGGAAAAATGTGCCCATCTTCTTCATTAGGCCGAAATTTCAAGGGTTCTTCATAGCTATGGTTTTTAATGTTCCAAGCTTCATAGTAAGTGATTCCAAGCCCCGTTTTTAATGTTCTTTACATTTTTTAAGTCTCGGTAACTTCATTTAGCTTATTCTAGTAATAATTTAACTTAGGGCTCATATTTGGAAAAATAACCATAGGTGAAATGTGTTTATTTTGATGTTTTATGGTAGAATATGAAGCTTGAAATTATGTTAAACGACTTGAGCTAAGCGATTTTAAGCGAAAACGAGTAAAATGACATAATCGGTAAAAATACCTAATGCTCATAAGTACATGTTAGAATGGGAATTTCATGTTTCCGTAGGTAAATAAATGATCAGCATGTCATAAAACATAAGAATTAGGGATAAAGTTTCATTTCTGAGCCTTGGGGCAAAAGTGTAAATATGCAAAAGTTTAGGGGCAAAATCATAATTTTACCAAAGTTAGAGTTAAGGATTGTTTTGATAAATATGAATATTAAATAAGTTAAATTTGCTTTTATAGATCAAGAAGAATGAAATTTGGGGTTATATCGAGGAAAGAAAGAGGTTGAGGACTAAATCAAAATATTTGATCGTATTTTGATCAAGGTAAGTTTGCGGTAAATAAATGCAATGTTTTATTATTTATAATTAATGGTGTTATTTTTCAGCATCTATATATTTATTTTGTAAATTTATTCCTTGATGATTCAAGCAAGAATTGACGGAGAAATGATACTTAAAAGTCCCGGTTAAACCTTAAGAATATGTAGGATAAAAATGTCATGGCATTAGGGTTTAAGGATACCAAGTAAGACCATGCCAAGGCATGGCATTGGTAAGTTTTACAAGGCAAGTAAATCATGGAAGACCATGTCAAGACATGGCATTGATAAACTACTATAAGGCAAAGATCCCATGTAAGACCATGCTAAGGTATGGCAATGGTGAGTTCATAAGGCAAGGATACCACGTAAGACCATGTCAAGACACGACAATGGTAAGTTTAAAAAGGAAAGGTACCTGTGTATCCTTAGTATTCCAAATGGTTCAACAGAAAATTTAAAGTGTACCGAAGGGAAGGTAAGATAAGTCCATGTTCGAAAGGTTCAGGTTATCTTGATAATTCATTTAGAATGTTTTTATTTATTTACATGCAAACCTACTAAGCTTTATGCTTACTCCCTTTCTTTTCTATCTTTTTTTATAGTATTGCAAAGCCAATTCGAAAAATCGCAAGGACATCAGAGATCGCCTCACATTATCAACGAGCTATCTCGGCATTTTGTGACTAGAAATACTTTAAGTTATGGCATGTATAGGGACTTGGCTATTTTGTGTGTATGTCCTTATGATATGATTAAAGAATGGCATGTGAATACTTGGTAATGGTTAGCTTAAGATAGCTAAATAAGAACAAGTTTTGGTATTAATACTTGGTAATGATTAGCTTATGATAGCTAAATAAGAGCAAGTTTTGGTATTATGTATGCCTAAATGAGGATTGATGCAAAGAAACTATGAAAGAGTAAGAGTTGGAGATGGAATAGTTAGGAAACAACAGCAGTGATGTGGTTTTGAAAATTCACTAAAAATTGTAAAAATGGAATTAAATGGTGAATGAGATATAGAATCAAAGATTATTGAGTCTATTTTCATAAGAAAGAAATAGAGCAAGTAAAGGAAGTCTATATTCTGAGATATTTAAATTTCTGTAAGACTGGTTCAGAGTGACTTCGTGATCCCCTGTTCCAACTTTGGAAAATCAATAGAAATTGTAAACAAATAATTATAAGTCAAATTTTATATGTATAGATTCCATAGTGAGTCTATTTTCATTAGAAAAAATAGAAATATTATCCTATTTCTTTATAATAAGATAATTGATTTTTAGTGAAGAGAGGGCAGGTCCTCTGAACTGCAAAATAGGGGAGCTTTTAATGAATAAACTATACTAATTGGGAAAACCAAAAATTCTGGAAAAATTATGGTAAGAAGATATGTAAGTCTAGTTTCAGGAAAAAAATTATGGGTTTAAATTTTGAGTTTTGTAACTCGAGTTATAATTAATTTAGTGACTGTTATGTAGATGGACAGTTTTATTTTGAATAGTGAAATAAATTGTTTTGATTTGTATAAGTAATCGGAAAATTTGTAATGCTCCTAGTTTGGTCCCGAACCATTCCAATTGCACGTTTTAGAGCCTTGGGGGCCCTTTTTAGGGATTTATTGAATGAATGCGAGCGAATTAATTTTAAAAAAATAAAAAAATTTATGCTCTGAACAAGTAAGATAAGTCTGGTAACGCCTCGTGCTCGGCTCCGGCAACGGTCTTAGGTAAGGGGTGTTACAGGTAGAGTTTGGTATTGAGTTAATGCTTAGGATGAATCCGATATCTATTGCTCCGTACAGAACGACACCTACTAAATCAAAAGAATTTAAAGCTCAGTTGTAAGAGTTGACATATAGAGGTTTCGTGCGACCGACTTTCTCTCCGTGGGGTGCACCTGTGTTGTTTGTAAAAAAGAAAGACGGGACTATGAGAATGTCCATCGACTATAGATAGCTTAATAAGGTTCCTATAAAGAATAAGTATCCGTTGCCACGGATTGAAGATCTGTTTGACCAACTGAAAGGGGCTATAGTGTTTTCGAAGATAGATTTGAGATCAGGCTATTATCAGTTGCGAGTTAAAGACTTTGATGTGCCAAAGACTGCTTTCCGAACAAGGTATAGCCATTATGAGTTTTTAGTTATGCCTTTTGGATTTACTAATGCACCTGCTGTTTTCATGGATTTGATGAATCGGATCTTCAAACCGTATCTGGATCGATTTAATGGTTGAGTTTATAGATGACATTTTGATCTACTCTCATAATGAAATTGAACATGCCGAACATTTGAGTCTTGTGTTACAAACTTTGCAAGATAAGCAGTTGTATGCGAAGTTCAGTAAATGTGAGTTCTGGTTAAGCGAAGTCAGTTTTCTGGGCCATGTTGTATCAGCATTGGGTATTCGGGTTGATCCGAGCAAAATTTTAGCTATACTTGATTAGAAACCTCCGAGGAATGTTTTTGAAGTCTGAAGTTCTGTAGGACTTGCTGGTTATTATAGATGATTCGTGAAAAGTTTCTTTATGATTACAGCCCCGATGACGAAACTATTGCAGAAAGATGTTAAATTCGAGTGGTCAGAAAAGTGCTAGAAAAGTTTTATCAGTTGAAATCCCTATTGACCGAAGCTCCAGTACTAGTTCAGCCATAATTGGGCAAAGAATTTGTTATCTATAGTGATGCACCTTTAAATGGTTTGGGTTGTGTTTTGATGCAGAAGGCAGAGTTATAGATTATGCCTCGAGACAGTTAAAGGCACATGAAAAGAACTATCCGACACACAACTTATAATTGGCGACTATTGTGTTTACATTGAAAATATGGCGCCACTATCTGTTCGGTAAGAAATGTCATGTTTATTCTGATAAAAAAAAGTTTGAAATACTTGATGAATCAGAAAGATCAATTGCTAAAAGACTATGAACTTATGATTGACTATCACCCGAGTAAGGCTAATGTTGTTACTGATGCTTTAAGCCAAAAATCACTGTTTGCTTTGCTTGTAATGAATACGCATTTGGCTATGTCTGATGATAGTTCGATAATAGATGAATTAAAAGCAAGACTGTTATTTGTTTAACAAATTTGTGATGCGTAGAAGGTTGATAATGAGTTGATAGCAAAACGAGCTCAATGTGATTCAAATGCTGATTCAAAATTCAGAGTTGATGCTGAGGGTTGTTTGAAGTTCAAAAACCGAATATGTTTCCTGAGAAATTTAGAGTTAATTCAAATGATTTGAATGAGGCTCACAGCTGTCGATTATCTGTTCACCCAGGTAGTACAAAGATGTATAATGATCTGAAACAACTTTACTGGTGGCATGGTATGAAACGAGATATTTCTGACTTTGTTGTAAGATGTTTAGTCTGTCAACAAGTAAAAGCTGAGCATCAGGTACCTTCTAGATTGCTTTAGCCGATTATGATACCTGAGTGGAAGTGGGACAGAGTCACGATGGATTTTGTATCTGGTTTACCGTTGACACCGAGCAAGAAAGATGAATTTGGGTTATTGTTGATAGATTGACTAAATCGACTCATTTTGTTCTGATACGTACAGATTACTCGCTTGATAAGCTGGCTGAATTATATGTTTCTCAGGTTGTGAAATTACATGGTTTTCCTATTTCTATTGTTTCGGATAGAGGTTCGAGGTTTACATCACGGTTTTGGAAGAAACTACAAGACGCACTAGGTACGAAATTACATTTCAGCACTCCTTTCCATCTGAAAATAGATGGTTAGTCTAAGTGAATCATTCAGCTACTTGAGGATATGTTGAGATGTTGCATTCTCGAGTTTGAAGGTACGTGGGAACGATACCAATCTCTGATTGAATTTGCGTATAATAATAGCTTTCAGTCGAGTATCAAAATGGCACTTTATGAGGCTTTGTATGGTCGTAAATGTCGTACACCATTGTACTGGACTGAGTTCAGTGAAAATAAGATACACGGGGTCGATTTGATCAGAGAAATTGAACAGAAAGTAAAAGTGATCCGTGACAGTCTGATAGCAGCATCAGATCGTCAGAAATCATATGCGGACTTGAAACGTAAAGATATAGAGTTTTAGATCAGAGATGAAGTTTTCTTAAAAGTCTCACCATGGAGAAAATACTCAAATTCGATTGCAAAAGCAAATTGAGTCTGAGATTCATTAGGCCGTATGAGATTATGGAGCGTATCGAGCCAGTTGCTTATAGACTATTGTTGCCACCTGAGTTGGAAAAGATCCACAATGAATTCCATGTTTTGATGCTTCGTAGATATCGATCTGACCCTTCACATGTGATTAGTACGTCTGAGATTGAGATTAAGCCCGATATGACGTACGAAGAAGAACCGATTCGTATTCTAGCTCATGAAATTAAAGAGTTACGAAATAAGAAAATTTCGTTGGTTAAAGTACTGTGGCATAAACACGGAGGTTAGGAAGCAACGTAGGAGCCAGAAGATGAAATGAGAGAACGCTATCGGAACCTATTCACCGGTAAGATTTTCGGGGACGAAAATCCTTAAGGGGGAGAGTTGTAACAGCCCGATTTAGACCCTAATCAGAATGGTGGTTTTGGGATCACGAATTTGAGTCAGAAAAATATTTTAAAATTATTTTCTGTGTTTATTTTGTGTGAATTTATATCTGTGGAATTTTCGTGATTTAATTTTGTTGTTTAGGTATCTGATTTAATAAAAAGGACTTAATTGCTAATGGTTTCTTAAATGGGAACCTTTATGCTGTAAATAGTCCACTTATACATTAGTTGGACGGTATTAGGTTTATTATATAAAGTTTTTATATTAATTCATTAAGGTTATATTGGTAAATTAAACTTAAGTTATAATATGTTATAATATATATAATAAAACATAAAACAAAGTTAATATATGTGTTTTATCATTTTTCTTGCCAAAACTAAAACAAAGAAAAGAAAGAAATATAAAAGCTAGTGTTCAACACTTATTCAAGCTCAATCAAGGTTTGTTTTTGTTCGGTTTTTGATAATTTCTACGTTTTTGAGATCGTTGCTTCGAGTACTACAAAACCCATGCTTGAATTTTTGATTTTGATGAATATTTTGAGTTACGCCATTGATGAGAGCTTGTGATTTTTTTTGTTTGATGATGAAATATGAAAGATATGTTTTAGATTAACATGTTTTGTATTGGAGTTTTTGATGATTTTGAGTAATTAGGACTAAATTGCAAAAATAATAATTTGAGGGACTAAAATGTGAAATAAATGAATTATATGAGCTTGTATGGATATGGGGAATATTCGGCCTAGCTTGGATATGGAGAAATTTTGTGTATTTTGTGTTTTGTACAATAGGGACTAAATTGTAAAAATTGTAAATGCCAGGGGTAAAATGGTAATTTGCCCATTTATGTGTTTTTGGACTAAATTGAATGAAAATATGTTTGAATGGGCTTAATTTTAATATGTTTAGATCAAAAACCAAAGAAATCGGATTTGGATCGGGGAAAAACGAAAGTTTTCGACTAGTCGCTCCGTTCCGTTTTACATCGTTCGGGGTAAGTTTATAAGCAAATAGACGTGTTTAATTGTAGTTAAATGCTAGATATATATGCTATTATGAAATATATGAATTTATAGTTGTTATGGTCGAATATGAAAAGGCTTGACTACTACATCTCTGAATTCGTTTCGTCCGAGTTACGACGCCCGAAAGCCCCGTATGAACCTTAGGAATAGTTAGGATACATATGTCATGACATAGGATTCTGATTTATGTGTGCGAGTAAGACCATGGTATCGATATGTGATTTCGATATATGTGTGCGAGTAAGACCCTGTCTGGGACAGTGGCATCGATATGTGATTACATGTAAGACCACGTCTGGGATGTTGGCAATGTACGACATATGTGTGATTATCCCCAAATGGTTCATCGGGCAAAGGTAAATTGAGTTCGAATGTGTAAAACGAGCTAAATGCTAGGTATGAATTAACTTGTTACCTACTTGAGAAAAGGTAAGTAAACACCTTGGCTATTTGTTACAAATCTTATAAAGTGCAAATAAAGAAAAATATGTGTATGTGATATGTGTATTTGGTTTTGTGAATAAGTAGCAAGTATGTTATGAAAGTTCTTATATATATGTATATATGATGAGATATATTCGGTTATATGATTAGTATGTGTATATGAAACTATATTGTGACACATGAGCTTATGTGTTTATGGTATGTGAACTAGGTTTGTGATGATTATTTGGTTGTGAAAGTTAAATGGTGAAATGATAATTAGTTAGATGAGCATTCGACCAAAGTGATATTTAAGAACGAAGGTACATATAATATGAATTTTATATGTTTGGATTCGAATGTGTTATAAAATTATAAGTTGTCTTGGTTTAATTTGGTTGATAATGTTATTGAGTTTTTTATTTGCTTACGACTTACTAAGCTTCCAAAGCTTACTCTGTGTTTTTATGTGTGTTTCTATTTTTTTTAGATTTAGGATTCAAGTTACAAGCTCGGGGATCGTCAGCAAAGTCTATCACACTATCTACAACTTCTGTATTTAAACAATCAAACTCGAATTATGGCGTGTACAGGCTGGAATGTGTTTTGATATGTTGGATTTTGGTTTTGTATAATTTGAGCCATGCGAAAATAGATTAATTTCCATGTTAATTTCAGTTATGTTTGCTTATGTTTTGAGTTTATTTTGGCTATGGTATCTTATGCTATGGATGAATAATATTTGTGATATGTTTTTTGTGGTGCATTGAAGTTGATTAGTAATTTGGATGTGTTTTGAAAGATTCGACTATAGTATACCTATAAGTATGAACTATATTTGCTATGTTACTCTCGATTAAAATGATTTGGCTATGACTTGTAATAATAATAATAATAATAATAATAATAATAATAATAATTTCATGTGGTTGACAAGTACATTCGGTTGATTGTTGAAATAAGATAATGAATATATGTTTGGATATTAGTTCGGTATATATATACTTGTGATATGTGGTTGATTATAATGCTAATGGTTGTTTGTACAATTGGTCATGTTAATTTTGTTATTCAGTTATTATTTCCATGTGATATATGCTTTAGAGTTGGTTGATGATTACGGGTATATATATAAATATTTGTAGATGAAAAATCGGCAATGGTGTACATATATGTATATTCATAGTTGTATTTAATTGACTCAACCATGTTTCATGATAACATAAAATATATATATGTGTAATTATAATATGGATGATATGTTTACGGGTTTTGCTATATAAATTCATTGGTTACTTGTAAGATTTATGTTTTGAATATATGACAACTTGTGATTCGGTATTTTTTATATAAATATTATGCACATGATGAATGGATTTTATATATATATTTAACTCATCTTAAGGTAGATATTTATATAGGTAAACTTTGTTATTCGAATAAACAAAAGATAAATACGGTTTTTGTATCAATCTCTAATGGTATATTATTTTACAATTCTAGTTAGTTTATTTAAGTAGTATAATTTGGTTGGTAAGTACACTCAATAGAATGTGAATTTAGGTAATGAAAATGTTGATTGATGATTTGGCTTTTGCACTTATGTAATTAAGTATATAATGTTTCGGTTTGATATATGTAAGTGTATAAATATGATGTTGAATATATGTATTTAGTTTTAGTGAATAAATATGGTTGTTCGAGGTATTTTGGTTGAGGTTCATTATTGACTTATATTTTAATATGATTTGTATATTATATTATGGTTAATAAAATCATGCTTATTATTTTAATTGAACTTATGTTTTATATATATATATAAATATGACTTCTATAAATGTGTGGTTGTTTGAAAATGTGTTTTTGTTCGTTAATGCCTCGTAATCGTAATCCGACGACGGATACGGGTTAGGGGTGTGACAGTTCACGCTTTCGCCTAGCCGCCGAAAGCCTAAACTAGCTTTTCCTTTCCTTTTTCCTTTCTTGTCAAAGGCTCCAACGAATTTGATTCTTCACTAAAATAAATCATACAGAAAATACAATTAATATTCAACCATAGACTCACCTAAAACAACCAACAACACAGGTCTAAGTTAGTTCCTGCTGGAACTGAAATTTTTGACTAGCCTAGCCAAAACGTAGAAATATCAATTCCTACTCATTCCCTTTTCTTAAAATCAATACTCTAAACTACTCAAAAACTTGGTTTTAATATTTCGACATACAATGGCCATCTTTTGTTAAAACTTAATAAAACCTTAAAAATTTTAATGAAACTTTAAAGAGAGTTTAGAAACCTTCTAATCACATAAAATTGAGTTGAAAAACACTTTGAAACATTAATTACATTAAAAATGCCAGATTTCACCATTAATGACCCAAATTCTGACATTTACACAATTTAATAACTTAAAACTCGATTTAAATAGCTAGATTACATTAAAAACTAATAGAAAAATGAAACATTGCCTTAGTTGGGGAAAGAACGAACGTTTGGTGCAAATCCAAGAAAACCCACAAGTTACACAATAGTAAAATCAGTAGTGTTTTTTATGCTTTTTGTGGAATTTTAGGGAGGTTTAATGCTTGAAAGATGATGAAAATCAAGAGAATTGAAGTTTGGAAAGTCAAATTGGGTGAATGGTGTTTAGGAAATTCAAGGGATGACAACAAGAGATGGGGGGAAATAATTTTCGTGAGTTTATTATATGTAGGTGGGGGAAAAAATAAGGCAATTTTTAAAACTTTGGGATATTTACCTTTGTGGTACTCCTAACTTTGACCTAATTTTCAAAACAACCTACTTTTTAAATTAAAGGTCTTTTCTATATTATTTTCAAAAATTGATTTAAGTTCCTAAAAGCTATAGTCGAATATATTTTCAAGTTACCATATTTCTAAATTTCTGAACTCATTTTAAGCTAAAATCCCTAAATTACCCTTGAAACTTCTAGCCCAATTTTTGGGTGTCACATGGTGATAAATTAGAGAAGATGTTTGAGGTCATCAAGTGGTTGAAGCTTCTATCTTACTTTAGTATCTCAACGTATGATATTCTACCATTTTCTGTCACTTCTGAAGAGCATAAAAAAATTAATTTATTATCAACATGCTTAATAATATTTGGAAAAATATTCCATGGAAACTCGATCTTTCATGAGTTTGGAAACCACATTACGTCCTTTCGAAATCTTTTACTTAGTAAATACACATTTTACTGATCCTTATTTACTAAGGGTTTCTTAGCATTCGTGTGAGGTAACAGGGACGTGTTAGGTTTGAAACAGTTTAATCACACAAATCTAAAAACTATGCAGATAATAGAGCCTGGTTAGGGTTGTCATGCAACTTGCAATTTAATCGGGTTAGGATCTAAATTGAGCATGCACATTTCAATTATGCGTCCACTAGCCGTCGACTGGTTAAGATCGCATAGCTAATTCAGGTGCATTTCAATCACGTATGAACGAAATACAGGCTTGATTTTAATTGAAAACATGATCGATTGAGGCACAAACATCATAAGCATGAATCTAATAAATGTTATTTAATCAAAGCAATCATCCTAGCTTAAATAAAATTAAGCTATAATTTTTGTAAACAATAACATTGAACACATAGCTAACATTTTTAAATTCAATTAAATAAAAGAAAAATTAAACCAAATTCAGAGTGGCTGTCACCCAAGACTCTGACTAACGAGGCTTCTTCGTTCCTTTGCTTCGCTTATTTGCTGATGGCTCTCCAAGGTGGCCGACCAAGGGTTATTTAAGAAGCTCAAATGCTAAAATCTTTATGAAAAGATGATAATAGGTGTGGGGAGAAAAGAAGAATGCTAAGAGAATTTAGGAAGGAGAGAATGATGAATGATGAGGGATAATTAGAAATGCGAGAATAAGGTCTTATTTATAGGTGAGGAGAAGGGGATAGTTTACTAAAAATAAGAGTTTTCATCTTTTGAAGCATCTTTCATGGGTGGCTGGCCATAAATTCAGAAAGTTGAGCTGATTTTTGCTTTATTTTTGGTCTATTTGAGTGCCACAACAACTCAGGACTGAGACTCGATCAAGTGCAAATCTTCAGGTAAATCTTTAATTTCTTCAACTCTTGAAGGACCTTGTGCAATTAAACCAAAAAGTGGTTTATGGACAGCCATGTGCAGCCGAATTTTTGGTTGACTTGGTCCCCAAGTTGGATGGTTTTGTAATCCAACAAAGCTATCAGACCTGTCCAGAATAAATCAACAAGTTATAGGACCAAAGAATAAAATTATCTAATTTAATTTATTAATTTAAAACCCAAATTATTAATGAAAATATTTTAAAATGAATTATTAAATATAATTTTATATTTTAATTTAATAATGCATGGCCCACTTTATGTCTTAAAAAATATAATGTATTCAAATTAGTATAAAATAAGCCATTTATTGCATGAAAACTATATAATAAAGCATAAAATCACATTTTAATAATTTCTATGTCCTAATTTCATATTTTCACATATTTCATTAATTTATTACTTAGTTTTACCAACGGATTTAAGTAAAAAGGTGATAAATTACATAGGAAAATTTCTATATATTTTTTTCCGTTTACACACCCCCAAACTTAAATCATTGCTCATCTCGAGGAATGTTTATGCACAACAAAAGGTCTTGCTAAGGCAAAAATTGCTAATTGTGTAAGTAGCATCAATATATATCCCATAATCATGCATTAATAACTTCATGCTCTTTGATCTTCTTTATTAACAACTAATTCATATGCAAACATTCCTTAAGATTACCCTAAGCTTCAAAATATGCCAACATGAATCATAGTTTGCATGTATGTCACAGCCGTAGACAACATTCTTCATTCAACATAATTTCCTATCAATCAAGCAAATAATCACAAGGCTTATTTATGATCTTCATATGTTGAACTTAGGACTTCCTCTCCATTAATGTAGTTGACATAATTATGAAATTAATGGTCTTTTATAAAGTTGTAATGGGGCTCGGTTAAAGGTAGGGATTTTAAGAGATGGGACATTTCGGTTTTGAAAAAAAAATCTTAACCTTTAACTTTGTCTTGGTTTTCTCGTAATACAACCTTTTTCTTTAAGTGAACATTTGGAACACCCCCAAACTTATTTTGATCTTAAGCTCATACATTTTTCCTTTTTGGAGACTGAGCGAACTTTTCTTCGCTCTTTTTTTTTAAGCATGAGCACATACATCTTTTTGAAAATTCCCTCCAATGTTGATTACTAAGAAAAATTTAGCTAAGATGGATGCACAAAATTAGGATAACTTAAAAAGATGGTAATTAGCTTATAATGTGGGTTCATTGCAATAAACAGGCCTTTAAGCTCAAAATTACAGTTTCAGGGGTCTAATATCATAAGGTTGGCTTGAAAAGGCTCAAACGGTCCAAAGAAATAGTGCCTATATCATTTTAGATTTTTATGTCCCCTAGGATTTCACCTCAAGAAAATTATTAAGTCAATTCTAAAGATATAAACCTTCATGCATGTCTAATCTCAAAAGGAACTAAGTTTTCATGGCAAACATTACTAAGGCTAAGATCATACAAGCATTCCATTTTTCATGATAACATACTTTCACACAGATAAAATCATCATTCATACTTGCATACAAATTATCTCATTAACAAAAAATATCTCTAAACATTCATTTATTAAAACATACTTATGAAAGAAATGATTGAAACATACTTGAAATTTTCTTTAAAAGTTTGAGCAATTTATTTGCCTTACCCCCTTTAAAAAGAAGCAATGTCCTCATTGCAAGAACAAAGTAATGAATGAAAATTGAAAACCATGTAGGGTTGTAAAGAAAGAGAGGTGAGTCATTAAGACTGCTTAAATACCAAGTCTTTCCTAATAACCCAATCCTAGACATGTTCATTCCCATTACCACATCATTTAGTCTTTTACTTTCTAAAGAAGTGTTAAGTTTATTCATGCTTGTTATGTTTTATTCTACACAAATTAAATCCTAATTACGAAAGAAATAAATTCCTAAGGACCTAAAAATAAATAAATAATCAGACAAAAATCCCTCCTTTTATTTTCTTGACTCATTCCCCTTGCCTTTTTCAACTCCATCTCCGCTTGCATCGTCAGTATCTTCTGTCCATGTCTCAAAGATAGCATCTGGGAACTCAGGAACAAAAGTATTAGAGATATTCTTAAAACAATTTTGAATTGAGTCATCTCTAATTTTTGCATATTTCCAGTAAGTTTGTTGTTGATTATGCATGAACTTGCACATATCCATCAAAATTGACAACTTCGATGTCCTTGAAGTACTTGCAGAAGTTAGCATGAGAGTTGTATATTCAGGTTCAAGACTTAGCTTGACTGGTTCTTCTTCTGGCTCAACCCTTGGTTCAGGGTTTTCAGATCCTTCAACTGGTTTAGGACTGTTTAGTTCCTTATCAGATTCTTCCTCTTCAATGTCTGTAACTGAATTAGCTTTAGTCTCAGTCCTATCTGTTGATTCCTCGGTATCCGGCTCAGTTGGCTCTTCTTGCTCACCTTGATTTAGCTCATGCACCCTCCCTACTAACCTTTCAAGATCATAATTTGAAATTCAGCCTTGAACATATAGCCCTTTCAGATCTACTTGTGTTTTAACACGGGCCCTTAAGCAAAGTGAAATGATTAATAATGGGAAATAAGTACTTCCTGCTTTCTTTTTAGTACAATCATGAATCTTCTTGAGAATAATTTTCCTAACATAGACTTTTCCATCAAGATTGCATATAACAAGAGCATCCGTTCCATCGAGATGGTAGAACTATGAGAGATAGGTATAAAATTGTAGCGAACAAAATAAAACCATGCCTTTGCTACTGGTTTTAGGTATTCCTTTCGGCAAGAATGGCTCCCATACTTCCTTATAATCCATTGGAATCCCGGATTTGTCACAATATCAAGCACTTGTTGAAGAAAATCCCTATTGATATTGTTCATCATAGGGTAGTACTCATCTTCTTCAACAACAGGTAAATTAAACAAATCATTGATGAACTTAGAAGTAAGAGGTACCTTTTTCTTTCTAATGATGACCTGAGTAGCATCTTGTATCGTCAAACATGCATAGAATTCTAGAATTAGTTCATCGAGGAGTGAACGAGCATCACAAAATCATTCTTACTTGAGAGTATTGATTATCTTTCTAATAGGCACAGGAACAACCATCAAATCATTACTCTTTAAGTTAAAACCTTTTCCGGCATCATAGGTTGATGCTTGAAAATTGAATCAAATCTCTCTTTCACTTCTTCATCGATCAAAATTGAGTTTTCAGAAGTAGTCTTTGACGATCTAGTTCTTTTGCGAGACAAGGTATCTTTTCCAAAAAATTCGGCAAAGTTTTTGCTTACTGGGGAAGAAGAGAAATCAGCAAGTGGGTAGAACGTGCTACAACAGAAATTTTACGACGGTAAGAATGGTGTGGCAGTGACGGTAATGTGCGGTAGTGACGGTGATGTGTGGCAGCGGCAACAGCTATGTGTGGCAGCAACGGCAGTGCTTTGGCAATCTCTTTGCGACGGCAATAGGGAATTTTGGAAAAAGGGAAAGAGAACTAGGTTTTCCTTCCGAATTTGAGGTTTACGGCACAAAAGAGAGATTTAGGGATTTTTACGGTGTAAGCAAATTGCTTTGAGGGATATGAAAATTTGTGGAATGGAGAGGGGTTTGTATAGGGAAAAATTAGGGCATCATGTAGCAAAAAATTAGCTACATTAGGGTTACTTGGGTGGCAAGTAATGGGAGTGGCGGCTATAGGTATGGATTTTCCCTCCTTTTTGCTGTCTTGGGCCTCAAATTCAGACTGTATTTTCAGGCTTACTCAAGAGAAAAAAAACTGATTAGTACTTGGGCCAAATTTGACCCCCTTTAGAAATTTAAAATTGAAACAAAAAAAAATTAAACTTAAAAATTTTAAATCTCAATTAGAAAATTTCTTCTCAATAAATTACATTAAATTAATTCCCAGGAAAGGTTGGAGGGGTCACAGTGGTCCCGCTTAAGTTCCAATCTCCTTAGACAGAATTATTTAAATCTACTTAATTAAAAAAAATTCTAACTATTTATTTATTTGCAAAACAAGTTCATGAAAAACTAAGGGTTTGTTAATTTGAATGAGGATTCAACTCGCTCAACTTCACCATCCCAATAATGTTTGAGACGTTGACCATTAACTTTAAATGTGCCTCTGTCATTGTCGTATAATTCAACAGCTCCATAAGGATACACTTGGTAGATGGTATAGGGACCATTCCATCAGGATTTAAGCTTCCCAGGAAATAACTTCAACCTTGAATTAAAAAACAAAGCCTTCTAACCTTCTTTAAACTCGCGAGGTTGTATATGACCATCATGCCATCTTTTTTATCTTTCTTTACTCATTTTGGAATTCTCATAGGAAAACAGCCTAAACTCTTCCAAGTCATCCAGTTGTAACATCCTTCTCTCACCGGCTTGCTTAAGATCAAAGTTCCATTGCTTCAAGGCCCAGTGAGCTCTATTCTCCAACTCTAATGGCAAATGACGTGCCTTTCCAAAAACTAACTGATAAAGAGTCATTCCTAACGGTTTCTTAAATGCTGTTTGATAGGCCCATAATGCATCATCGAGCCTTCGAGACCAATCTTTTCTGCTAGGGCGTACTACCTTTTTCAAGGATACCTTTGATTCCACAGTTTACTCTCTCAACTTGCCCATTGGACTGGGGATGATAGGCAGTAGCAATCTTGTGCTTCATATCATATTTTTCAAGCAACCACTTAAGCCATTTGTTCACAAAGTGAAAACCATCATCACTAATAATAGCTCTTGGTGTCCCAAATTATGTAAACACATGCTTATGTAGGAATCGCATGACTACCTTAGCATCATTTGTAGGGTATGCTTCAGCTTGAACCCACTTAGATACATAGTCCACAACTACTAAGAAGTATTTTTTCCCGTACGAAGAAGGAAATGGGATTAAGAAGTCAATGCCCCATACGTTGAATAATTCAATCTCCAAAATGTTTGTCAAGGGCATTTCATTCCTCCTTGATATATTCCCGGTCCTTTGGCATTTATCACAGTTCTTCACATAAGCATAAGCATCTTTAAATAGTGTAGGACAAAATAAACCTGCTTGCAAAATCTTAGCTATAGTACGTGAACCACCAAAGTGTCCCCCACTTGGGAATGAATGGCAATGATACAAGATCTCAGTAATCCCACTTTTAGCTACACACTTTCAGATTATATTATCTATACACTGTTTAAACAAAATTGGATCCTCCCAAAAATAATACCGACTATCATGAACGAATTTTTTCCTTTGTTGGTATGTCATTTCTTGAGGAATTATTCCACATGCAAGATAATTGGCAAAATCAACAAACCAAGGTGTTTCATGAATTTGATTTACCTCAAACACTGTATCTTTCTCTCACAACAAATAGAACAGTTTAGAAACTTTTGAAAAATCATTGATAAAACTTTGGTAAAAATCGGCATGGCCTAAGAAACTTCTGACTCCCTTCACATTCATTAGGGCTGGTAATCTTTCAATTATGTCCACCTTTGCTTTATCGACTTCAATTCCTCTCTTCGAGATTTTATGCCCTAAGACAATCCCTTCCTTAACCATAAAATGGCATTTTCTCAATTAAGGACAAGATTCATCTCTTCGCATCTCTTCGGTACCTTAGCCAAATTACTAAAACAAATATCATAAGTGTTACCAAAAACAGAAAAATCATCCATGAAAACCTCAAGAAAATTTCGACCATATCAGTAAATATTGCCATCATGCATTGTTGAAAAGTTGTAGGTGCATTGCATAAACCAAAAGGCATTCGCCTAAAAGAAAACGTACCATATGGAAAAGTAAAGGTTGTCTGATGTTGGTCTTCTGGGGCTTCAACTATTTGGTTATACCCAAATAGCCATCTAAAAACAAAATAGAATTCATTACCTGGCAGTCGATCTAACATCTGATCCATAAAAGGCAATGAAAAATGGTCCTTCTGAGTAGATTTTTTCAACTTTCTGTAATCAATACAGATTCTCCAACCAGTAACAGTTCTCATTAGAATTATCTCGTTCTGCTTATTTTCAACAATCGTGATTCCACCTTTTTTCGGCACACACTACACCGGACTTACCCATGAACTATTAGAAATAGGATAGATGATTCCTGCATCTAACCATTTGATTACTTTCATTCTCACAATTTCTTTTAAAATAGGATTGAGCCTCCTTTTCCCATCAATTCGAGCTCTTTCCCCTTCTTCTAAAATAATATTATGCACGCAAAAAGAAGGGCTTATACCTTGAATATCAGCTATGGTCCAACCAATTGCTTTCTTAAATTTCTTTAGAACAATAATTAGTTGCTCTTCTTGATCTTTCTTCAGTTCTATTGAAATAATCACAGACAAAGTAGAACAGTCACCTAAATAAACATATTTTGTGACACCCCTAAAGTGACCCTAGTCGAAAAGTGGTTTCGGGACCACGAAATCGAGTCACAAAAATAATTAGATGTTATATTCTGTGCTTATTGTATATGGAATTTGTATGTGTGAATATTTCGTGCCTTGATTTTTATCAAGGCGGTGTTAATTTATAAGAAAGGACCCATGTGATAAGACTTGATAATGTGATAGGTGAAATTTAAAGTGGCCAAATAATGCATGAGTTATTGACATGAGGGACTTGCATGTCAAATGGACCACTTTTAATTAGTGGCCGGCCATAATGATAGTTGATAGATATTATATGCATTTCATTTTAGCATGATAATAGTTAGTGGCTTTATATTATGGAAGAAAGAATAATTAAAAGAAGAAATGGGTGATAAAAACAAAGGTGGTTCATCCTCACTCTACCATTGTCGTAACTTGAGATTAGAAAGAAAAAAAAAAAGAGAACATGCATGTAGTTCATCTTGGAGGCCGAACAAAGGAGAAAGAAAATAAAATTTGTGGCTTTGAAGTTTCGGCCATTTGGAAGCAACAATTCAAGGTGAAATTCAAGTTGTTTTGTTAATTTTTAGTATCATTGAATCCCTTACTTAATTTTCTCTAAAACCCATGAGTTAAAATTTGTTTTGGTGAATAATTGTTGTTCGGCCATGAGTTGATGAGCTAAGAAATTTGAGTTTGATGTTAGAATTTATAAATCAAGTGTTAGATGAATGCCTTTTGTGTTACGATTTTATGTGATTTTTCCTAAATTGTCTATGAATTTTTGGTTGTTGATTTCATGGTAATGGTATATTGAATCCATGATTTGAATTCATGAAAATTTAGTAAGGTTGCATTCGGCAACTTGCTTGGAATTAAGAAATGATGTCTAAGCTTAGGTGATTTCGATGATGATATATATATTCATAAGTATATTTAGCTGATTCGGCTTTGGTATTTGCATAGAAAAAAATATGTGTGAAGTTAGTTGTTGTGTTTGGTTAAGGTACTATAAATAGCTTATGATTAATTCATCTTTGGTAAGTTTCATGTATGATATGCTATGGCTTTGAGAATGCATTTTATAAATTAGTTCGAAAAGGAGTGAAATAACAATTATATGTTTGACTATGTATTGGATATTTTGGTTTGGTTTGTCAATGCAATGTATGCGCTTAGGTTATGCTTAAATGGTTAGTGGAAGTAAATGATGTAATGTCAACCATAATTTTATATGTTAACAAATATTATGCTATTTGTTATGATTGGTATGAGTTAAAAATGCGGATATGTATAGATAAGCAAAAGGATATGTTTAGTATTTAGTTAAAGTAACGAAATTGTACTAAAGAGAGTATTAATGCATGTTTGGTACTTGAGATGATTGAGGTGGTGATCTCGAAGCTAAATGTTATAAGGAATAAGTGTATTTCTTGCTAACCGAATTATAATATAATCGAATGTGGTTTTACACAATAGTGATGTGATAAGTTTAAATTTGGTTCATTAGCTCAAGAACTCAAGGAAACAAAGTCGGATCGTGGAAAAAGGGAAATTGGTCGAATAGTCGGAATTGACGTACATTAGCGATCGAGGTAAGTTTTAAGTATTAAAGCCTATAATGTGATTGAGTATGATATGTTAAGCACATATTAAAAGAATCATAACTCTATTGTAAATCTTTATGCATATAGCCTAATGGTTATTATGAAGTATAGGTAAGTTATTGATATGATATGTTGCCAAATGGATATGATATTATGAAGTGCTGAAAGGATATGTCAGAAGAGTAAAATTGTGATAAACCTGCTCAGGACAGCAGCAGTAACATGAATTTAGAAAATCACCATAAATTCATGGATTTGAATTAGAGGCTGAATGAGACATGAAATTAAATCTTAATGAGTCTAGTTTCTTATAAAATAAACCGTGTAAGCAAAGGAATTTCTGATAATGAGAAATTTGATTCGTAGTGAAGAGTGGTCAGATTAGTCAAGCAGTGAAACAGGGGAAAACTTTAAGAAAAAATCTGGTATTGATTGGCCAAACCTAAAATTCTGGAAATTTTATGGATGGAAGACATACGAGTCTATATTCAGGAAAAATTTACGGAAAGTGATTTGGAGTTTTGTAGCTCCAGTTATAAATAATTTAGTGACTATTGCTCAGGAAAAACAGCTTGTGCTGAATTTGAGATTGTGTTGTAAACCTTGATAAACTTGTTTTAGTTGCTTATAAGCTATTGATTAAACCCATATGTGAATTCTAAATTGTGATAAGGCCTAATGGCCGATGTGATGAATGTGAAAGTGTATATATGTGATAAGGCTTAATGGCCGATGTGATGAATGTGAAAGTGTATATATGTGAATAGGGCCTAATGCCCGATGTGATGAATGTGAAAGTGTATATATGTGATAAGGCTTAATGGCCGATGTGATGAATGTGAAAGTGTATATATGTGATAAGGCTTAATGGTCGATGTGATGAATGTGAAAGTGTATATGTGCGATAAGGCCTAATAGCCGATGTGATGAATGTGAAAGTGTATATATATGTGATAAGGCTTAATGGCCAATGTGATGAATGTGAAAGTGTATATGCGTGATAAGGCTTAATGGCCGATGTGATGAATGTGAAAGTGTATATATGTGACAGGGCCGAGTGGCCAATGTGATGGATGTGAAAGTGCATAAATGTGATAAGTCCCGAAGGGCATTTGTGTCAGTACTATATCCGGGTTAAAACCCCGCAGGCTTTATGCGAGAATATTATCACTGATTAATGTCCTTAAGCTTCGTGCTTGTACTATATCGAGCTCTAAAGACCCGATGACTACGTGTGGGGATTTTGTCCGGGTAAGACCCGATAACTTCGTGTGGAGATTATGTCCGGGTAAGACTTCGTAATAAGAATTGCTTATAAATATATTCAATGCGAAAGGTTAAACAGGTATGTACTCCAAGTTTATATGTGAGCTTGATTTGCACTAAATCATAAGGTAGTTATGTGATGCATACGAGAGCAATCTATGAGACTATTCCTATGATTATGTGACATCGGATCAGTGTGAGAGGTGATGTGAAATCATACGATATATCTATGTCACATGAGCTCACTTTTATGTGAAAGTTTATCTGCCTATTGTATATGATGAGATGTGCAGATTCGGTAAAGGGATGGTATGCCCGAAGGAAGAGTGAAATAAAAATACGAACAACTATGTTATAATTTGATTGTTATCTGTTGACACTGCTTAAAACTTACTAAGCATTGTAATGCTTACTCCGTTTACTCTGTTTCCTCTGTTTTATAGATCTCATTGCGAAGCTACAGGCTCGGGGATCGTCAGCAACTAGTCACACTATCACTATCCACTGTTTGGTACTGCTATGTTTCGGATTGTCTTATGGCATGTATAAAATAGACTAGTGGCGGAAGAATATTTTGGTTAATGTATATAGCCATGCGAAAATGGCTTATATATGTTCGAGCATAATGTTATAATCATTTGGTATGGAATGGTTAATCGCTATCATGATTTGTGCTATTTATGCAAAAAGGGCTAGTTGAATCATGGAAACTATGAAATAGGTAAAGTCTACCTTAAAGGCAGATGCTGGCAGCAGCAGTGATGTAGATTTGGAAAATCACTAAAAATAGTAGGATTGGAATTAAATAGTGAATAAATTATGTAAACGAAACTTGATGAATCTATTTTCATAGGAAAGTAACGAAATGATCATATGGACAGTATGTTAAGAGATATTCAGGTTCTCGTGAGACAGGGCCAGAACGGTTTCTGGATTCCCTGTTCCAACTTTGGAAATTCATTATAAATTAACCAGAGATAATTAGGAGTTATGCCATATATGTCTGGATTCCTCTCTGAGTCTAGTTTCTATAGAAACAAACGGCATCAGTATTGAAGCCCTGTGCAGGGATATATCCAAGTCGTAATGCGCAAAGGTCAGTGTAGTCGATCCCTGTAACATGGGAGACTTTGACTAATAAAATGTACTAATTGGAATGACCAAAAATTCTAGAAAAAATTATGTAGATGGGCATATGAGTCTAGTTTCAGGGAAAAATTACGAAACCGATTTTCGAGTTGTGAAACTCAAGATATGATTTTTAAGGTGACAGTGTCGCAGTTAGCCAACTGCCTGGAAAATTTTAAAATGGACTGCGATAGTAAGCGAATTTAGTCTGTGAACCCCTCGTGTCCGACTCCGGCAACGGTCTCGGGTACGGGGTGTTACATATTTCAAATGGGAAGGAAGTACCTTTAGTTTGAGTTTAGGTGGTTCTTCGATTGACAACTTGGGTTGCACAAATTCTTTGACTTCTAACTGTAACGATTCAAACCGTGTGGATTGAGTAAAATTTCTTGGATTGGCTTCCATCAAAGCCATGCTTTCTCCACCTTTTTCATCCTCCAAAGGGTCAAGATCTAAACCTTTCTCCAATGGATCTTCTTCAAAATTGCTTTCCATAGAAACCAAGGTTTTTATCTATTCCATAATTGAACACTTGCATAGTGAGTTCACCTTTCTGCACATCAATTAATGTTCTTTCCGTGGTTAAGAAAGGTCTCCCAAGGATGATTGGCACTTCCTTATCTACTTCAAAATCTAAGACAATCAAATCAATAGGAAAAATAAATTTATCGACTCTTACCAAAACATTCTTGATTTTTCCTTTGGGATATGCTAAAGATCGATCCGTTAGCTGAAGCGTCACAATTGTAGGTCTCACATCACCTATCCCTAACATCTTGAAAATAGACTTAGGCATCAAGTTGATACTCATTCCTAAGTTACACAAAGCTTTACCACAGTAAGATTCACTAATGTCACAGGGTATAGTAAAGCTTCTTGGGACTTTTAATTTCGGTGGTTGTTTGTTCTGCAAGAACACAGTGTCCTCCTTTGTCAAGGCAACAGTCTCATACTTATTCAATTGTTTCTTCTTGGACAGTATATCCTTCATAAACTTCACATAATTTGACATTTATTCTAAAGCCTCCACCAATGGAACATTGATGTGTAACTGCTTTAGAACATCCAAAAACTTCTTGAATTGCACCTCATGTTTCTGCTTGTCTTGCTGCAATCTTTGCGGATATGGAGGTGTTGGAACTTTCAGTTGAACCAGACAACTTTTCTGGGTAGGTAAATCTGCATCCAAAGAAGATGTTAAAGTCTCTAAATTCATTAAGTTAGGATTTACCTTGTAGTCTTTACAGATTCTGATTCCTTTGGTGTAGGAATTCCAACACCTGGTTGATTATTCTCAACGGGCTTATCATCGACATCAATCAATTGGGGTTCCAAAATTTTGCCACTTCGCAATGCCACTGCCTTGATATGTTCTTTACCCAAATTTCTTGGATTCCACCAGTATCACTCGACAAGGTTCCTTGGGGTCTATTATGAAGCTATGCAGCTAACTGACCCATTTGGTTTTCCAAATTTTTCAATGTTGCTGATTGGCTTTGGATCAAAGCGTCATTTTTTGCCATGTACGCTTTCAACAAGTTCTCCAAACTGTTTGATGCCTCATCTTGAGGAGGTTTTGGAGCTTGCTGATTAAACCCTTGAGATTGGTTGGGTCTATGCTGCAATAAGTTGTTTTTTGGTCTGTTTCCTTGGTTGCTCCAAGAAAAGTTAGGATGATTATGCCATGAAGGATTGCAGAAGTTGGATTGGGGTCCTTGTCCACTCCTAATTTGATATTGGTTGCCCACATAGTACACTAACCCGAGATTTGATGGACAATTTTCAAAAGAATGACCTTCCCCACGGTACACACAGGAAACTACTTCATACGAACTTGGTAAACTGTTTTAACATAGAGGAAATAGACGATACCTGAGCTGATAACGAAATGAGGGCATCAACTTCATGAACTCCGGCTACACATCTTCTTGAAGCTGTTTGATTTTTTGGCCATTGATAGTTATTACTCATGATCCTCTCGAGATCTCATTAGCGTCATTATAAGACTTAGAAAAAATTGCACCATTCGCAGAAGCATCTACCATCAATCTTGTATGTGCATTGAGACCATTATAGAATGTCTCCAGCTGGATACAATGAGGAATCCCATGATGAGGACACTTACGAAGTAACTCCTTGAATTGTTCCCAAGACTCATACAAAGACTCGTCATCGAATTGTTGGAAAGTTGTGATCTTGTTCCTCAACTTAGCATTTTTGCTAGGTGGGAAATACTTAACAAAAAATCTTTCTGCTAATTCTTGCCATGTAGATATGGAACTTAGTGGCAATGAATTTTTCCATGCTCGTGCTTGATCTTGCAACGAGTATGGAAAAACTTCAACCTTAGTGCGTCTTTAGTCACACCGGCTGTCTTAAATGAATCACTCACCTCCATAAATAATCGAAGATGGAGATGTGGATCTTCCATGGGCATACCACTGAATTGGCCCACTATTTGGAGCATTTGAAACATCACTGGTTTCAATTCAAATTGGGTTGCCTCAATATCCAACCTTCTAATCCCTGGATTTAATTCACTGAAAAGTGGCATAGCATATTGTCTGATGCATCGATCCCTGTCATGGCAATGAGGATAGGATATCACACATGATCGACTTTATTACCTTGGTCTTGATTCTGATTTCCAAGGTCCATCTTGACTTGTATTTGAGCTATTTGTTCATGTTTTCTTTGTGTGAAAGTTCACTCAATTTTAGGGTCTACTGGGAGTAAATCGATAATTTGATCTATGCTCATAAACCCTTGAAAATAAAATAAAAAATTAAAAAGAATAAGTTAGTAATGTTAGAAATAAATCAAATTGAAAATAAATCAAATTGAAAATAAATAATTTCATGAAAGAAATGACTATGGCAACACCTGACAATCCCCGACAACGGTGCCAAAAACTTGTAACGCGTAGGTTTGTGCAAGTGTACACAGTCGTTATCAAGTAATAAGTAAGTATCGAGTTATCATCTCCACAGGTATTGTATTTGTGCTAAGTTACTTAATTTGTAAAATTATATTAACAATTTGGTAAATAAAAACACAATATAGTTGAGAAGTGATGATTAAAATATATGAAACTAAATGCAATAATCCCTATTGCAAATTATCCTAAGTATGCAAACTATATGAATGAAATAGATTTTAGCAAAATTAAACACAATTTCTAACAATTGTAACATAAATAAACTAGGAAAATTACTTTAAGTAAACTCAATTGTTTATCAACATGCTTAATAATATTTGGAAAAACATTCCATGGCAACTCGATCTTTCATGAGTTTGGAAACCACATTACGTCCTTTTGAAATTCTTTACTTAGTAAATACACATTTTACTGATCCTTATTTACTAAGGGTTTCTTAGCATTCGTGTGAGGTAATAGGGACATGTTAGGTTTGAAACAGTTTAATCACACAAATCTAAAACCTATGCAGATAATAGAGCTTGGTTAGGGTTGTTATGCAACCTGCAATTTAATCAGGTTAGGATTTAAATTGAGCATGCACATTTCAATTATGTGTCCACTAGCTGTCAACTGGTTAGGATCGCTTAGCTAATTCAGCTGCATTTCAATCACGTTTGAACGAAATACAGACTTGATTTTAATTGAAAACATGATCGATTGAGGCACAAACATTATAAGCATGAATCTAATAAAATTATTTAATCAAAGCAACCATCCTAGCTTAAATAAAATTAAGCTATCATTGTTGTAAACAAGAACATTGACCACATAGATAACATTTTTAAATTAAATTAAAGAAAAGAAAGATTAAACCCAATTCAGAGTGGCTGTCACCTAAGACTCTGACTGATGAGGCTCATTCGTTCCTTTTCTTTGCTTCCTTGCTAATGACTCTCTAAGGTGGTCTACCAAGGGTTCTTTAAGAGGCTCAAATGCTAAAATATTTATGAAAAGATGATGATAGGAGTGGGGAGAAAAGAAGAATGCTAAGAGAATTTAGGAAGGAGAGAATGATGAATGATGAGGGATGATTAGAAATGTGAGAATGAGGTCTTATTTATAGGTGAGGAGAAGGGGATAGTGTAACACCCCTCGCCCGCATCCGACGCCGGGACGGGGTTCGAGGTGCTACTTGACTTTTACTAACACTTCCATACTAAACAGGGCCATGAAATCTCAAATAATTAAAAACTTTTATTTTCACATATAATCTGTCCCATATACGGGCTTACGAGGCCCAAAACATACATCCGGAGTGGTTCGGGACCCAACTAAGAACTCATGAAAAACTTAGGAAATCTCTTGTATTAAGGCTCCACACGCCCGTTAGGTATAGAACACACGCCCGGGTGCTAAGAACACGCCCGTGTCCCGAACCCATGTCCAAAACCTGGACAAATACAAGGCTATTTTCCAAGCCATTTTGTCACACTTACAACACATGCACGCATACTTATACAATAGCATACAACATGGCAAAATTAGGCACTTAAACCTTCCTAACATAACATGACCATGGTAATTTCACATGCAACCATTACAATAAGTTTTTCTTTCATCTTTACCATGTTAATGCTATAGCTATCAACATGTCATCAATGAATCTCAATTCAATCTCTAGGCATATATGTTGTAAGCCACATCATAAGAGATAATAACATACATGCATAAGAATAATCATATGGGCCCATAACGACATTAGCCGACATATGTCAATTTACATGACTAATACTACCTTAATAACAAGCCAATGCCTTTGGCTAAATCATAATATTACATACTCACATTAAAACCCTATACATGCCATAGACTAGAATCACTTGAGTTTACTTACGCCGATAGCGTTAACTCGACATGTGATAATATCTCTGACGGCCTCCAACCCGAGCTAACCTGGAAACTCTAGAAAACATGGGAAAGAAGGGGGGTAAGCTTTCACTTAGTAAGTTCATATGAAAACAATAAGCAACTCATTAACTTGTTTTATCAATGTTTACAACATATTCTCAAGTTCACTACAAGCTATCTTCCTGAGCAACGGTCACTAAATTATTTATATCTGGAGCTACGAAACTCCGAATTAAGTTCCGTTAATTTTCCCTGAAACTAGACTTATTTTACTTTCTTTCATAAAATTTCAAGAATTTTTGGTTAAGCCAAATAGTACAGTTTATTAGTTAAAATCTCCCCTGTTTCAGGGTATGACCACTCTGACCCCTGTGCACTACAAACTGAATTTCTCCTTGTACAAAATTCCAACAACCATGTAGTTTATTTTTCCTAAAAATAGACTCAATAAGGAATCCATGAATGTAAGGTATGACTCTTAATAATGTTTGTACAATTTTTGGTGAATTTCTAAAGTCAGAACAGGGGATCTCAAAAATACGAAAATCATTAAAAACGAGACAAAAACCGTACCTATATAAGCCATAGAAGCTTGGCCGAATGGAGCTCATCCATGGCTGCCATTTTCAGTTCTTTCCCACGGTTGAAGAAGAAAGAATGGAAAAAAATGATAGATTTTATCATTTTTGTCTTATTAGGTTATTTTAATTAATTTACAAAATTACCCTTTTTATTTCAACCAAATATCAAAAATACCAAACAAATATCCATTCACTAACTTATTAAAGGAATAATTATCACATAAGGACTTTCAATTTAAAACTCATAACAATTAGGCACCTCATATATAAAGAACTCAACTTTTGCACTTTTTACAATTTAGTCCTTTTGACTAAATTGAGTGCTCAAACGTCAAAATTTTCGAATGAAATTTTTACGAAATATTTTCATAAATTTATAGACTATAAAAATATAATAAAAATAAATTTTTTTTCTCGTCGGGTTTGTGGTCCCGAAACCACTGTTCTGACTAGACCCAAAATCGGGCTGTTACAGATAGTTTACTAAAAATAAGAGTTTTCATCTTTTGAAGCATCTTTTGAAGCATCTTTCATGGGTGGCTGGCCATAAATTGAGAAAGTTTAGCTGATTTTTGCTTTATTTTTGGTCTATTTGAGTGCCACAACAACTCAGGACTGAGACTCGGTCAAGTGCAAATCTTTAGAATCTCTAATTTCTTCATCTCTTCAAGGTCCTTATGCAATTAAACCAAAAAAGTGGTTTATGGACAACCATGTACAACCAAATTTTGGGTTGACTTGGTCCCCAATTTGGACGGTTTTGTATTCCGACAAAGCTATCTGACCTGTCTAGAATAAATCAACAAGTTAGAGGACCAAAGAATAAAATTTATCCAATTTAATTTATTAATTTAAAACCCAAATTATTAATGAAAATATTTTAAAATGAATTATTAGCTATAATTTTATATTTGATTATTTAACTTAATAATGCATGGCCCACTTTATGTCTTAAAAAATATAATATATTCAAATTAATATAAAATAAGCCATTTATTGCATGAAAACTACATAATAAAGCATAAAATCACATTTTAATAAATTATGTGTCCTAATTTCATATTTTCACATATTTCATTAATTTATTAAACAATTACTTAGTTTTAACAACGAATTTAAGTAAAAAGGTGATAAATTACATAGGAAAAATCCTATATATTTTTTTGTTTACATCTGCCACTGTGCTGTAGATGCACAACATATTTGCAGGTAAAAGTTGCCAATGGTTTGTGGATGTACAACATATTTGCTGTGAAAGGAAAAATACTGCCAATGGTTGTGGGTGCACAACAAATTTGTAGATAGAATGTCAATGGCTATGGTTTGCACAACAAATTTGCATATAAGCTACCAATTCTTCCTTTGTACATGTAGTCCAGCCCATGCAATGCAATATGACATGCTTATAATAGATCAATATGGTAGTAATTAATTTGCTTATAACAACTTGATACGGTAGCAAATAATATGCTTATAATAGATCAATACAATAGCAAATAATATGCTTATAACAAATCAATGCGGTAGCAATTAATATGTTTATATCAAATCAATACAATAGCAAAAGACATGCTTATCATGTGTTCAATTTAACAGTATCATCCAACATGCTAAACATACAATCAGTAATACAGATGCAACATATATATAGTATTCACATATCATGTGTATACACTAACAAATAAGTCATTCAGATCCTGCATTCATGTTATTAGGGGTTCAATTGAAAGAAATAAAACTCTAAAAATAGTTTGGGAACTTCAGGGACTAAATTGAAAAAATCATAAAATTTTGGGCAAACGATAAAATATGGGTCACACGACCATTTGGAAGGTTCTTGGTCGTGTGGTTCATGAGCTAGGCTAGGGTTTCTAGGGTACATGGTCGTGTGGTCCACATGCTCGCGTGGCCCTAATCTTAGGGATGGTTTGCCTCGGTTCGCTGTAAACTCAAAACTATATAGGGTTTTCTATATGTTTTTACCACATTTTTACTTAATTATTATGTTTATCTTGAGTACTTATTATTGAAATAAGTTAATTTTACTTAATTAGTAATTTTATACATGAAGTTGGAAAGTATGTGAAATTATGCTTAATTACATAATTTTCATGCATATTTTGTATTAATTCATGTTAATTTATTAACGTATGTAGTTTTCATTATGTAGGAGGTCCATTAAAGACATGATTTAAATAAATAAAAGATGGCCATGCACAAATTATCCATGTAGACAGTAAACCCATAAGAGATCGAGTTGCCATGGAAGTAATTTCAAACATGTTAGCATGATGAAAGTAAGTTGATTTGATTAATATAATTATCTTAGCCCATTTCATGTTGATTGTTTTTGTTGTTTGATAGCATTAGAAAGAACATAGGTTTTTCTCCTTACTTATTGGTTAAATTGTTCCCATTTAGTTTTCCTTAGCATATATTTTAGCATTTTTAGTTTATTAAATTGCATTTTATATCTAAGGAAATCCTAGCCCATTGTATCCTTAATTTTGCTATCTTTTTGCATTAATGTCGTTGCATGAGTTAATTCTAGATTGCATCTAGAATTGTCACTGCATCTGACAGCTGCTCGAATAAGAACTAAAAATGCGTGAACTGTCCAGTCTAGTATAACCAACCTGTACATATAAGGACAGAATAATTCCGAGGAAATGACACCTATACTATTGGAGGAGGACATAAAAGGTTGACGTGTGATTAAAAAGGATAGCTTTTTCTTGATGATGATCATCTTCATCCTACCTTGAAGCTTACGGCTATGGCAGCTTAATCCTCTTACGGGTGGGCCAACTTGAAAATTGATGCAGAGTAGCTTCTAACAAGGAGACTTAAGTACGTGACATGAGGAAATAGAGAGATTAAGTCGAGTTGTCTAGGAATAGTATTCTCCACTCGTTTCATTCTTATTTCTTTCTAAATACTGGTGATTACTCTCTGTTTTCTATTTGTATGGAAGTACACATGAATTCTTTGTTAAATGTTATTTATTCAATCTTGCTTTTAATGTTTAATCTTGGGGTTTGAATGTATCTTAACACGAAAGTGTTATTGCATTCACTGACACTGGAAAATGAAGTGATAGTTCGAGCCAACAAGTATTACAACGGAAGTTGAGTGAGGATTAGAGGAATTTAGTCCACTTGTTCTTAATAGTGCCATATTGCCATCATCGGAAGGTGGGGTTAATGTGCAGGTTTAAGTCTCAAATTAAATAGAAGAGTGACGCTTGGTAAGATATACATTGAAATTTATTTCCTCGACAATCACCTATTCTTTTATACCTTGTGAGCATTTAGTATTCTGTTGAAGATTCATGTTGGGGATCCCAGTTTATCATTATCATATTTTAATTTATTGTTTTCAAATTGTTACTCTGACAACTATCCTCACAATTTATCTCGTTTCTATCTAGTTATTGCACCAACATTAATAGAGAAAAGACAACCATCCCTATGGGATCAATATCTGACAGACTCTGGGACAGCCCTAAATTGACCCTAGTCAGAAAGTGGTTTCGGGACCACAAAACCGAGTCATAAAAATAATTAACTATTAAATTCTGTGTTTATTATATGTGTAAATCATGTGTGAAAGTTTCATGCTTTGATTTGGTTATTTGTATGTGAAATTTTTAAGATAGGACTCATGTGATAAAAATTGAAAGTGTGATAGGTAAATTTTAAAGTACTGAATAATGCATGAAGTGAAGACATGAGGGATTTGCATGTCAAATGCACCAAATTTTCCTTAGTGGCCGGCCATAAATGATGTTTGATGTAAGATATATGTTTTGTTTTAGAATTATAATAAGGGATGGCTTTATTTTTATTTTAAAATAAAGTGATTAGTAAAACAATAAAAAAAAAGTATACATGCTCATCTTTCTTCTTGATTGCCGAAATGGGGAAAGGGAATTTTGAAGAGGAAAAACGAAGGTATTCGGCCATGGCTATCCTAGTTTAAGGTATGCATTGTGATTTTTCTTTTTAATTGACTATGAGATTAAATTGATAAGTACATAGCTTATTTAACCCATGGTTTAATTTCATGAGTCAATAGATAAATATCCATTCGGCAAGTGCTAAATTGGTGTCATTTTGATAAGTTTTTTTTGGGATGTTAATTACTTGTTAAGTAGCTTAAATGATGTTTGAATGAGTAGAATTCATGGTTGAAAAGTACAAATTGAAAGTGGTCGTATGAGTGTATATACATTTTAGAAAGAAAAATGTTGTTGTTAGTTGAGTTGCATTTGATAAATATTCATTCGGTCAAATGGGAGAAGAATAAGATGAATTTAAATGTTGTGGTTTATTATTTTAGTTGGTTAAATGATGTGGTCATTGCCGAATACAATTGTGTTAAAGGAAATAGGATTAAATGTTGGTTTGATGAACTAAATGCTAATGGATATTAGGATAAAAGGAGAAAAAGGGTTAAGTTATAAGAGAATTGAGGGATATTCATATTTAGACATTTAGGGTTATATAAAATTTGGTCATTGAGTTATGCGTTATGTGAAATATTTAATTTATATACATAATCGGTCATGGTTTGACAAATATGTAACCTATGTGTAAATTGCTACAATTGATCATGAGATAGAATTTGTATATAAAAGTTAAGTTGTGTGGTTAGGGCCGAATGAGATATATAAGATATTAAAACATGTTATAATTATATATTGGTGTACATGGCTGTAATTAATCCTCTACTTGAATTCGATTAGGTATGGTCATGTAAGAGTTTAGTAGGGTTAATACCTTAAAATTGAATGGAGTTTCAGTTAATCTTTTGTGTCGTGTTCGTTAAAATAGCTGAGGATTTGGGTATTATTATACATATTTAGGCTAAAGATATTTCAGCTATGTTTTATATCTATGAAATAATTATAATGGATAACATGTAGGAGTAATTTCGGCTTGTTAAAAATGTGGTACGTGTATGGCAAATTGTATATACAATTTCCATTGAAGTTACCCTCTAAGGTCGAAATGGGTAATTAAATTTTTGGTGTGTATGTAATTTTTTTTTATTTGTAACTTGGCCTGCGAAATGGATGTATGATAGTTGATATGTGTGCTTAAGGTGATGTGATAAAATAATTATGTATATGGTTTGGTTTCATTATTGAGTATAAGGGTTAAATGCTTTAAAGAAGCTTTTAATATTCGAAATGATTAAACAAATTCATTTGTTTAAATTAAGCCCAAGAGCAAAGAGGAATTAGACCAGACAAGGGAAAGGAGAAAGCGATCGAATAGCCTACCCGCAACTGTTCAAAAATATCCGAGGTAAGTTTTCGAGTAATGGAACTTAGATCATGATTCGTTTAGATCATGTTATATAGCGAATCAAAACCATGCTCTTTGTATGTGGCTATTGAGCCGAAAATGGTAATGGTAGATAAGTGCCTTGTGTCTGAGTTCTAGTAATGAAAACGAAATAAAAATGTGTTATGATTTGTGGACATATGTACATGATTATTCGGATGATATCCGGGCTAAGTCCCGAAGGCATTTGTGCAAGTTACTATATCCGGGCTAAGTCCCGAAGGCATTTGTGCTAGTGACTATTTCCGGGCTAAGACCCGAAGGCATGTGTGCGAGTTACTATATCCGGGTTAAGTCCCGAAGGCATTTGTGCGAGTTGCGATATCCGGCTAAATCCCGAAGGTACTTGGTTTGAGAATGAGCGATCTCGCTGTAATAATTTCAATTAATACGCTCGTAAAATCCAAACGATGAGGTATGTTTCGTATATGCATTGGAATAGATGATTCCCTTTAAATAGTATTCGCTCAATCGATTAACAAGCTTCCGGCCTTTAGTTAAGTTGATCTCATATATATGAATATAAGGGTTGGAAATGTGAAGTAAGTATGATTTTGAGAATATGTGTATATGAAATTATTCGTTTAGTCATATGAATGCTATACTTCAGATGTGCATAATTTCATTACTCAAACTTACTATGCATTAAATGCTTATTCCGTTGCTTTGATTTTTCTGTTTTATAGATTTTGTTCGTCAGCTATCAGACTCGGGAGTGTCAAAGTCGAAGTCGTCCACACTATCAAAGCCCTTTTGGTACTCTTTTAGTTGAACTTTGAAAATGGCATGTATAGGATTGCCCTTTGTTGTTAGTCATGTACTTTTTGGTAATGTATATATTTGGATAGCCATGCGAAAATGGCTTATATATACTTTGATCATAGCATTATAATCGTTTTGTATGTTGTTCATTGAATGGAAATGTTTGGTAACGATTAGCCATTGGAATGGTTAACCATGATCATTTTGGTGCTATGTATGACAAATTCTAGTTGATTCATGGAAAACCATGAAATAGGTAAAGCTTACCTTAAAAATAGATGCTGACAGCAGCAGTGGTGTGGATTTGAAAAATCACTAAAAATAGTAGGAATGGAATTAATTAGTCAATAAATTATGTAAGCGAACCTTGATGAATCCATTTTCATAGGAAAGTAACGAAACGATCATATAAGCCGTATTTTATGAGATGTTTAAGTTTTCGTGAAACAGGGCTAGAGCGATTTCTGGATCCCCTGTTCCGACTTTGGAAATTCACTATAAACCAACCAGAGATAATTAGAAGTCATGCCCTATATGTACAGATTCCTTTTCGAGTCTAGTTTCTTTAGAAATTAACGGAATAAGTATTGAAGCTTTGTACAGGGAGATATCTAAGTCATAATGCATGAAGGTCAGAGTAGTCGAACCCTGAAATAGGGGAGACTTTAACTAATAAACTGTACTAATTGGCTTGACCAAAAATTCTAGAAAAACATTTTTAGATGGAAATATGAGTCTAGTTTCAGGAAAATTTTACGGAACCAGTTTTCGAGTTTTGGAACTCGAGATATGATTTTTAAGGTGACAGTGACGTAGTTAGCCAGCTTGTCTGGAAATTTTAAAATGGACTGTGCAAATAAATGAATTAAGTCTGTTAGCACCTCGTGTTCGACTCCGGAAATGGTCTCGGGTACGGGGTGTTACAATTTTATTGGTATCAGAGCCAGGTTTAGTCGATTCTAGGACTACCGTAATACGTTTGGGTCTAGCTATACATGCCATTATGTGTTTATTTGATAGTGTGGGGATTTCTGACAGTTAAAAATGTGTTTACTTATAGAAATGGATCCCGATCCCAACCGAGCGGTAGCTGATGATCTTGAGAGTGTAGCGCCTGCTCCCGCGCAAGGGACAGCGCCGGCGGACTCTCAACCTATTGCTAGTAATCAGAATGATGAAGCTAGACAAGCTTTTTATAGCGTGATGAATGATTGGTTCAACCAATACATTCGAACTAATACGGCTGTTCCACAACCTCCATTCCGGACTAATACAACCCCCGCACCTACAATAACTCTGGTAACTGACCAAATAAGGTCAAATAAGTCCTCAGTTGACAGAATCCAAAAACACGGGGCTATTGAATTTAAAGCTACGGATAGCGATGATGCCGAGCAAGCTGAATTTTGGTTGGACAACACTATTCGGGTACTCGATGAACTATCTTGCACACTCGATGAGTGCCTAAAGTGTACTATCTCCTTGCTACGTGATTCTGCCTACTATTGGTGGAATACGTTGATTTCTGTTGTGCCTAGAGAGCAAGTAACCTGGGAGTTTTTCCAAACCGAGTTTCGAAAGAAGTATATCAGTCAGAGATTCATTGACCAAAAACGGAAGGAATTTCTTGAATTTAAACAAGGTTCCATGTCGGTTACTGATTATGAATGAAAGTTTGTAAGGCTTAGCCGGTACGCTCGAGAATGCATTTCTTCAGAAGCTGTGATGTGTAAACATTTCGAGGATGGACTGAACGATGATATAAAGCTGTATGTTAGCATTTTAGAAATCTGATAATTTGTGGTGCTTGTCGAACGAGCTTGCAAAGCCGAAGAGCTCAGTAAGGAGAAAAGAAAAGCTGATATGGGAGCAAAGGAGTTTCGTAAGAGATCTTCGGGAAAGCCCTTTCAACAGTCATCGAAGAAATTTAGAGATGACTTAGGCCGGTCTAGAGACACTTCAGGTTTTTCTAGACGAGATCGTGATCGACCCCCTGTGAGTACACGAGTCACTTCGGTCGCCAGTGTTGGAAATGATCGTCGAGACAGAACGGAGTGCCAGTATTGTGGTAAATGGCATTCGGGGAGTTGTAGATTCCATGACCGCTCCTGTTACAAGTGTGGATCAGTTGACCACTTTATTAAAGATTGCCCGAGATTGTCTGAACAGAATGTAAATCAAAGTGGGAAACCGGGTGCTACCACTGCTCGAGGTAGACCATCTAGAAACACGGGAAATCCTAGTGGTGGTCAGAGAGGATCTAGAGACGCTACAACCAGATCTGAGGCTCGTGCTTCTGCTAGGGCTTATGCTATACGCGCACACAAGGATGCTTCCTCGCTAGATGTTATTACCGGTACTTTTACTCTCTTTGATACTAATGTGATTGCTTTGATTGACCCTGGTTCTACTCATTCTTATATATGTGAAACCTTAGCATCCAGTAAGACTTTACTTGTTGAGTCTACTGAGTTCGTAATTCGAGTGTCGAATCCCTTGGGTCGTTATGTACTTGTTGACAAAGTGTGTAAGAAATGTCCCCTAGTAATCCGAGGTTCCTGTTTTCTGGCCGATTTGATACTTTACCGTTTGGTGAATTTGATGTTATCCTCGGTATGGATTGGTTGACCGTACATGATGCAATTGTAAATTACAAAAGAAAAACCATTGATTTGAGGTGTGTAAACAACGAGATAATCTGAGTTGAGTCTACTGACTTGAATGGGTTGCCAGCTGTAATATCATCGATGTTGGCTCAGAAATATGTAAGAAAGGGGTGTGAAGCATACCTTGCGTATGTACTTGATGACAAAGAGTTAGAAAAGAAGTCTGAATCTGTGCCGGTGGTTTGTGAATATCTGGATGTTTTTCCCGAAGAATTACCGGGTTTACCACCTATTCGGGAGGTAGAGTTTGGTATTGAGCTTGTACCTGGGACTACACCGATTTTGATAGCTCCGTATCGTATGGCACCAACGGAATTGAAGGAATTGAAAGCTCAGTTGCAAGAGTTGATGGATAGAGGTTTCGCTCGACCAAGTTTCTCACCTTGGGGTGCACCAGTATTGTTTGTGAAAAAGAAGGACGGAACCATGAGGTTGTGCATCGACTATCGTCAGCTGAATAAGGTGACAATAAAGAATAAATATCCGATACCGCGTATTGACAATTTGTTTGATCAACTAAAGGGAGCCTCAGTGTTTTCAAAGATAGATTTGAGATCGGGTTATTATCAGTTGCGAATTCGGGATTCGGATATACCCAAAACTGCTTTCAGAACGAGATACGGTCACTACGAGTTCTTAGTGATGCCGTTTGGGCTCACTAATGCCCCTGCGGTATTTATGGATTTGATGAATCGGATCTTCAGACCGTATTTGGATCAGTTTGTAGTTTTGTTTATCGATGATATTTTGGTCTATTCGAGAAATGAAACCGATCATACTGAACACCTGGGATTAGTGTTGCAAATTTTACGGGATAAGCAGTTATATGCTAAGCTCAGTAAGTGTGAGTTCTGGTTAAGAGAGGTGAGCTTCTTGGGTCATGTGGTATCTGCATCGGGTATTCGAGTTGATCCGAGCAAAATTTTAGCCATACTTAACTGGAAGCCTCCGAGAAATATTACTGAGGTTCGGAGCTTTTTGGGACTAGCCGGCTACTACAGACGGTTTGTAAAGGATTTCTCGATGATAGCCACACCAATGATGAAGCTATTTCAAAAAGATGTTAAGTTCGAATGGACGGAAAAATGTCAGAAAAGTTTCGATCAACTGAAAACGTATTTGACTGAAGCTCCAATTGTAGTGCAGCCCGAGTCAGGCAAAGAGTTTGTCATTTATAGTGATGCATCCCTACTTGGGTTGGGTTGCGTATTGATGCAAGAAGGTCGAGTTGTGGCCTATGCGTCGAGACAATTGAAGCCACATGAGAAAAATTATCCGACCCACGATCTCGAGCTAGCTGCCATCGTATTCGCTTTGAAAATATGGCGACATTACTTATTTGGTGAGAAGTGCCATGTATATTCGGATCACAAAAGTCTCAAATATTTGATGACTCAAAGAGACTTGAATCTGCGACAACGGCGTTGGCTTGAGTTGTTGAAAGATTATGAGCTTGTCATTGACTATCACCCGGGAAAGCCTAATGTGGTTGCATATGCTTTAAGTCGTAAATCACTATTTGCTTTACAAGCTATGAATGTACACTTGTCTGTTCTATCCGACAATGTGTTAGTAGCAGAATTAAAGGCCAAACCATTGTTGATTCATCAAATTCGTGAAGCTCAGAAAGTCGATGATGAATTGGTCGCAAGACGGGCTGAATGTGTTTCGAATATGGAATCAGAGTTTCAAATTGATGATAACGATTGTTTGAGGTTCAGAAGTCATTTGTGTGTTCCAAGAAATTCAGAACTTATTTCGATGATTCTGAACGAAGCTCATTGTAGCCGAATGTCAATTCACCCGGGGAGTACGAAAATGTACAATGATCTGAGACGTCAATTTTGGTGGCATGGTATGAAACGAGACATTTCCGATTTTGTTTCGAAGTGTTTAATATGTCAGCAAGTGAAGGCGGAACATCAAGTGCCTACGGGTTTACTTCAGCCGATCATGATACCTGAATGGAAATGGGATCGAGTCACGATGGATTTTGTATCTGGGTTGCCAGTATCGACAAGTAAGAAAGATGCGATTTGGGTTGTTGTTGATAGACTGACTAAGTCGGCTCACTTTATCCCCGTACGTACGGATTTTTCATTGGATAAACTAGCTGAAATGTATGTTTCTCAGATTGGGAGATTACATGGGGTACCTATTTCTATTGTGTCGGATAGAGATCCGAGATTCACCTCGCGATTTTGGAAGAAATTGCAAGAAGCTTTGGGTACCAAGCTGCATTTTAGCACTGCTTTTCATCCCCAAACCGATGGTCAATCTGAGCGGATAATTCAGATACTCGAGGATATGTTGAGATGTTGCATCCTTGAGTTTAGTGGTTCATGGGAACGGTATTTACCTTTGATTGAATTCGCTTACAACAATAGTTTTCAATCAAGTATTAAGATGGCACCTTACGAGGCTTTGTACGGTCGTAAATGCCGTACACCATTGTTTTGGACGGAGCTCTGTGAAAGTAAAATTTTCGGAGTTGATTTGATTAAAGATGCTGAGCAAAAAGTAAAAATAATTCGTGAAAGTTTGAAGGCAGCATCCGATCGTCAGAAGTCGTACGCGGATTTAAAACGAAGAGATATTGAGTATCAGGTGGGAGACAAAGTGTTTCTTAAGGTTTCACCTTGGAAAAAGATACTCAGATTTGGCCGTAAGGGCAAACTGAATCCTAGATTCATTAGGCCGTATGAAATCTCCGAATGAGTTGGTCCAATTGCATATAGGTTGCTTTTACCCCCTGAACTTGAAAGGATTCACAACGTTTTTCATGTTTCGATGCTTCGACGTTATAGATCTGATCCTTCGCACATAATTAGTCCATCAGAGGTTGAAATTCAATCTGACTTGAGTTATGAAGAAGAACCGATTCGTATCCTCGCTCGTGAGTTGAAAGAGTTACGAAACACAAGGATTCCGTTAGTAACGGTGTTATGGCTCAAACACGGGATCGAAGAAGCTACTTGGGAAACCGAGAACTCTATGAAAGAACGATACCCAAACCTATTTACCGGTAAGATTTTCGGGGACGAAAATTTCTTAAGTGGGGGAGAGTTGTGACAGCCCTAAATTGACCCTAGTCGGAAAGTGGTTTCGGGACCACAAAACCGAGTCATAAAAATAATTAACTATTAAATTCTGTGTTTATTATATGTGTAAATCATGTGTGAAAGTTTCATGCTTTGATTTGGTTATTTGTATGTGAAATTTTTAAGATAGGACTCATGTGATAAAAATTGAAAGTGTGATAGGTAAATTTTAAAGTACTAAATAATGCATGAAGTGATGACATGAGGGATTTGCATGTCAAATGCACCAAATTTTCCTTAGTGGCTGGCCATAAATGATGTTTGATGTAAGATATATGTTTTGTTTTAGAATTATAATACGGGATGGCTTTATTTTTATTTTAAAATAAAGTGATTAGTAAAACAATAAAAAAAAGTATACATGCTCATCTTTCTTCTTGATTGCCGAAATGGGGAAAGGGAATTTTGAAGAGGAAAAACCAAGGTATTCGGCCATGGCTATCCTAGTTTAAGGTATGCATTGTGATTTTTCTTTTTAATTGACTATGAGATTAAATTGATAAGTACATAGCTTATTTAACCCATGGTTTAATTTCATGAGTCAATAGATAAATATCCATTCGGCAAGTGCTAAATTGGTGTCATTTTGATAAGTTTTTTTTTGGGATGTTAATTACTTGTTAAGTAGCTTAAATGATGTTTGAATGAGTAGAATTCATGGTTGAAAAGTACAAATTGAAAGTGGCCGTATGAGTGTATATACATTTTAGAAAGAAAAATGTTGTTGTTAGTTGAGTTGCATTTGATAAATATTCATTCGGTCAAATGGGAGAAGAATAAGATGAATTTAAATGTTGTGGTTTATTATTTTAGTTGGTTAAATGATGTGGTCATTGCCGAATACAATTGTGTTAAAGGAAATAGGATTAAATGTTGGTTTGATGAACTAAATGCTAATGGATATTAGGATAAAAGGAGAAAAAGGGTTAAGTTATAAGAGAATTGAGGGATATTCATATTTAGACATTTAGGGTTATATAAATTTTGGTCATTGAGTTATGCGTTATGTGAAATATTTAATTTATATACATAATCGGTCATGGTTTGACAAATATGTAACCTATGTGTAAATTGCTACAATTGATCATGAGATAGAATATGTATATAAAAGTTAAGTTGTGTGGTTAGGGCCGAATGAGATATATAAGATATTAAAACATGTTATAATTATATATTGGTGTACATGGCTGTAATTAATCCTCTACTTGAATTCGATTAGGTATGGTCATGATAAGAGTTTAGTAGGGTTAATACCTTAAAATTGAATGGAGTTTCAGCTAATCTTTTGTGTCGTGTTCGTTAAAATAGCTGAGGATTTGGGTATTATTATACGTATTTAGGCTAAAGATATTTCAGCTATGTTTTATATCTATGAAATAATTATAATGGATAACATGTAGGAGTAATTTCGGCTTGTTAAAAATGTGGTACGTGTATGGCAAATTGTATATATAATTTGCATTGAAGTTACCCTCTAAGGTCGAAATGGGTAATTAAATTTTTGGTGTGTATGCAATTTTTTTTTATTTGTAACTTGGCCTACGAAATGGATGTATGATAGTTGATATGTGTGCTTAAGGTAATGTGATAAAATAATTATGTATATGGTTTGGTTTCATTATTGAGTATAAGGGTTAAATGCTTTAAGCTTTTAATATTCGAAATGATTAAACAAATTCATTTGTTTAAATTAAGCCCAAGAGCAAAGAGGAACTAGACCAGACAAGGGAAAGGAGAAAGCGATCGAATAGCCTACCCGCAACTGTTCAAAAATATACGAGGTAAGTTTTCGAGTAATGGAACTTAGATCATGATTCGTTTAGATCATGTTATATAGCGAATCAAAACCATGCTCTTTGTATGTGGCTATTGAGCCGAAAATGGTAATGGTAGATAAGTGCCTTGTGTCTGAGTTCTAGTAATGAGAACGAAATAAAAATGTGTTATGATTTGTGGACATATGTACATGATTATTCGGATGATATCCGGGCTAAGTCCCGAAGGCATTTGTGCAAGTTACTATATCCGGGCTAAGTCCCGAAGGCATTTGTGCTAGTGACTATTTCCGGGCTAAGACCCGAAGGCATGTGTGCGAGTTACTATATCCGGGTTCAGTCCCAAAAACATTTGTGCGAGTTGCGATATCCGGCTAAATCCCGAAGGTACTTGGTTTGAGAATGAGCGATCTCGCTGTAATAATTTCAATTAATACGCTCGTAAAATCCAAACGATGAGGTATGTTTCGTATATGCATTGGAATAGATGATTCCCTTTACATAGTATTCGCTCAATCGATTAACAAGCTTCCGGCCTTTAGTTAAGTTGATCCCATATATATGAATATAAGGGTTGGAAATGTGAAGTAAGTATGATTTTGAGAATATGTGTATATGAAATTATTCGTTTAGTCATATGAATGCTATACTTCAGATGTGCATAATTTCATTACTCAAACTTACTAAGCATTAAATGCTTATCCCGTTGCTTTGATTTTTCTGTTTTATAGATTTTGTTCGTCAGCTATCAGACTCGGGAGTGTCAAAGTCGAAGTCGTCCACACTATCAAAGCCCTTTTGGTACTCTTTTAGTTGAACTTTGAAAATGGCATGTATAGGACTGCCCTTTGTTGTTAGTCATGTACTTTTTGGTAATGTATATATTTGGATAGCCATGCGAAAATGGCTTATATATACTTTGAGCATAGCATTATAATCGTTTTGTATGTTGTTCATTGAGAGGTATGGAAATGTTTGGTAACGATTAGCCATTGGAATGGTTAACCATGATCATTTTGGTGCTATGTATGACAAATTCTAGTTGATTCATGGAAAACCATGAAATAGGTAAAGCTTACCTTAAAAATAGATGCTGACAGCAGCAGTGGTGTAGATTTGAAAAATCACTAAAAATAGTAGGAATGGAATTAAATAGTGAATAAATTATGTAATTGAACCTTGATGAATCTATTTTCATAGGAAAGTAACGAAATGATCATATGAGCAGTATTTTATGAGATGTTTAAGTTTTCATGAAATAGGGCCAGAGCGATTTGGATCCCCTATTCCGACTTTGGAAATTCACTATAAATAAACCAAAGATAATTAGAAGTCATTCCCTATATGTACAGATTCCTTTTCGAGTCTAGTTTCTGTAGAAACAAACGGAATAAGTATTGAAGCCCTGTACAGGGAGATATCTAAGTCGTAATGCATGAAGGTCAGAGTAGTCGAACCCTGAAATAGGGGAGACTTTAACTAATAAACTGTACTAATTGGCTTGACCAAAAATTCTAGAAAAAACTTTTTAGATGGAAATATGAGTCTAGTTTCAGGAAAAATTTACGGAACCAGTTTTCGAGTTTTGGGACTTGAGATATGATTTTTAAGGTGACTGTGACGCAGTTAGCCAGCTTGTCTGGAAATTTTAAAATGGACTGTGCAAATAAATGAATTAAGTCTGTTAGCACCTCGTGTTCGACTCTGGAAACGGTCTCGGGTACGGGGTGCTACAGACTCACATATGTCTACTACTTACCTCGATAGTGTAGGATTGCACATTATTGCTGTGACGTGAAATAGCCGATCAAGTTTTTGGTGCAATTGCTGGGGATGATGTTTGTTTGCGTTTATTTTTTGTTTTGGTGTGGTTTTGGACTGTATTTTCCTTATATAATATTTTGTTTTCACTAACTATTTTTTCTTTGTTGCTATTCCTTCAACTTCATTTTAGGTGTTTTATGACTCGAAGCAAGTCAGAGTTTCTTGCCGATTTTGATCCAGAAATTGAAAGAGTTGTTCGGAGTAGACTTCGAAAACAAAGAAATATGGCTCTACCAGGGAACAATGTAGCCATACCCCTGATGGAACAGCAAAATGTGAATAACCCATTGTTGCCGCAAGATGCTCCCATACTAAATAGGACAATACGAGATTTTGTTGTACCTGTCTTGGATGAGTTACAACCAGGAGTTGTTAGACCAGTAATCCAAGCTGGGAATTTTGAACTCAAGCCAGTAATGTTTCAAATGTTGAATTCTAATGGAAAATATGCTAGACTGCCACATGAAGATGCGAGAGAACATCTTAAATCCTTTTTATTGATTTGTGCTTCCTTTAGTCAATAAGGCGTTCTTGATGATGCCTTGAAGATGCAATTATTTCCTTATTCCTTACAGGGAAGATTCCGTACTTGGTTTTTTGGGCTACCCGCTGGATTAATTACTTCTTGGGATGCACTAGCAACATAGTTTTTTTTTTACGATTTAACCTGCTGACAATGAATGCTCATCTTCGAAATGATATTACTACTTATCATCAGCTGGATGATGAAAATCTTCACACCATATGGGAACGTTATAAATCTTTACTTTGATGTTGTCCTATACATGACCTTCAACTAGAAACGCAAATTGAAATTTTTTATAATGGGCTGAATTTACATACAAGGAATCTTGTCAACACATCAGCTAATGGATCTCTTCTGGATTGTACTTATAATGATGTTTTGAGAATTCTTGAGAGAATTACTCAGAATGATTATCAATATCCTATCTTCAGAGCTGCACAAGTAAAAACTACTCCAGGAGTTCTTGAGTTGAATGCAATAACCGCACTAAGTGCTCATGTTTCTTTTCTCACAAACATGATTGAAAATATACAAGGGACTAGTGGCGTTGCACCTATACAAGTCCCTTAGCAAGTTTATATTCCTACTTTTTGTTGTGAGATTTGTAGTGACAACCATAGCTATGAAGATTGTCCACAACATGTAGAGAATGACTGTTATATTAGTAATATCTGCAACAATTCTTATGGTAACTCTTACAAAAACTCTGTACGCAACCAACCGTTTTGGGGAACTTAGAATGCTAGACAAAATGCTGCAAAATGTAGATATGGGAATACATCTACTCATGGCAATTATAATCCAAGACAAGGGAATTACAATCAACCACAATAGAAATACAATTGGCACACTCAGATGCATCCATAACAAGGCCAGACACATCCAAACCAAAATTCGATGCAGCCACAACACTCTTCAATATCGAATCAGCATGTTCAAGGACATCAACAGCCATCGTACACTCAAGCATCCACTTCTGACCTGTTAGCAACTCTTGAGGCATTAATGTGAGAGCATATTACTCACATGGAAGCTATCGTACAAGGGAATTCATCTTCCATTCGAGCATTGTAGGCACAATTAGGAAAACTTGCTTCAAATCTAAATGCTCGACCACCAGATTCATTACCCAGTGACACGAAAAATCCCAGTCCGAAGGGGAAAGAACATTGTAAGGCTATCACTCTTAGGAGTGGTAAACAAACTGGCAAACCGTTTATAGACTTTATTGAGCTGTAACACCCCAAACCCAACCCAGACATTATTGCCAGATCTGATGTGTCACATGGACTTAGGACTTAGTATGCATTCGTTGGTTTAAGTGATTGGGGTGGTCTTTGTAAAAACAGCGGTTGAATGAAAAGCCAGTTTATCAATCTTTAGGCTATCCATTTGTTGTGCTAGTTGAGTCTTGGAAAATGTTCATTAATTTTGAAAACCCGCGCAGCCTAACACTACCAGTTTCGACATAGTATAAATATATTCAGAAAATAAAACCATAGCGGAAAAAGAAATTTAAATAGCCGCCTTATTACAACTTAAAACCCAAAATTAAATTAGAATATAAAATAATAAAAATAAACTAACTTAGAAAACCAACTTTGCAGATGATATGGCCACTCCGAATCCCTCACAGCTCCAAGCCCACTATGGTTGGGGATTTCCTGCAGAGATGAAAATAAAGGGTGAGTTCAGTAAACTCAGTACGTAACATAACCCAACCATAGCCCAAAACAGATCAAACCTCAGAGTCAGACTTATCTGGGCCTTGGCCTAGTATAGAAATCAGAATAAAACCCATAGGCCCATAGCAGATATAGAACAAATATATCATGAATGCAGAAATCCCAACCTAGATCCATCCAAAATACCCCCGTGCCAGCCTTACACCATGTGGGGAGACTACTCGACCCACCAACCGCTACACACCACAGAAATTGCAGCGAAGTCACCAGATACAGATATTGTGGCTAGGCCACCAGAACATATATATATATATATATATATATATGGCGAAGCCACCAGATTGCAGTGAGGCTGCCAGATATTGTGACGAAGTCACCAGAACAGATATATGTGGCGAGGCCACCAGATTGCAGCGAGGCTGCCAGAACGCTTCCTCCATCAATATAAACCCATGTCCCATGCAACTGAAATAATATGTCATGGCATACGTATACAGAAACAGAACATCATGCTTTTCAGAAAAAATAACCCTAGGGGTAAAATCGTAATTTTGCATGCATAAGGGTATTTCAGTAATTATTACCTATTGCTAAGGTTTCATGCTCATTCTAACGCTTACCAAGTAATCAGAAGTACTTACCTCGTCTTTTTACCAAAGTGGGCCCGTTGGCCCATTGGCCCGTTTTCGGACCATTAAGCCCAAAAATACCATTGTGCAAGAAAATGCACACTCTGCACTCTAATCATCCAAATACACCATATTCATTAACAACTATCTCACGAGCGTTCGCACGCTCGCGAGTTCACAAAATACCAACGTTTCGGTATTTCGGCTTTTACTGATTCAGTCTAAGGGAGGATGTCGATTACACACCTGGTTGATGACGATTGATGACGATATCTCCCATGCGATTATCTTACAATCGACCACTAACACATTAGACTTACGAATTAATGATAACTAACCCAATCATCACACAAATTAGTTATTTACGCACGAGGGGCAAAATAGTCATTTAACATCCTAGGGGCAAAATGGTAATTTTACCCCACAAGGGTATCTCGGTAATTCTACCCTACAGGGGTATTTTGGTATTTCCACCCTACAAGGGTATTTCGGTAATTCTATCCTACAGGGATATTTCGGTAATTCTACAACTTATCCACTTGGGCCTACGGACCCATTGGGACCACATGATTCATTTTAGCCCATCGCGGCCCTAAATAGCCATCCTACTGCTAGAGTAATGAGAAATACACACCCGTTAGGAGACTGCAGTTAATCCGCGCTCTAAACACTCTTAGCTGACGCCTAACGCAAACGAACACGTCATAAAGCGAAAGGGATCAGCCAAGAAGCGTATGCCTACTCTCCTCATGGTTTGCTCTATTTAAAGCCAGCTCTCCATCTACTGTTATGCTAGCTTCCCGATGTGGGATCCCTCTATCACCAGAGTTTGAAAGCAGCACCAACTCTTGTTGTCCCAACATAGCAAAATAATCAACCTTTGCGTGCCAAGGGATTCGAACCAAAGTCCTCTCACATGCCAACTCACGCCACCACCACTAGGCCATCAACTCATTTGTGTCATAAATCCAACACATTAAACTTTAAAGGCACCTACTTGCTTCCAGATTTATTGAAAAGAAAAACCAAAATATATTGCAAGAGCCAAGACTTGAACCTTGGACCCCTTGCTTCCTCTATGGCGTTACTTCGTTGTCCCCTAAGTGGCGCCACCTTGCCACTACACCACACTCCTTTTTGTGTCATATTTTACCCCTTTACTCTTAAAAGCCCAAACACCAATTGCATCACCTGCTCATAAAATTAAAATTCCGAAGACTACCACGAATTTAACATAAGTTTGGGCCTTCTAAAGGCCCAATAACCTACTAAAATATATATATTAACCAACCAGAACACACACAAATTTTAAAAATCACAGAAACACAAAAAATCCGAAAATTGGGGCGTACAACTCTACCCTCCTTAAAGAAATTTCGTCCTCGAAATTTTACCTGAATCAAACAGATGAGGATATTGTTAACGCATCGCCACTTCTGGCTCCCAAGAGCTTCCTCCACCTTTACTAGCGGAACTGATTTCCTCCTCAAAATCTTAACATCTCGATCCAAAATCTGCACAGGCTCTTCCTCAAGAGTCAAGTCTATTTGGACCTTGATCTCTGCAATCGGCACAACATGAATTGGGTCAGAACGATACCGCCTTAACATGGAGACGTGAAAGACATCATGAATCCTATCCAACTCTGGAGGTAGCTCCAACTGATAAGCCACTGGACCCATTCGTTTAAGAATCCGGTAAGGCCCAATGAACCGCGGACTTAACTTGCCTTTCCTCCCAAACCTTAATATTTTCTTCCAAGGTGAAACCTTCAAGAAGACCATATCACCCAAAGAGTACTCAATTTCCTTGTGCTTCAAATCTGCATATGACTTCTGTCTATCAGATGCTTCCTTCAACTGGTCTCTAATCAACTTGACCTTATCCTCAGTATCTGCCACCAACTCAGGTCCAAGAACCTGTCGTTCACCCAACTCGGTCCAACAACTAGGTGTACGAGATCTTTGCCCATCAGTGCCTCATAAGGAGCCATTCGAATACTTGCTTGATAACTGTGGTTGTATGCAAACTCTCCCAACTGCCTCGAAAGTCAATAACGTATCCCTTTAACATATCTTCCAGAATCTGAATAACCTTTTCCGACTAACCATCAGTCTGAGGATGAAAGGCTGTACTAAAGTTCAACCGCGTACCCAACGCCTTATGAAACCTTTGCCAAAACTGAGATGTGAATCTAGGATCTCGATCAGAAATAATCGACACTGGCACTACGTGAAGTCGCATTATTTCCGGCACATACAATTTGGCTAACTTCTGAAGTGAATAATCAGTGCGGACAGGTATGAAATGAGCAAATTTGGTCAACCTATCCACAATTACCCAAATCGAGTCCTTCTTCGACGGTGTCAAGGGTAACCCACTCACAAAATCCATGGTTACCCTCTCCCACTTCCAAAGTGGTACCTTCACTGGCTGCAAAAGTCCAGAAGGTAATCGATGTTCAGCTTTCACTTGCTGACAAGTCAGACATTTTCCCACAACTTTTGTTACCTCTCGCATCAATCCAGGCCACCAATACAACTCCTTTAAGTCGCGATACATTTTACTCCCTTCAGGATGCATAGCACACAGACCTCCATGAGCTTCTTTCATAATTGCTTGCCTCAAGTCAGAGTCCTTCAGAAAATAAACTCTACCTCGGTAACACAGAACTCCCTTATTGTTCAGTCAGAACTCAGAAGTATCCCCATTCTTAACTTGCCTGAATCGAGAAACCAGGGACTCATCCCTCAACTGTTTTTCCTTAATCTCATCCACCCAGGTTGGCCTAACTTGTAGCTCTGCTAACAGACTATTGTCGTCATACAGACTCAAACGAGCAAACATGGCTCTCAGATCAGATACAGTTCTACGACTTAGGGCATCAGCCACCACATCAGCTTTGCCTGGGTGATACTCAACCGCGCAGTCATAATCCTTAAGCAACTATCCATCTCCACTGCCTAAGGTTCAGCTCCTTCTGAGTCAGCAAATACTTAAGACTCTTATGATCTGTGTATACAATACACCTTTCTCCGTATAGGTAATGTCTCCAAATCTTAAGCGCAAAGATTACTGCTGCCAACTCCAGATCATGAGTAGGATAGTTAAATTCATGTGGTTTAAGCTTCGCAATGCAGAAGCAACCACTTTACCCTCTTGCATCAGCACATAGCCCAACCCTACATGTGATGCATCACTGCATATGGTAAAATCTTTTTCAAACTCCGGCTGAATCAGTACAGGTGCCTCGGTCAGAACTTTCTTCGGCTACTCAAAAGATTCTTGTTGTTTCTCAGTCCAAACAAACGATACTCCCTTCCTTATAAGCTTTGTCAAAGGCGCTGCCATCACAGAAAATCCTTCCACAAACCTTCTATAGTACCCAGCTAAACCCAAAAAACTTCGAATTTTCGACACTGACCTCGCTGGCTTCCATTCCAGAATCGGTTCAATCTTTCGAGGGTCCACTTTGAACCCTTCAGAAGAGACAACATGCCCCAAGAAAGTTACCTCTCTCAACCAGAACTCACACTTACTGAATTTCGCATAAAGCTCATTCTCCCTCAGCACTTGCAGCACAATACGAAGGTGCTCGTCATGCTTCTCCTCAGTTTCAGAATAAACCAGAATATCGTCGATAAAGACAACTACGAATCGATCCAAGTATGGCTGGAACACTCGATTCATCAGATCCATAAATGCTGCAGGTGCGTTCATCAACCCAAATGACATGACCAAGAACTCATAGTGGCCATACCGAGTTTTGAATGCCGTCTTGTGAATATCCACCTCCTTAACCCTCAACTGATGATACCCAGATCGAAGGTCAATCTTGGAAAATACTGAAGCTCCTCTAAGTTGGTCGAATAAATCATCGATTCTCGGCAGTGGGTACTTGTTCTTAATCGTCAGTTTGTTCAACTGCCGATAATCGATGCACATCTGCATTGACCCATCTTTCTTCTTTATGAACAACACTGGTGCTCCCCACGGAGACACACTTGGTCTAATGAAGCCTCTATCCAATAACTCTTGAATTTGGGCTTACAGCTCCACCAACTCCTTCGGTGCCATCCTATAAGGTGCAATGGACACCGGTGTCGTTCCAAGCAATAAGTCGATTCCAAACTCAACCTCTCGGTTTGGGGGCAAACCCGAAAGCTCCTCTGGAAAAACATCTTGAAAATCCTTGATGGTTCTAATCCACTGTCAGATCCTCATTTTTTGATTGGCTTACAAATGCCAAATAAGCCTCACATACCTTTCGAATCCACTTCTCGACTCTCAATGCCGACACCACATTAGATAGATAATCTCTATGCTCGCCTATCACCAAAACCTCCTCATCCTTTGTGGTCTTTAACATTATTCGCTTAGCAGCACAATCCAGAGTAGCCCTATGCTTAACAAGCCAATCCATTCCCAAAATGAGATTGTATCCTCCGAAAGGTAGCTCCATCAGATCTCTAGAGAAAACTTTTCCTTGAGTTTCTATAGGCACATCTCTATACAGTTTATCTACCCTAACCGAGTGACCCAAAGGACTTAGTACAGATACCCCACTCACGGTCTCCTCAGAGCGCACACCCAGTGACCCAGATATAGCACATGCAACATATGAATGGGTAGATCCAACATCTATCAACGCAATGTATGGCATACTGGAAATCAGAAACGTACCAGTTATGACGTCAGATGCATCACCCTCCTCTCGGGGACGAGCTGTATACACCAACACTGACTGACGAGTCTCAACAAATCCAGCACCCCTGCCAGGCGCTTCTCTTCCTCGACAGTTTCCATTACCACCTCTGCCTTGCCCACGTCCTCTTGAAAACTGTGGTCCACCCCTCACTGGTTGAGCGACCCTCTGCTCTAAAACTTGAACTTGATCTGGTTCCTAGGGACAATCCTTTACCCTATGCTCCATAATTCGCATCGGAAACAAGCACTAGAACATTTCTGACACTCACCCATATGCATCTTCCCATAATTCTTACAGCCCTGCGGTCTAACAGCATTCATCGGTACTGCTCGAACTGGCTCCATTACCCTTGCTCTCTTAACATTCTTGTTCATACCACCTGAAAGTCCTGAATCTCTTCTAAAATGGTTCTGATCTTTCTCACGATTCTGTCTTTCTATATGCTTCACTTCCTCAACTATCTTAGCTTTCTCCACTAAAGCAGCGAAGTTACGCTCCCTCTGTGGAGCAATCATCACCCTAAGTTCATCTCTCAGACCATCCTCGAAGCGTACGCTACGCTCATACTCTGTAGCGATAATCCCAGAAGCATACCAGCTCAGTCTCAGAAACTCAGACTCATACTCAGCCACTGACTTACTCCCTTGGACTAGGTTCATAAATTCTTTCCGGCGAGCGTCCATGTAACTAGCCCCAACATACTTTCATTTGAAGGCTGTCTTAAGCAGCTCCCAAGTCACACTGTCAACAGGAGTTTCATCTCTCATCGTGAGCCACCACTGATAAGCCTCATCCCTGAGTAACGATATGGCTCCCTTCAGCTTCTGCTCCACAGAGAAGTCCAGATCATCCATAATCCGCTTTGTGGCTTCTAGCCAATACTCAGCCATATTCGGAGCTACACCAGATACGCCCCTAAATATCTCTGCTCCATTGGCTCGGAGCCACTCAAAAATAGACCTCTGAATTTTGTTTCCTGTACTTGCCCCAGCAACCCTTTCCAAAACTCAGAGCATTGCTTGGGACAGAGCATCGTCCCCGGCACCTCGATCATGAGACTCTACCTCCATTGCCGGTGGTACCGGTGCATCTGCTACCGGCACATGTCCTGAAGACGAAGATTCAGCCTGAGCATTACCTCGGCCACGTCCACGGCCTCTTCCACGAACTGCTCGTGTACTCATTTCGTATTATCTGATTAAGAATTTTATGAATCAATTTAACATTTCAGTGTTTATTACAAATGTCTTATGAATAACAGTAATTCAGAGTTTGAGTTTGTTTCCTTTTGCTCTACTTATCAGAGTTTCTACGGTTCCAGTGTTACCCTAACTAAAGTACCATGATAAGGTTTTGTACAGGCATATAACAGATATTTCAGAAACAATCAAAAAGGCTTAGAAAACTTACAGACTTGGGCCGGAGATTCGGTGTGCCATATTCTAAAAAAAAACCTAATTTTAGAAAACCGATTTTAATCTTTAAAATCATCTATTTGTAAAGAGAAAATATAGGAAACATTCTCGAAAACAATTTATAATCAAGTTCCAAAAAAAAATTGATTTTTGAAAACCTTTATTTAGTGTTTCTTTACGAACTCCCATTTTTAGACCTATTCCACAGCCGAGTTGTTGCAACCTGGCTCTAATACCACTAAATTTAACACCCCAAACCAAACCCAGACGTTATTGCCAGATCTGACGTGTCACATGGACTTACGACTTAGTATGCATTCGTTGGTTTAAGTGATTGGAGTGGTCTTTGTAAAAACAGCGGTTGAATGAAAAGCCGGTTTATTAATCTTTAGGCTATCCATTTGTTGTGCTTGTTGAGTCTTGAAAAACATTCATTAATTTTGAAAACCCGTGCAGCCTAACACTAGCAGTTTCGACATAGTATAAATATATTCAGAAAATAAAACCATAGCGGAAAAAGAAATTTAAATAGCGGTCTTATTACAACTTAAAACCCAAAATTAAATCAGAATATAAAATAATAAAAATAAACTAACTTAGAAAAACCAACTTTGCAGAAGATGTGCCCACTCCGAATACCTCACAGCTCCAAGCCCACTATGGTTGGGGATTTCCTGCAGAGATGAAAATAAAGGGTGAGTTTGGTAAACTTAGTGTGTAACATAACCCAACCATAGCCCAAAATAGATCAAACCTCAAAGTTAGACTTATCTGGGCCTTGGCCCAGTACAGAAATTAGAATGAAACCCATAGGCCCATAGCAGATACAGAACAAATATATCTTGAATGCAAAAATCCCAACCCAGATCCATCCATAACACCCCCGTACCAGCCTTACACCATGTGGGGAGACTACTCGACCCACCCAACCGCTACACACCACAGAAATTACAACGAAGCTGCCAGATATTGTGACGAAGTCACCAGATACAGATATTTATATGTGGCGAAGCCACCAGATTGCAGCGAGGCTGCCAGAAATTGTGACGAAGTCACCAAAACAGATATATGTGGCGAGGCCACCAGATTGCAGCGAGGCTGCCAGAACGCTTCCTCCATCAATATAAACCCATGTCCCATGCAACAGAAATAATATGTCATGGCATACGCATACAAAAACAGAATATCATGCTTTTCAGAAAAAATAACCCTAGGTGTAAAATCGTAATTTTGCATGCATAAGGGTATTTCAGTAATTATTACCTATTGCTAAGGTTTCATGCTCATTCTAACGTTTACCAAGTAATCAGAAGTACTTACCTCGTCTTTTTACCAAAGTGGGCCTGTTGGCCCATTGGCCCATTTTCGGCCTATTAAGCCCAAAAATACCGTTGTGCACAAAAATGCACACTCTGCACTCTAATCATCCAAATGCACCATATTCATTAACAACTGTCTTACAAGCGTTCGTACACTCGCGAGTTCACAAAATACCAACGTTTTGGTATTTCGGCTTTTACCGATTCAGTCTAAGGGAGGGTGTCATTTACACACCTGGTTGATGACGATTGATGACGATATCTCCCACGCGATAATCCTACAATCGATCACTAACACATTAGACTTATGAATTAATGATAACTAACATAAATCCACGTCAACTAACCCAATCATCACACAAGTTAGTCATTTACACACGAGGGGCAAAATAGTCATTTAACACCCTAGGGGCAAAATAGTAATTTTACCCCACAAGGGTATCTCGGTAATTCTACCCTACATGGGGTATTTCGATATTTCTACCCTACAAGGGTATTTCGGTAATTCTATCCTACAGTGGTATTTCTGTAATTCTACAACTTATCCACTTGGGCCTACGGACCCATTGGGATCACATGGCCTATTTCAGCCCATCGCGGCCCGAAATAGCCGTCCTACTGCTAGAGTAATGAGAAATACACACCTATTAGGAGACTGCAGTTAATCTGTGCTCCAAACACTCTTAGCTGACGCCCAACCCAAACAAACACGTCACAAATCAAAAGGGATTAAGCAAGAAGGGTATGCCTACTCTCCTCATGGTTTGCTCAATTTAAAGCCAGCTCTCCATCTACTCTTATGTTAGCTTCCCGATGTGGGATCCCTCCATCACCAGAGTTTAAAACCAACACCAACTCTTGCCTTCTCAACATAGCAAAATAATCAACCTTTGCGTACCAAGGGATTTGAACCAAAGTCCTCTCACATGCCAACTCACGCCACCACCACTAGGCCATCAACTCATTTGTGTCATAAATCGAACACATTAAACTTTAAAACTCACCTACTTGCTTCCAGATTTATTGAAAAGAAAAACCAAAATATATTGCAAGAGCCAAGACTTGAACCTTGGACCCCTTGTTTCCTCTATGGCGTCACTTCCTTGTCCCCTAAGTGGCGCCACCTTGCCACTACACCACACTCCTTTTTGTGTCATCTTTTACCCATTTTCTCTTAAAAGCCCAAACCCCAATTGCATCACCTGCTCATAAAATTAAAATTCCGAAGACTACCACGGATTTAACTTAAGTTTGGGCCTTCCAAAGGCCCATTAACCTACTAAAAAATATATATTAACCAACCAGAACACACACAAATTTTAAAAATCATAGAAACATAGAAAACCCAAAAATTGGGGCGTTACATGATCACCTCAAGATATGGATGGAGTGATCACTGATGAGAAGTTTGAATTTGAAGAGTTTGTCTATGCATCAAACAAAGAAGTTCCACAAATTGTCACTTATATGCCTTATGTCCGATCGTCAAAATTGTTGACGCAATCAAAGGTGTCAGCACAAAGATTCCAGAAGAATAAGCATGACAAGTAGTATTAATAGTTCCTGGACATACTAAAGCAATTGCAGATCAACATTCCTTTAGTAGATGCTCTGGTACAAATTCTAAGTTATGGGAAACTTATGAAAGACCTCTTGTCCAAGAAGAAGATGCTCACTGATATTGAAACTATTGCACTCACAGAAGGCTGTAGTGCTATGTTGATAAATAATTTTCCCCCTAAATTGAAAGATCCTAAGAGCTTTACCACCCCATGTTCAATTGGCAATCATTATTTGGGCAAGACATTATGTAACTTGGGAGCTAGCATTAACCTAATGCCACTATCTACTTTTAGAAAGTTGGGATTTGGTCATATGGAATCTACTACACTTACTTTACAACTAGCTGATTGATCCTTGGCTCAACTTGAAGGTCAAATCAAGGATGTCCTAGTTTTTGTAGATAAATTCATTTTTTCAGCTGATTTTATCAGATTTGACTACGAGATAGACAAGGAGGTCCCCATAATCTTGGGACGACCATTTTTAGCCACCGACTGAACTCTTATTGATGTTTGCAAAGGTGAACTAACCATGCGACTTAATGATGAGCAAGTCATCTTCAGTGTTTTTGAATCTATTCAATGTAAGGACAAATAAGAATTCTAATCTGTCGATGTGCTAGATGATCTAGTTGAGGAAGAATTCAATGACAAAAGTACAATACTTTTTGAAGTGTTTGCAGTGACATCTAATGCCGAGTCCTTAGACAATTGTGACAGCATGGTTGAAGCTAATAAGCTTGAACTCAAGCATGGATGGCAGATTGAATCCTTGGGCTTAGCCAACAGAACGACTTCAATTTTCAAGCCAGTAATTGAAGAAGCTCCTACTTTGGAATTGAAGCCACTACATCCTCATCTTAAATATGTCTTTCTGGGTGACCACAATACTCTCCCAGTTATTGTCTCTGCAATATTGGATGTAACTCAATAAGAGAAATTGGACCATATTCTCAAGTAACATAAACGAGCTATTGCTTGGAGTATTGCCGATATTCAAGGTATTAGTCCTTCTTTTTGCATACACAAGATCAGGTTGGAAGATAAAGGCAACCAATTTATTGAACAACAAAGAAGATTAAACTAGAAGATGAAGGAAGTTTTCAAGAAGGAAATCATAAAATGGCTTGATGCTGAAATTATTTACCCGATTTCTAATAGCAATTGGGTAAGTCCAGTGCAATGCGTACCTAAAAAGAGTAACATCACTATGGTTCACAATGATAAGGATGAATTAATTGCTACACATTTTCCCACGGGATGGCGAGTTTGCATGGATTATCGCAAATTGAATGCGGCCAAAAAGAAGGATCACTTCTCATTTCCTATCATTAAACAAATGCTGGATGGGCATACTAGAAAGGCCTATTATTTCTTTTTAGACGGCTATTCTGGGTACAATCAAATTGCTGTTGCACAAGAGGATAAAAAAAAAACAACCTTCACCTGCCCTTGTGGTACTTTTGCTTTTTGCTGCATGCCTTTTGGCCTTTTCAATGCAACAATCACATTTTAAAGGTGCATGATGGAAATATTCTCTGATATGATCAATGACTATTTAGAGGATTTTATGGATGATTTTTCAGTCTATAGGAATGATTTTGTGTAACAACCCGATTTAGACCTTATTCAAAATGGAGGTTTCGAGACCATGAATCTGAGTCAGAAAAAACATTTTAAAATTATTTTCTATGTTTACTATATGTGAATTTATATTTGTAAAATTTTCGTGATTTAATTTTGTCATTTGAGTGCCCGATTAAATAAAAGGACTTAATCGTGTAAAAGGAAAATTTGATGGTTAAATGTGAAAGTGCCTAATTGTTGTTGTTTTTATAATATGAAGCATTTATGTTGCAATTATGCCATTGATATTATGTATGGACGGAATTAGACATATAATATATAGTTTTATTATAAAATCATTAAGGTTAAATATGTAAACTTATTAATATGTTAATATATCATAAAACATAGAAAAATTAAAGCCATTTTGGTGTTCATACTTGTTCTTGCCGAATACAAAAGAAAAGAAAAAGAAAATAAAAGGGTTTTAAAGTTCGACACTATTGAAGCTTGATTCAAGGTGAGTTTTAGCTTAGTTTTTGATAATTTTTACGTTTTTGAGATCGTTGCTATGTTATCTACAAAACCCATGCTTGAATTTTTGATTCTGATGAATATTTTGAGTTATGCCATTGTTGAAAGCTTGTGATTTTTTTCTTGTTTGATGGTGGAAAATAAAAGATATGTTTTGGATTGATATGTTTTGTATTGGAATTTTTGATGATTTTGAGTAATTAGGATTAAATTGCAAAAATAATAAATTGAGGGACTAAAACGTGAAATAAATGAAATATATGGACTTGTATGAACATGCGTAAAATTTGGCCTAACATGGTGTATTCAAATTTTGAATATTTTGTGCTTTTTGAAATAGGGACTAAATTGTGAAAAATGTGAAACGTCAGGGGCAAAAGTGTAATTTTCTCATTTATGTGTTTTTGGACTAAATTGAATGAAAATATGTTTGAATAAGTTTAATTTTAATATGCTTAGATCAAGAACCAAAGAAATCAGATTTGGATCGGGGGAAAAATTAAAGTTGTCGACTAGTCGTCCCGTTCCGGTTCTTCATCGTCTGAGGTAAGTTTATAAGCAAATAGACGTTATTAATTTTAATTAAATGTGAGTTATATATGTTGAAATGAAATATGTGAATATATATATGAGTTAGCTGAATGTGTACAAGCTTGGCAGCTATGCTTATGAATTCGCTTCGACTGAGTTACAACGTCCGAAAGCCCAGTATAAACCTTAGGAATAGCTAGGATACATATGTCATGACATGGATTCCGATATGTGATGTGTGAGTAAGACCATGGCATCGATATATATGTGCGAGTAAGACCACGTTATATAAGTTGGCATCGATATGTGATTCCGATATATGTGTGCGAGTAAGACCCTGTCTGGGACAGTGGCATCGATATGTGATTACATGTAAGACCACGCCTGGTACGTTGGCATTGTACGGTATATGTGAAAATCCGAGTTTTCTATCCAATTCCGAATGGTTCATTGGGCAACGATAAGTTATGATCGAGTGTGTAAAACGAACTAAAATGACCAGGTATGAGTTAGCTTATTACTTACTTGAAATAAGGTAAGTAAGTACTTGATATTTGTTACAAATAATTTATAATGTAAATAAAGAATATATGTGAATATGGAAAATGTATTCGACTTTTTGAATGTATAATGTGATTATTTATGAAATGATACTTGAATATGTGAATATAAGGTTATGTATATTCGACCAATGTGAAGTTGTATATGGAAGTGTATGTTATATATGTATTTATGATCTTGAAAATAAATGTGAATATGATAGTATAAATTAATTTGCTTGAGTTGAATTAATGTTAACATTGAATTATCTATGTGCTTATGACTTACTAACCTATGATAGCTTACTGTATGTGTTTGTTTGCATTTTTTTATAGATTTTGGAGTCAAGTTATGAGCTCGGGGATCATCGTCAAAATCTATCACACTATCAACTGTTTTCGGTATTTTTATATGTGAACTTTCGAATCTATGGCATGTATAGGCTGGATTATATTTTGAAATGATTGATTATGGTTAATGTAACCTTGAGCCATGCAAAGATTGCTTAATACTTTGTTTTGCTCGAAATTAATGCTTCGTTTTGATGATGGTTATGCTTGGTTGTGATTTTGGTGTTTCGGCCCTTATATATATTCATGTGAATTATGGTTGATTATAATGCTAACGCTTGTATAAATATTCGGTCTTGGTTTGAACTTATATTGAAAGTGTATCCAAGGTATATAATGTTTGTGGAGTTGGTTTATGTGTTTCAGCCATAAGATATATAATGGTTGTTAAATGAGCCAAGGTATATCATGTATTAGTTAGGTAATAATCAAGATATATGCATGGGGTATATTCGGAGTTCATTTATGGTTTATATTAATGATATGTATAATCTGTGATTTGTTTGTCATCGTAAGTCTAACATATTAGGATTTAGACTTTATATTAGGAAATTGGATTGATGGTAAAATATATGTGTTAATGTATTCGGTTATGATTTGTTAGTTGAACTCATATATAAATATATATATGTATGAGCTTATATTATGGATGGTATATGTGTATGTTAATTCATTTTCATGCTAAGATATATGCATATAGGTGATAGGGTAAAATGAAGAAAATGAAACCTTGAACATAGCATGATTTTCAAGCATGGTTATATTCGGTTAATGTAATGTAATAAATGACTAAATGAATAGTGAATTTTGTATTGGTAAAACGAATAGGTAATATGATTTTATATAATGCATTTATGATCGGTTTGGACAAAATGAGGTGATTATGTGCAATTGGTTTTGTTAGTGTTATTTATGCATGAATTTTTATTTGATGTACGATTGAAATGTAATTTAGTTTAAAAATTTTGCACGTTATATAAGTTACATTAGAGTATTATTCGGCTATATGGTTATGACATTGAAGTTGGTTATGAGTTTAGACACTCATTAATGTATTAATATGTTTGATTTGTAAAATGCACAAATGAATGTCATGTTAATCAAATGTATTGACATATATTCAATATTTGTGTTTGAATGTCTTAATGTTTATACGTGGAATTTGTCATGTAGATATCTATGTTATGATTTGATTAGTTGAATACTATGTAAGAGATGCAAATATATTTTGTTTAATAAAGTTGTATTATCTTAGGCATAAATAACAACAATTAACATCTTTTAAACTATGTATGGTACGGTAATACCTTATAACCCTAATCCAGCGACGGATACGAGTTAGGAGTGTTACATTTTGATCATTGTGCTAACAATTTGAATAAAGTATTGAAGCGATGTGAGGACCCACATCTTGTCCTGAATTGGGAAAAATGTTATTTCATGGAAATTGAAGGCATTGTGTTAGGCCATCGCATCTCTAGTCAGGGCATTCAAGTAGACAAAGCTAAGGTGGAAATCATTGAGAAATTAACTCCACCGACAAACATGAAAGGTATTCACATTTTTTTTAGACAGTGGGGTTTTACCGAAGGTTGATTAGAGATTTTTCAAAAATATCAAAGCTCTTATGCTCATTGCTGGAACAAAATCGAAAATTTTTCTTTGATGATGCATGTCTAGATGCCTTTATTCAATTAAGAAAGTAGCTAGTGAATGCACCCATTGTCGTTGCACCAGATTAGTCTCAACCTTTTGAAGTTATGAGTGATGCAAGTGGCTTTGCTATGGGTGCGGTTCTAGGACAACGAAAGGGAAAATATTTCACACCATCTATTATGCTAGCAAAACTCTTTCAAAGGCTCAATTCAATTATACCACCACAAAGAAAGAATTGTTGGCTGTAGTCTTTGTTTTCGACAAGTTTCGTTCCTACCTTGTCGGTGAAAAGGTTATTTTATTCACTGATCACTTGGTGTTGAGATATCTTTTTTGCGAAAAAGGATGCCAAACCAAGACTGATACACTGGATATTACTGTTGCAGTCCCGAAGGATGATGCAAAGATAGTGCTAAAATTTTTTCACGAGCATTTACTCACCCGCTTCGGCACACGAAAGGCATTGATTAGTGATCAGGGTACATACTTTCATTGCAACCAAGTGGAAACTGCACTAAAGAGATAAGAAGTTAATCATAGAAGGGCAACTACTTATCATCTGCAAACAGATGGACAAGCCAGAGTATCAAATCAAAAAATTAAGAACATTCTTGAGAAGGTTGTAAATCCTTCGAGGAAAGATTGGTCTTCCCAATTAGATGACGCTTTATGGGCATTACAGACAACATATAAAATTCCATTAGAGATTTCGCTATATCAATTAGTTTATGAAAAAGCATGTTACCTACCAGTTGAATTGGAACATAAAGCAATGTGGGCAATTGAGCAAGTGAACATGGACAATGAAGCGACTAGAAAGAAAATGCTATTAGATATCATTGAAATAGAAAAGATTAGGAGAAATGCCTATGAAAATGCTGTGATTTATAAGGAAAAGACCAAACGATGGCATGACAAGATTATTTTACAGCAACAATTTATCGCGGGTCAACAGGTTTTATTATTCAATTCTCAACTTAAATTGCGTTCACGTTGATCTGGACCTTTTGAAGTTGTCGATGTATTTCCTCATGGTGCAATCACAATTTGAGATTTACGTGATGGACACCAATTCACAATAAATGGACTAAGGCTGAAACACTATTTTGGCAACAGGGATCAAAAGCAGGTAGAGTCCATTAAATTGGTCGAAAAGATTTAATTTTTAATTATTACTTCATGATTTTAGTTTATTATATTTATGTTTTGTTAAAATTTTTTCCTTCCTTTTTGCAGAATAATTAGGTACCATTGTCGACGTATTGAAATTTTGCTGTTAACGCATTCCGTAATTCTATACTACAATTTATAACTTATCAGAATTCAGGGGAATTCATTAATTCTGTAATTCTCAGCGGGCAAAATTTCTATTGGACACAACTATTCCTGCCAGCTTTTTATCTCTCCACAAAACAACACATCTCTCTATCTTCCTCTTTCACTCACTATAAATCTCCCTCCACTGTATCGACTGTAGCATATTCAAGCAACCATTTTTAGTTTCCTTTCCTTCTCAAGATCATATATTTCAACTTTAAATCATTTTCCCTTAAAAAAAGATGGAAAAAATGAGAGCTTCAATCAAGAAAGCCACCAAATCTGCTAAAGAATATGGGTCCTCTGCTACCACAGTTCATGAATAGGAATCCCCCACGCCAGTGCAGAAAAAGGAGCCAGTAATATTTTTGAATAAATTGGGAAATTAACTATTTCAAGACACATGTTGAAGTGAAACTTCCACCCCAAACAGGGCATTTCCCTTTTGCAACAACAAGACTTGGGTAAGCAAGTCTATGAAATCATCTCAAAGTTAAAATGGGAAACTTTTTGCACCTATTCTGGAAGCTATTCCCCTTCACTGGTACATGAGTTTTATGCTAACCTTTATGATCATTAGTTAGATTTCATTTTTGTTTGAGAAGGCTTAATACCATGGGACGCTAAAAAAACCAACGAGCTGTACAATACCAAGGTGGATGTAGAAGAACACTATGAGTTTATTGAAGATATCACAGATGAAAAACGAGACCTGTTGGTGAAAAACCTATGTGTCAAAGGAGCATTGTGGACGGGTTCCCATCAAAAGAATTATGCAATGCACCGTCACTTCCTAACGCTGTGAAGCAAAATTTGGTTTCATTTTGTCAATTGCAGGCTAAAGCCCTCCACTCATAACACCACAGTCACCCTCGATAGAATGTGTTTGATACATTCCATCATTAAGGATAGAAAGATTGATATCGGTGCAATACTCTACAAGGAAATTGCTAAATGCACCGCAAGGCAAACTAGAACCTTGGTTTTCCCATCATTGATGATGTTATTATGCTAGCAAAGAGGAATCATGCCCCGTGATGGTGAGGAAGTCCTGGATAATAAGGGCTCAATCAATGAAGCCTCTATAGAAAGAATGACTCGTGGCAAAGATATCTTGATACTGAAGGAGGCATAAACAAGCAAGACAGGAAGGGCAAAACCAAAGCCTACAGCAAAGGAACAAACCTAAATGCAGAAACATCATTATGGCGTAAAATGAAAGATGTTAAAAAAATTGTCCATTCCATCAATAGTAGGCAGATCAGGCTTGTCGCTACAATAGAGGATATGAAGAAATCCCAGAATTTGTTTTATGCTTATAAAAAATCTTGGAACAATTCTATTGTAGCCATATTAAGCCAATTAAGCCTGTCCCTACTATCGGAATTCCAATGTTTCATCTAATCATTCAAAATTATGAACTTTCATTCGCGGATGATAACTTAGAAGACTGAGACAGATCGGTGACATCCCCTCCTATTGTGCAGGTCTCGGATAATGACAAAGAAGAAGAATCCATCGACATTGAAGAATACCTGCAAAAGATTGATAGCTTGTTCAAGGATTGTATTTTTGTTGATCAAGAGGACACTATTTTTGAGAAGGAAGTTGCTGCTGTAGAAGAGGAAGTTGTTGCTGAAGAAGAAAAAGTTGTTGAAAATGAAAAAGAAAAAGAAGAGAAAGATTCTGTTGTGAACATTGTCACCACACCCAAGTCTATGGGTGAAAATATTGATAATTTGGATCAAGACATACAAAATTTGTTGAGGTAACCAGTAAGGAGCAATGCAATTCATTGGCAATAGTGGTCTACATTAGACCACTCCAAGTAGCCTCTCCTACATAAGAAGTAGCCAATGATGCTGGGGTAGAGCCGAAAATTGAGGAGCAATCCAAGGACCATGCGAAGCCCAAAGAAAAGAAGAGAAAGTGCTCCAAGGATAAAAAATGAAAGAAGGAGGAGAAGAAAAGGAGGAAGAAGAAACATCATGCAGCCACATCGATGGCTGAGGATAACTGGGTTAGTTTATTTTAAGCTTTAGCTGTAGTATTCATGCATTGCATGTAGCTATAAGTTTTATTTTGATAAGTACACATTTTCATTGCATTTTTATTGTCATTACATTTTCATGTTAGTGCATTAGAGACAATACAACTTTAAGTTTGGGGGAATGCACATAGGGCTTGGAAACGTACGCACATTTTAAAATTTTTTTCGGTAATGAAACATGCAAGGTTTAATTGTAATGGTTACATTTGATGCTAATTCTTGAATCATGTGAAGTAGCAATGAATGAGTTGGATAAATTTGACAAAAGGTTGTAGCTTCAATTCTTTGATTATTAGGATGCATTAGTAATAGATGACTACTATCATTCCTTAAATCTTGAATTAATATACTTTTTACAGCTTGTAACACCCCATACTTGTAACCCACATCGGAGCGAAATACGAGGCATTACCTGACTCAATCTCATGGACAAAAATGTTCCCCAAGTCACCAAGTCTTGGTCAAATTTAGAACTTTTTCAATTTCTACCTTAAACATCTTATTATGGGCCTACGGGCCCCAAATCAACCATTGAAAACTATTCGGGATCAACCTGGGTCCTTAAACCATCTATAGAAAATTTGATTTTGAAACAAGGCACACGCCCGTGTAGAAAGGCAACACGCCCATGTGGCCATTTCAACATGGTCATGTTGATGGCCCGTGTGGCTCACATAGCTTAAGCAATATAGGGACACGCTCGTGTCTTCCACCCGTGTGGAATTAATTCTAAATGCACACCTACAGGGGTTTTCACACGGCCTGACACACACTCGTGTCCCTGGCCTATGTCCTTCACACGGCCATGACACTCCCGTGTCCTAGCCGAGCACAAAAACTTGGAAATTCTGTTTCTGATGTTAGCATGCCCAAAATGTCACACGGCCAAGGCACACGCTCTTGTTCTAGGCCGTGTCCCTCACACGGTTGAGACACATAGCCTTGTCTCTGCCCATGTGTTTACTATCATGCATACTGACTTGAAATTTTTATGTGTAGGGCTCACATGGCCAGACCACATGCCTATAGGGCAAACTGTACGTCACACACGGCCTAGACACATGCCTGTGTGTCTACTCGTGTGGACAATATAAGGCTATTTACCAAGCCTATTTGCCACCCTTACTTGCACAACCTACATGATAGCAACCACAATCAAGATTAGACTATTTCATGCAACCAAATCAGGCACAATAGACTACATATCAATTAAGCAATTATTCATTCATGAGAATAACTTCATTTTCATATATCAAAATGAATATATGCCATCATTCAAGGCTTAATACAATAAGAAGGGTTTCCAACCCAAGCCAACACATTTGGCCAGTTTTCAATGACACATAAATAATAAAGTCTAAGTCCTATACATGCCATATTCAAAAATATAAATCAAACTATACCAAATGCTTCGATTGATGTGTGATCGATATCTCTGACTTCCTTTGGTCCTTGAGCTAGATGGACGGCACTATAAGAAAATGAAAAAGGAGAGGGAGTAAGCATAATGCTTAGTAAGTTGCACATAAATAAATATACAACATAACTTTACCATTCATCAACGAGTATCATAATACACAAGTGGCACAAGTAAAACTTACTCATCCATATTCAATACACCTCATATAGCATATACTGAGCTCACATTTCATACATACCATATAGGTACCTGTACCGCTCACAACACAATTATACTTTCCTTGTTAACTTGAAATAATACTTTCAACGTTGAACCATTTGGAACATTATCAGATACTTATTAAGCCTCATACATGGGGTCAGGTGTTGATGCCATGTACTAGACATGGTCTTACACAATTTCTAGTATATCTATTTCGATGCCATGTTTCAGACATGGTCTTACACTGACACATCTCGTAGCTGATGCATGTCCAGACATGTCTTACATTGGCTTACGTCTCAAGGCCGAAGCATGTCCCAGGCATGTCTTACACTAGCACTCATCTCAATGTCGATGCCATGTACCAGACATGGTCTTACACTGGCTCTCATAATATGGTCGATGCATGTCCCAGACATGTCTTACACTAGCCCACACAAGTGACCCCAAACGTCATGACATGAATATCCGATTTATTTCCTAAGGTTCGTTCGGGAATTCTACTATCTTTATTCTCATCGTATTTTCTCATTTCAACAATCAAGAAAATTAGGCTATAAAAATTTCAATACAATTCAAACACATATATTATTAATTTAGTTGTACTATTTACATACAACTTACCTCGGATTACAAAATGTGGTGATTAGTTGATTTTGTCGATTTGCTTGGCTTTCCCCCGGTTTAAGTTCAAATTTGGTGATTCTTGATATATAATCACAAAATGCACTTATTTAGTCACTAACTAAAATTAGGTAATCGAAAATTCATATTTTTGGTAAAACGACCATTTTGCCCCTAAACTTTGACAAAATGACCATTTTTCCCCTAGGCCCGAAAATCGATTTTTATCGAAATTCTTCACATCTAAAGCCTAGCCGAACCCTTTCTACTCTTATAGAAACTCCAAATTCCCATTATTTCACACACTTATCATCTATTTTACATCTTATGCAAAATAGTCCTTTTAGGTGTTTTCATGCTAACACATTTCACAAAAGTTGTTTATAAGACACCCAAGACTCATTTTCTTCCATAAAAACTCAGTAAACATTACAAATACTTTCATGGAAAAACCCTAATGTAACACCCCGTACCCGAGACCATTGCCGGAGTCGAACATGAGGTGCAAACAAACTTAATTCATTTATTTACACAGTCCATTTTAAAATTTCCAGACAAGCTGGCTAACTGCGTCACTATCACCTTAAAAATCATATCTCAAGTTCCAAAACTCAAAAACCAGTTCCGTAAATTTTTCCTGAAACTAGACTCATATGTCCATCTACAAATTGTTTTCTAGAATTTTTGGTCGAGCCAATTAGTACAGTTTATTAGTTAAAGTCTCCCCTGTTTTAGGGTTCGACTACTCTGACCTTCATGTATTACGACTTAGATATCTCCCTGTACTGGGCTTCAATACTTATGTCGTTTGTTTCTAAAGAAACTAGACTCGAAAAGGAATCTATACATATATGGTATGACTTCTAATTATCTCTTGTTAATTTATAAAGAATTTCCAAAGTCAGAACAGGGAATCCAGAATTCGCTCTGGCCCTGTTTCACGAAAACTTAAACATCTCATAAAATACGGCTCATATGAAAATAGATTCATCAAGGTTCGATTAAATAATTTATTCACAACTTAATTCTATTCCTACTATTTTTAGTGATTTTTCATATTCATATCACTGCTGCTGTCGGTATCTGTTTTTAAGGTAGACTTTACCTATTTCATAATTTCCATGATTCAACTAGCCCTTTAACATACATAGCACAAAAATATAATCGTGATTAACCATTCCAATGGCTAATCATTGCCAAGCATTTCCACACCTCTCAATAACCATATATATACAAAATGATTATAACGCTATGCTCAAAATATATAAGCCATTTTCGCATGGCTATCCAAATATATACAATACCAAAGTACTTGACTAACAACAAAAGGGCAGCCCTATACATGCCATTATCAGAGTTCAACTAAAAGAGTACCAAAAGGGCTTTGATAGTGTGGGCGACTTCGACTTTGACACTCCCGAGTCCGATAGCTGACGAACCAAAATCTATAAAATAGAGAATCAAAGAAACGGAATAAGCATTTAATGCTTAGTAAGTTTTGAGCAATGAAATTAGGCACAACTGAAGTATAGCATTCATATGACTAAACGGATAATTTCATATACACATATTCTCAAAATCATACCTACTTCACATTTCCAACCCTTATATTCATACATAAGGGATCAACTTAACCAAAGGCCGGAAGCTTATTAATCGACTGAGCGAATACTATTTAAAAGGAATCAACTATTCCAATGCATATACGAAACATACCTCATCGTTGGGATTTTACGAGCGTATTAATTGAAATTATTACAGCAAGATTGCTCATTCCCAAACCAAGTACCTTCGGGATTTAGCCGGATATAGCTACTCGCTCAAATGCCTTCGGGACTTAGCCCGGTTATAGTAACTCGCACAAATGCCTTCGGCACTTAGCCCGGATATAGTAACTCGCACAAATGCCTTCGGGGCTTAGCCCGGAATTAGTCACTAGCACAAATGCCTTCGGGGCTTAGCCCGGAATTAGTCACTAGCACAAATGCCTTCGGGACTTAGCCCGGTTATCATCCGAATATTCATGCACATATCAATAAATCATGACACATCTATATTTCATTTTCATAACTAGAATTCAAACACAAGTCACTTATCAAGCATTATCATTTTCGGCTCAATAGCTACATACAAAGAGCATGATTTTGATTTGCTTATAACATGATCTAATCAAATCATAATCTAAGTTCCATTACTCGAAAACTTACCTCGGATGTTGTCGAACGATTTCAACGGCTATTCGATCACCTTTTCCTTTCCTTTATCGGATTTAGTTCCCCTTTGTTCTTGAGCTCAACCTAGTTACAAGCATGGCCGAACCTCTTCAACCTTTCTTCCTTTCTTTCCTTTGATTTTTCGGTCAAGAAGAGCAAAATGAGAACTTTTTTTCTCTTTTTTTTTTCATCACCCATGCTCCTTATTTTATTATTCCTAACATAAAACACTAACATAAAATGTTTATAATACCTTTTAACCCATAGCATGGCCGCCCACTAGTTCAAATTTTGGGTAATTTGACATGCAAACCCAACATCTTTATAACATGCATTAATAGGCCACTTACATTTGCCTAGCACATTTGTAAATTTTCTCACATAAGTCCTATTAACTAAATTCACATGCAATCGACTAAATCGAAGCTTCATATTCACATATTCTAGAAAATAAATATCACATTCAAATACTTCAGTGACTCAGTTTAGCGGTCCCAAAACCACTTCCCGACTAGGGTCAATTTAGGGCTGTCACACCTAAACTCTTAATCATTTTGCAAAATAGTACCCTCATTTGGAAGCTTATGCTTCAAAGGCATCAAAAATGCAAAAAATCATCAACAAAGGGTATGGAAATCACTTACTTCTAGAGATGATAAGTTGCTAAAATTTCAAGCTTCAAAACTCTTCTCTTGGCTGATATTTTTGGTTGAGAAGAAAGAATAGGTGAAAAAGATTAAGGCTAGGCACCTAAGGTATTATTTTATCACATAATATGTCATCACTTACCTAACATTTTGACCATTTACTCCTCTTTGTCTCATGTCCGGCCAAGCTCTTTTAAAAGGGTTTAATTTCCATTTAAAGACTTCCAATCTTTATTCTCTAGCTATTTGACACTTTTAGCTATCAATTTAGGACTTTTTCATTTTATGCGGTTTAGTCCTTTTTTCTTAATTGAGGTCACGAACGTCAAAATTAACTCACCAAATTTTTCATACACTAATATAAACATGAAATGACTCCAAAATAATAATAAAATAATTTATTCGACTCTGCATTTGTGGTCCTGAGACCACTATTCTAACTAGGCCCTAAATCAGGCTGTTACATAGCTGCTTATATATATAGTTATAAATTAGAGACACTCCAAAGTGGGTGTAGTATGGAATGTTAAAGAGGGAACACTCCAATACAAGGGTTAGAAAAATCAAGTTGGCCAAAGGTTGTCGCTACATGAGTGTGTGTCGGCGTAATTACATACTCCTTAGGGGTTTGTTGCACTCCATCGTTACTTCTCAAGAACAAAGGTATAGTAATGCAAAGATATCTCTTATTCCGAATATATATAAATATATATAATATATAAACACTTAGTATTGTACAATAAATTTTGTATTGGTAGACAGAACTTAGGGTTTGAAGCATGATTCCAACATTGATGTTGTTGCAACCTTATTCATTCATACTTATGTATTGTCGATGCAATATTCTTTCATTTGAATGTGATTCATTCATTGGGAATGTAGAGGGTTCAAGTTGCTAGAGTGTTCATTTGCCTTAGTAAAATTTTTATAGCCTAGCTAGTTTTTGTTTTACTTGAGGACAAGTAAAAACTCAAGTTTGGTGGTGTGATAGCACTAGAAAGAACATAGGTTTTTCTCTTTACTTATTGGTTAAGTTGTGCATATTTAGTTATCCTTGCATATATTTTAGCATTTTTAGTTTAGTAAATTGCATGTTATACCCGAGTAAATCCTAGCCTATTTTATCTTTAATTTTGCTATCTTTTGCATTAATGTCGCTGCATGAGTTAGTTCTAGATTGCGTCCAGAATTGTCCCTGCACCTGACAGTTGTCCAAATAAGAACTAAAAATGCATGAGTTGTCCAGTCTAGTATAACCAACCTGTACGTACAAGGACAGAATAATTCTGAGGAGAGGACACCTATACTATTGGAGGAGGACATAAAAGGTTGATGTGCGATTAAAAATGAGACTGGTGATTACTCTCTTTTTTCTGTTTGTATGGAAGTACACATGAATTCTTGGATAAATGTTATCTTATTCAATCTTTCTTTTATTGTTTAATCTTGAGGTTTAAATGTTTATTAACACAGAAGTGTTATTGCAGTGACTGACACTGGAAAGTGCAGTGACAGTTTGAGCCAACAAGTATTACAACGGAAGTTGAGTGAGGATTAGAGGAATTTAGTCCACTTGTTCTTAATAGAGCCATATTGCCATCATTGGAAGGTGGGGTTAATATGCATGGTTAAATCTCAGATTAAATAGAGTAGTGACGCCAGGTAAGTTACACATTGAAATTTATTGCCTCGACATTCACCTATTATTTTATACCTTGTGAGCATTTAGTATTTTGTTGAAGATTCATGTTGGGAATCCTAGTTTATCATTATCATATTTTATTTTATTGTTTTCAAATTTTTTCTCCAACAACTATCCTCACAATTTATCTCGTTTCTATCTAGTTATTGCACCGACATTAATAAAGAAAAGACAACCATCCCTGTGGGATCGATATTTGATAGATCACATTTGTTTACTACTTGCATCGGTAATGTATGATTGCACATCATTACTGTGATGTTAAAAAACCAATCATTGCTAAAGCCTTCATTCATACTTTGAGGTAGATTGTATTTAAATTAAAAATTGCATTAAGGATCACTCTTGTATTTAATTAATCTAATAATCACTATCCAAATTTATTGAGTTTTTTCTAAATTATATTCTTAATTATAATTTCAAAATTAATTGTTTAAGCTTATACAGTCCCTGTGGAGACGATAACTCATTTTTACTTACTTATTACTTGAACGACTACGTACACATACGTAACACGTAACAATTCGGTACAATTTTTTGGCATCGTTGCTAGGGACTGTTGCCTTAATCATTTTCCTTGTGAAATTATTTTTACAATTTGGTTTTTATTTATTTTTATTTATTTATTTATTTTAATCCTACTAATTTATTATTTATTTATTTATTTATTTTTTAGGTGTTTTATTAGTATAGATCGAATCATTGATCTATTACTTGTGGACCCTAAAATTGAGTGAACTTTTAGACAAAGAAGATGTGAGAGATCTACTGAAAGGTAAGCTGAGATGGACATTGGAAATCAAAATGATGGACAAGGTAATGGTGCCAATCAAGTGTACAACTGAATCCTTATTGCTTATGATAGGGATCGTGCCATCAAACAATACGCTGTGCCGTTCTTCAATGAGTCGAATCTGGGAACTAGGTGGTTGGATATCGAGGCACCACAATTTGAATTGAAACTAGTGATGTTTCAAATTCTCCAAATGATGGAGCAGTTTAGTGGTATGCCTATGGAAGATCTGCACTTGCACCATCGTTTGTTCATTGAGGTAGGTGATTCATTCAAGATAGCTGGTGTGACTGAAGATGCACTGAGGTTGAAACTGTTTCCATACTCATTGTGAGATCGAGCACGAGCATGGCTGAATTTATTATCACCAAGTTGAATATCTAAATGGTAAGAATTAGCTTAAAGGTTTTGGTAAAATACTTTCCACCAAGTAAGAACGCAAAGTTGCGTAATGAGATAACTACTTTCCAACAATTGGATGATGAGTGTTTGTACGAGGCATGGGAAAGATTCAAGGAATTACTTCGTAAGTGTCCTCATCACGAGATTCCTCATTGTATCCAATTGGAGACATTTAATAATGGTCTCTATGCACACACAAGATTAATGGTAGATGCTTTTGCAAATGGTGCAATTTTATTTAAGTCTTATAACAAGGCTTATGAGATCATTGAAAGGATTACAAACATTAACTACTAATGGCTGATGAATTGAGCAGTTTCAGGAAGATGAGTAGCCGGAGTGCATGAGGTGGACGCAATGACTTCACTTTCTCCTTAGGTATATTTTATTTCCTATATATTAAAATAGTTTACCACTAACAATTTAAATGATTTTGCAGCTCAATCACCTAGTCATTATGAAGTAGTTTCTTGTGTATACTGTGGGGATGGTCATTCTTTCAAGAATTTCCCTTCAAATCCCAAATTAGTTTGTTACATAAGGAACCAGTACCAATATTGAAGTGGACAAGGACCGTAGTCCAACTTCTACAATCTTTCATGGTGGAATCATCCAAGCTTTTCCTGAAGTAATCAAGGAAATAGACCGAAAAAAAAAATCAAATGTAGCATAGGCCCAACCAAACCCAAGGGTTTAACCAACAAGCTCCAAAGCCACCTCAATCTGAATTATCAAATAGTTTGGAGAGCTTTTTAGAGGCATACATGATGAAAAATGACGCCTTGATCCAAAGTTAAGCAGGGACGCTGAAAAATTTGGAGAACCAGATAGGTCAATTAGCTACTGAGCTTCATAATAGACTACAAGGAGCCTTGTTGAGTGACACAGAAAATTTGAGAAATTGGGTAATGAACATCGTAAAGTAGTAGAGTTACGAAGTGGTAAGACTTTGGAGCCTAAGAAGGTTGTGGTTGAAGATGAGCCTATTGGAAAGGAGGAAAGTCAACTGACAGTTGAAGTTTCTGCTACAGAAAAATTAAATTCTGGAAAATTTGATGAGGTAAACCCTAAACTGAAAAGCTAACCCTTTCTTTTACAGATTTACCTCCTCAGAAAAGTCGTCCATATCAACCAAGAGTTTCATATCCTCAAAGACTTTAGCTGAATAAGCAGAAACAAGAGGTAGAATTCAAGAAGTTCTTGGATGTTTTAAAGTAATTACACATCCACATTTTGTTGGTGGAGGATTTAGAGCAAATCCCAATTACGTGAAGTTTATGAAGGACATATTGTCCAAGAAGAAATGAGTTAGAGAGTATGAGACTATTGCTTTGACAAAGGAGTGTAGTGCGTTCTTACAGAACAAACTACCATTGAAATTAAAGGATCCTAGAATCTTTATGATACCTTGCAACATTGGTGAATCATATTGTGTAAAGCTTTGTGTGACTTAGGAGAAAGCATCAACTTGATGCCCAAATCTATTTTCAAGTTGTTGTGAATAGGTGAAGTAAAACCCATTATCATTAGCATATCCCGAAGGAATGGTCGAGGATGTTTTGGTAAAAGTCGATAAATTCATTTTTCCTTCTGATTTCATTGTTTTTATTATTATTTTGAAACAGACAAAAAAGTTCCAAACATCCTAGGGAGACCTTTCCTAACCACGTGAAGAAAATTGATTGATGTGCAAAAAGGTGAACTCACGATGCGAGCTCAAGACGATAAGGTAACGTTTAACGTTTTGAAAGCAATGAAGTTTCCTGATTCGATGAAAGAGTTTTCAGCAATGGAGGAAGTAGAAACCTTAGTTTTTATGAGAAGCAATTCTGAAGAAGACTCGTTGGAAAACACCTTAGAGTCTGAACCTTTCAAAGATGAAAAATGTAATGAAGGTTTGGCTTTGATAGAAGCCAATCTGAGGAGTTATATTCAACCACCGTGGTTCAAACTGCTAGAGCTAAAGGTTCGGGAATTTTTAGAACCCAATTTGTCAATCGAATAACCACCTAAACTCGAACTAAAGGTGCTTCTGTATCACTTAAAATACGTTTATCTTGGTGATAGTTCTACTTTTCCTATGATTATTTCAGTAGAACTGGCAAAACATCTAGAGGCGCAATTGGTTGATGTCTTAAAGAAATTTAAGAAGGCAATTGGTTAGACCATAGCTGACATACGAGGTATAAATCCTTCCTTCTGAATACATAAATTTAATTTAGAGGAAGGTGAAAAAGGTAAGAGTGATGAGCAAAGGAGACTTAACCCTATCATGAATGAAATGGTTCGGAAGGATGTAATTAAGTGGTTAGATGCAAGAATTATTTACCCCGCCTTAGATAGTTCTTGGGTAAGTCAGGTGCAATGCGTATTGAAGAAAGGTGGGATCACTGTTGTTGAGAATGAGCAAAATGAATTAATCCCAACAAGAACTGTCACCGGTTGGAGAACCTGTGTTGACTACTTTTACCTGTCCATATGGTACATTTGCTTTTAAGCGAATGTCTTTCGGCTTATGTAATGCACCTACCATATTTCAGCGATGTATGATGGAAATTTTCACTGATATGATTGAAAATTATGTTAAGATTTTCATGGATGATTTTTCATTGTTTCGGTGTTATGTATGCCTAAATGGTAGTTAATACAAAGAAATCATGACAAAGTGAAATTAGCATTAAAACAGTATTGAACGGCAGCAGTGATGTGAACTTGAAAAATCACCAAGAATAGTAGAAATGGAATATGGTGATGAATGAGATATATAATTAAATCTTATTGAGTCTATTTTCATATGAAAGAAACAAAGTAAGCAAAAGAAGTTTATATTAAGAGATATTTGAATTTTAGTTAGACAGGGTCAGAGCGATTTCTGAATCCCCTATTCTGAATTTATAAATTTACTAAAACTTGTACAAAAAGAATTAGGAGTTATAGTTTATATTTCTAGATTCCTTGGTGAATATAATTTCAAGATAAATAAATGGAATGGTTATTTGAATTCTGTACAGGGAGAAAATTGATTCGCAGTGAGGAGAGGTCAGAGTAGTTGAACAGTGCAATAGGGGAACTTTAACTAATAAACTGTACTAATTGGATAGACTAAAAATTTTGAAAACAAATTAGTAAGAAGATATATGAGTCTAGTTTTAGGGAAAATTCACGAATTTAAATTTTGAGTTTTGTGACTTGAGTTATGATTTATTTAGTGACTATAACTCAGGTGGACAGTTTTATAAGGAATAATGAAATAAATTGTTTTGATTTATCTAAGTATTCGAAAATTTTTAATGTTCCCGATTTGGTCCCAAACCGTTTCAATTGCATGTTTTAGGGTTTCAAAGGCTCTTTTTAGGGACATGCTGAATGAATGAAACTATATTAATTTTAAAAGCAAATTTTTATGCCCCGAATTAGTAAGCTAAGTCTGGTAACGCCTCGTGCTCGACTCCAGTGATGGTATCGGGTAAGGGTGTTACACATGGCGTCGGCATTTTATCCCATGTTTGGGGCTATTGAGTATTCGATAGTATTCCAAATGGTTCAACGAAATATTCATGATTTATATCGAAATGAGAAAAGTTATGACCATGTGGTGAGTGGTACATGTACCCATTTGAAATGTATGAGATGTGGGCTCAATATATGCCATATGAATTGTATTAGATGGTGACGAGTAAGTTGCGCTTATACCTATTTATGGTATTCACGAACAAGCTATGAAAGGTTATGAGTATATTGTTCTATGATAATTACTTGATGTTTATTTTCATGCAACTTACTAAGCTTTATGCTTACCCCATTTCCTTTTCATTTTCTTATAGTGTCGCCAAAGTAGCTCATGGATCATTGCCTACGTCGGAGAAGCCAGTCACACTGTCATTTTGAAGCACTTGGTATAGTTAGTTCCTTTATTTTGATTATGGCATGTATAGGATCCTTTGATTTTGTTAAAGTGTCACATTGTTTTGGGGCCAAACGTGTTGGTTTAATTTAGTACTTGACTCATTTTGAATAAGGTGATGAATAATAGCTAATATTGAAAGTTGTTTTAGGAATGCAAGAAAGTCTTTCATCAATGTGAAAATTGTTGGCATGGTCGTATATGTATGAAATGTATATAGGCCTTAGTTATGGTTGCTTGGTTGAGAAATCATGTTGTGATAAACTTGGGTATCATAGATTCTATTTTAGGGTGGCAAGGGGCCTGGTAGATAGCCTTATATCATCCATACAGGTAGACACACGAGCGTGTGTCTAGGCCATGTGTGACACACGGTCAGCTCCATGGGTGTGTTGTTCGATCGTGTGTCCCCTGCACCTCAAATTTGCAAGTCAGTATGCATAATAGTAAACACACGGGCAGAGACACGACCGCGTGTCTCAACCATGTGGAGGACACGGCCTCTAGCCATGGGCGTGTGCCTTGGGCGTGTTCCCATAAATTGTTGCTGACGTTAGAAACAAAATGTCAAGGTTTTTAGACACAGGCTAGGACACGGGCGTGTTACGGCCGTGTGAGGGACACGAGTCATGGACACAGGCGTGTGTCAGGCCATGTGAAAATCCCTGTAGGTTCGAATTTGGAATTTAATTCACATGGGCTCAGGGCACGGGCGTGTCCCCTTAGGCTTAGGCCGTGTGAACCACATGGGCCTTTAGCGCGGCCATGTCATAATGGCCACATGGGCATATTGCCCTTCTACATTGGCATGTACCCTGTTTCAAGTGGCATTGTTTGTTCAAAGTTTTCAAAGATGTTGGGATTAATCCCGAGTTATTTCCAAAAACATGATTTGGGCCAGATAAGCCCATATTAAGAACTTTTAGATTAAAAGAGAAAAGTTTTAAGTTTAAACTAGTTTTCATAACTCGGTAATGATTGTATGCATGCGGTTAAGTCAGGTAATGCCTCGTGCCCAACCCTAGCCTCGGACTCGGGTAAGGGGTGTTACAAGCTAGGATCGCTCAGCTAATTCAGGTGCATTTCAATCACGTATGAACGAAATATAGACTTGATTTTAATTGAAAACATGATCGATTGAGGCACAAACATTATAAGCATGAGTCTAATAAATAGAATTTAATCAAAGCAATCATCCTAGCTTAAATAAAATTAAGCCATCATTGTTGTAGACAATAACATTGAACACATATCAAACATTTTAAATTAAATTAAAGAAAAGAAAGATTAAACCCAATTCAGAGTGGCTGTCACCCAAGACTCTGACTGACGAGGCTCTTTCGTTCCTTTGCTTCGCTCCTTTACTAATGGCTCTCCAAAGTGGCCGACCAAGGGTTCTTTAAGAGGCTCAAATGCTAAAATCCTTATGAAAAGATGATGATAGGCGTGGGTAGAAAAGAAGAATGCTAAGAGAATTTAGAAAGGAGAGAATGATGAATGATGAATGATGATTAGAAATGTGAGAATGAGGTCTTATTTATAGGTGAGGAGAGGGGAATAGTTTACTAAAAATAGGAGTTTTCATTTTTGAAGCATCTTTCATGGGTGGCCGACCATAAATTGAGGAAGTTGAGATGATTTTTGCTTGATTTTTGGTCAATTTGAGTGCCACAACAACTCAGGACTGAGACTTAGTCAAGTGCAAATCTTCAGGTAAATCTCTAATTTCTTCAACTCTTCAAGGACCTTGTGCAATTAAACCAAAAAGTTGTTTATGGACAGCCATGTGCAGCTGAATTTTGGGTTGACTTGGTGCCCAATTTGGATGGTTTTGTAATCCAGCAAAGCTATTAGGCCTGTCCAAAATAAATCAACAAGTTAGTGGACCAAAGAATAAAATTTATCCAATTTAATTAATTAATTTAAAACCCAAATTATTAATGAAATATTTTAAAATGAATTATTAAATATAATTTTATATTTTATTATTTAATTTAATCATGCATGACCCATTTTATGTCTGAAAAAATATAATATATTCAAGTTAATATAAAATAAGCCATTTATTGCATGAAAACTATATAATAAAGCATAAAATCACATTTTAATAATTTATATGTCCTAATTTCATATTTTCATATATTTCATTAATTTATTAAACAATTACTTAGTTTTAACAACTGATTTAAGTAAAAAATGTGATAAATTACATAGGAAAAGTCCTATTTTCTATTTACACTCGCAAAACCCTTATTTGTCAACTCTTGCAACTGAATTTTCAATTTTTTCAATTCAGTCGGAGCCATTTTATACGGAGCTATCGATATCAGTGAAGTCCCCGGTACTAAATCAATAGTAAACTCAATCTCTCTTATCAGTGGTAATCCAGGCAACTCCTCTAGGAAGACATCCGGATATTCACAAACTACCGGCACAGATTCAATCTTTAATTCAGACACTTTTGTATTCAGTACATACCAAGATAAGCTTCACAACCTTTTCTTACATACCTCTAAGCCGACATCGACGAAATCACAATAGGAAACTCACCCGACTCATGCAATTCAATTTGAAGAATTTCATTATTTTGGCATTTCAATTCAATAATCTTTTGTCTACAATTCACTACGACATCATGTAGAGCCAAAATCAAACGGTAAAAGCATTAAGTTAGCCAAAAAATAATGACCCCGAATCATTAAAGGATAATTCTTGAAAGCTTTATCAACTAGAACATATTTGCCTAAGAGGTTTGACACTTTAATCACATACTTAGTAGACTCGACGGGAAAATTATTACTGGATACCAAATTCGTGCAAATATAAGAATGAGTCGATCCAGGATCAATCAATGCAACTACATTAGTACCATAGAGAGAAAATGCACCAGTGATAACATCAAGGGATGACGCTCTGTAACACCTCTTTCCCATATTCGACGCCGGAGTAGGGTATGAGGCATTACCAGACTTAAACTCAAACAAATATTCGAAACCCAGACATGAATTTCCACTCAAATTTGAAATTTTTCGAAAACAATCATATCATCCCTTAAACGAGCCTACGAGGCCCAAAATATACATTAGGAGTGATTCGAGACTAAAACGAGAACTTTAGAAAACTTCCCAACACTTAGAAAATTTTTCATCAAAATAGGGTCACACGCCCGTGTGGCTTTAGGACACGCCTGTGTGGGTAGGCCGTGTAGACACACACCCTCGTGTCCCTAACCCGTGTAACTCTCTTTTTATGACCTCATCAACAAATTCAAGTCACACTGCCAAGTCACACGCTCGTGTGCTTAGGCCGTATGGGTGATTTAATTTTCATAATTTTTCATAAAATAGGTGCAGACTTCACACGTTTTGGGCACACGCCCATGTCCCTATGCTGTGTCCTTCACACGGCCGAGACACACAGCCGTGTCTCTGCCTCTGTGGCCAATTCAAAGCTAAAAATTCAAGATGTAAGGGACACACGGCCAGATCACACACACATAGGGCAAGTCGTGTGTCACACATGGCCTAGACACACGCCCGTGTTTCTACCCGTGTGGACAAAAAGAAGGCTATTTACCAAGCCATTTTGCCACCCTTACTTGCACCAATCTACACAACAACAACTAACACCAATTCAAGCATATACATACAGCCAATTCAGCCACAACCAAGTCATTCACACATCAGTTACATGCTATGTTTTATCACATACAACATCTCATACTTATCATCTCAAACCATGCAAAAACCATGCCCATAAACACATCATCATATGCATATATACTTAACCAATATTAGCCAATTTCAATGGCCATTTACAAAATTAATTATTAATCATTATAAGCCAACACATTTGGCCAAATCAAATATGACACATAATAAAATGACCAAGTCTCTATACATGCCATACTCAAAATAATGAAATCATAAGCATCCAAAATGATGATTTGATAATGTGAATGGATCTCGACCGTCTTCGATCCCCGAGCTGGCTTGGTGACACTATAGGACAAGGGAAAAAGAAAGAGGGAAAGCTTTAAAGCTTGGTCAGTTCCCATGCAAATAATAAGCATCATAAACACATTTTAACATATTTTTAACATGAAGTAAATTAACATAGGTATCATTGTAAATCTCATAATCAAACTTGGCATAGATGGTGTTAAAACCTTAGCATCGTAACTTACTCAATCGAACCTTACCATGGGTTCATCACATATCGAGCTTATTAAGCATGAGTTTTGTGTACATACTTGTACCAACTTGCAACATACCATAATCTTTCATAACTTTAACATGGTTGTTAAGTTACTCGTTGAACCACTTGGAACACTAAAGGATACTCGGGAAATCTCACACACATAGTACTATACCAATGCCATATCCCATATATAGTCTTACATGGGATCTCAAATCGATGCCAATAGTCTAGCTGTGGTCTTACACGAAATCTCATATCAATGCCATATCCCAGATATGGTCTTACACGTAAACTCAAATAACCCTAATGTCATGACATTCGTATCCTATCAATTCCTAATGCTCAACTGGGATATTTCTCACTTATCGAAACTTTGTCAAATTTATTCAAAGAGAAATTCAAAATTCATACAATAATAACACAATTAAAGCATAAATAATGATGCATTATTTACATACGAACTTACCTCGGTACAAAAATAGGAGAAATGGATTTAATCGTCAAACACCTTATTCTTTCCCAGTTCAAGGTCCGAACTTCATTTTTCTTGATCTATAATAGCAAATTTACCTTATTTATTATTCACATTACTCAATTCGGTCCAAAAATCATACTATGGTAAAATTATATTCTTGACCCTAAAGCTTGACATATTTACAAATTAGTCCCTAGAATCGTAAAATGAAATGTGTTCAATTTCTTGCTTACCCAAGCCTAGCCGAACCATAAACATGCTCATATCAACCCAAATTATTCATCAAATCAAATTTTTACTACCGATTTTACAACGTTTTGCAAATAGGTCCTTTTTAGGCATTTTCATGAAAAATCACTTGGTAAAAGTTGTTTATCACACCTTAAACATGCAATATCTTCCATCAAACATCAAAATACATGCATGTCACACATGGGTAAATTTTTAAACATGAACCCTACTTCAAAATAATGGTAGAAATAGGTAAATCGGGTTACGAGGACTTAAAAAAAGTAAAGAACATTAAAAACGGGGCTAGAATGCACTAACTATCAAGCTTGAAATTTGAAGAAACCCTAGATATGGTGTCCTTATGAAATTTGGCCAAGTTAGAAGATGATAGACAAAATTTTGACTTGATTTTTCCTTTTTATTCTTTTATTTACCAAATGACCAAAATGCCCTTTTTGCCAAACTTTAAAATTTTATCTCACCATGTCCATTTTTGTCTATTAACTTAAAAAATGGTCTAATTATCATATAAGGACCTCTAATTTAAAATATCATAGCAATTGGACACCTCTAACATGTAGAACTCAACTTTTGCACTTCTTATGATTTAGTCCTTTTAACTAAATTGAGTGCCCAAATGTCAAAATTTTTGAACTAAGTTTTCACGAAATCATTTTATGAAACTGTATACCATAAAAATATAAAAAAATTAAATTTTCCTACGTCAGATTGTGGTCCCAAAACTACTATTTTGACTGGCCCTAAAATCGGGCTGTTACACGCGTCTTTGCAAGGGCGAATAACGTAAGTTCTAGCAGGTGCTCTAACCAGTAATCTCGTAGTTAACTCTTTCATCACACCTCTATTACTGTTCCCACTCCCTGTATTTCTTGGTGGCGTCCCTCTAGTGGCAGTGTTACTTGGCCTTGCATTCTGAAAATTATCTTTCTTAGCCTTTTTAGGGAAATCTAGAATGAAGTAGTCTAGGGAGCCACATTTAAAGCAAGCCCAGTTATTCATCCTACATTCACCGGAACTCGAATGCTGCTTCCCATGATTTCTATTGGGATACCAAGCTGAAGCATTAGAACGAGTACACAAATCCCTCGAATTCTTTGACAGAGGTTGAAATGACTTATTCATCGGTCTTTTTCTTAAGCCTCTAGCCTAAAACTCAACTTTTCTCTTTTCTTTGCTCAATTCTTTGGCTTTGCAAGCTCAGTCAACCAACACAACAAATTCTTTCAACTTTAAAATCCTAACTAATAGTCTGATATCCTTATTCAACCCATCTTTGAATCTCTTGCACATGATAGCCTCGATAGAAACACATTCCTAAACATACTTACTGAGCCTAACAAACTCTCGCTCGTATTCAGTCACAAACATACGGCCCTATTTCAGCTCTAAAAACTCTTTATGTTTCTGGTCAATGAACCGCTGACTGATATATTACTTTCTGAACTCATCTTAAAAGAATTCCCATGCAACTCTTTCCCTCGGTACCAAAGATACTAGAGTATTCCACCACAAATACTCTGTGTCTCTCAAAAGTGATATAGCGCATTTCAAGCACTCATCTGGTGTGCAAGGAAGCTCATTAAATACCCTGATAGAGTTCTCAAGCCAAAACTTTACTCTCTCGGGATCATCGTCAATATTAGCTCTAAATTCCTCGGCTCCTTGATTTCGAATCTTATCAACTAGAGGATTGTTCAGTTTTACTAATTCGACACCTTGGGGTGCTACGGGAACCGGTTGGGGGTTAGGTGGGGGTGGAAGATGTTGGGCAGTAGGATTTGCTCGAACAAACTTGGCAAACCACTCATTCATCCTTTAGAAGAAGGCTTCTCTAGCCTCTCCTCCCTGACTAATCGTTACTGGTCTACTTTCAGATGGCGCTGTCCCTTTGGCGGGAGCCAGTGCATTACTTTCAACATTGTTATTTACCTCTCGGTTGGGATCCATTTACTAGAGGAAAACACAATTTAAATTGGCAGGAGTCGTCACACTATCACAAATTAAATATGGCATGTATAGCTAGACTCTCACACACGCTACGTTAGTCCGAGAATCGACTAAGCCATAGCTCTGATACCACTAAATGTAACAACTCTTACCCGTACTCAACGCCAAAATAGGCCAGAACAGGGTACGAGGCTTTACCGAACTTACATCACAAATAATCATAAAATTTTGAGTCATAAATTTTGTGTCCATATTAAAACAATTTACATTTAATCATAAAGTCCCTAATACGAGCCTATAAGGCTTGAAACTTGCTTTAGAAGTGGTTCGGGACTAAATCGAGCACTTAGAAAATTTTTACAAATCTTAGAAATTTTTTTCTATAAATAGGGGTCACATGCCCGTGTGGCTTGGGACACACCTGTGTGGGAAGGCCGTGTGGCCACACATGCTTGTGTCCCTAACCCATGTAACTCTCTATTTTCCAGTGCATGAACAAATTGATGTCACACAGCCAAGTCACATGCCCCTATGCCAGGCAGTGTGGTAAATTATATTTTCATAAAATAGGTGCAGACTTCACACGGTCGGGACACACGCCTATGCCTAAGGCCGTGTCCCTCAATGGCTTAGACACACGCCCATGTCTCTGCCTGTGTGCTTAATTCTTGGCATTCTGTTTCTCAAAATTAAGGTACAAGGGACACACGGTCAGAACATATGCGCATGGGGTAGATCTGTGTCACACACGACCTAGACACATGCCCGTGTGTCTACCCGTGTGAACAAAATAAACGCTACTGACCAAGCCATTTGTCACCCACCTATACATACACAAGTTCAATGGCATATGGCATAATCCATGGCATGTTTAAGCAACCAAAACATCCATAAACAAGGCTAAATCATATCAGTCATTACCAACACTTAACATATTTCTTATAGCATAATTTACCAAATTAATTCATACTAAATTCACATTCACAAGTATCATCATCAATACTTTCTATAACAGCCTAATTTAGACCCTAATCAGAATCGTGATTTTGGGATAACCAATCCGAGTCAAAAAAATATTTTAAAATTGTTTTCTGTGTTTATTTAGTGTGAATTTATATTTGCGAAATTTTCGTGATTTAATTTTGTCGTTTAGGTGTCCGATTAAATAAAAGGACTTAATCGCGTAAAATGAAAATTCAGTGGTTATTTCTAAAAGGGGTTGAATTGTTAGTGGATTTTTAAATTGAAGCCCTAAAATGGTAAATAGGCCATAATTAATGCTGGTGGATGGTAGTGGGCATATTTTATAATAGTTATATGTTATAATAATAAGGTTGTATAGGTAATTTAGTTAATAGACTTATATTTAATAAAACCAAAGTTAAAAACACATGTTATTTCATTTGTTCATCCACTGAAACTTAAGAAAAGAAAAGAAAAAGAAAGAATAAAAGCTAGTGTTTGGCCTATTTGGAGCTCAATCAAGGTTCGCTTTCTTGTCGATTTTTGATAATTTCTACGTTTTTTATATTGTTGCTTAGTAATCTTCAAAACCCAAGCTTTGATTTTTAATTTTGATGAATATTTTGAGTTGTGCCATTGTTGATAGCTTGTGATTTTTTTGTTTGATGATAAAAAATGAAAGATATATTTTAGATTAACATATTTTGTATTAGAGTTTTTGATGATTTTGAGTAATTAGGACTTAATTGCAAAATAATAATTTGAGGGACTAAAATGTGAAATTGATTAAATATATGGACTTGTATAAGCATGGGTAAGATTCGGCCAAACATGAGTGTATTTTGTGTTTTGTGCAATAGGGACTAAATTGTCAAAATCATAAATGTCAGGGGTAAAATGGTAATTTGTCTGTTTATGTGTTTTTGGAATAAATTGAATGAAAATATGTTTGAATGAGCTTAATTTGAATATGTATAGATCAAGAACCAAAGAAAACGGATTTGGACCAGAGAAAAACGAAAGTTGTCGACTAGCAGCCATGTCCCACTTCACGACGTCTGAGGTAAGTTTATAAGCAAATAGACGTGTTAAATTGTAGTTAATGTAAATATTATATATTTTTTTGTAATGCAAAAATATACATAAGCTATAGCCGAATATACTTAAGCTTGATTATCACATTTTTGAATTGGTTTTGACCGAGTTACGATGTCTAAAAGTCCCGTATGAACCTTAGGAATAGTTAGGTACGTATGCCATGACATAGGATTCCGATATGTGTGTACGAGTAAGACCATGGCATCAATATGTGACTTCGATATGTGTCTACGAGTAAGACCCAGCGGCATCGATTTGTGACAACATGTAAGACCACGTCTAGGACGTTGGCATTGTACGACTTATGTGATTATCCTAGTGTCCTATCCAATTTCGAATGGTTTATCAGGCAAAGATAAGTCGAGTTCGAGTATGTAAATTGAGCTAAATGGTTAGGTATGAGTTAGTTCGATATTTATTAAAAACAAGGTGAGTGTACTCGGCCTATTGCACTTTATTGCATGAGTTTTAATTTTATATGTGTATGGTTATGAGTATTCGGTCAATTGATTAACAAATGTACATGAGATTATATTTTGAACTATGAGTTTGTATATTTGTGAGTATGTAAGCTTGGTGCCTAATGAATGTTCAGCCTTGAAGGTTAAATAATGACTTGTTAATGTTGGCTATATAAGTGTAACACCCCAAACCAGACCTAAACGTTACGGCCGGATCTAGTGCGCCACAACAAACCGTTCGTTTTGTAAAATTAGAACTTTCCTGTGGAAATCCATTACTGAGCCTAAATCCTTTTAATTGTATTAATCCAAGAGTTTATCAATTTTTTTGTCTAGGATTTATTACCTCATTCTAAACCGCAGAAGCATTTTGAAAATTTTGTTATTGGAACTCAAGTTCCTTAGAAGAAATCATGCCTTTTTGAAATCCCGAGTTTTCCTAGACTAGCAGTTTAGTGTAAGAAACCACAAACCAAGTTTAAACTTAAAACCCACCAACGGCCTTATTACATAAATTAAAACTCAAAATGAAATCTAATAGTGACAAAAGAAATAGAAACAATAGTGTGGCCGTCTCCGAGTCCCTCGCAGCTCCAAACCATCTAAGCTTAAGGATTACCTGCACAGTAAGAAACGGGGGTGAGTTTAAGAAACTCAGTGTGTAGTCCCCTAACAGACTATAGAAAATAGTGCATGCGGTAGCAGTCCGGGCCTGAGCCCTAATATAGTATCAATACAGTTCGGGCTTTAGCCCATAAGCAGTAACAATGTGGACCTAAGCCCAATACAGTCTCAGCATAGTGCAAAATGCAACCCAACCCAAAGCCATCCAACACACCACCCGTACCAACCAACACACCAAGTGGGGATATAAATCAACCCACCTAACCAGCAGACCAATATCGCAGCAAAGCTGCCAGTAAATATAATGAAGCATAGCTGCCAGTAACAGTAAGTGTGGCAAGCCACCAGTAATAATAAACGTGACATAGTCACCAGTACAATACTTCCTCCATACCATAAACCCAACCCCATGCAGATGTTGTGTCATAAATAATACGTACATGCAGTATGGAATACTCAAGCATTCATTTATATATCGTACATACATCAACTCACCTACCTCTAGCGTAGTATCGGTTATCATATCAGTTAGGGGGTAAAATAGTAATTTTTCTCCTGAGGGGTATTTCTATCATTTACCCGATTTTAGTGTCTTAAAATAGATTACGACCCTTCTGTGGGTCTACAATTGTCTCGAATAGCTCTTAAAGCCCTTACGGCCAAAACCGTATGAGTGGGCCCAAGGCCCATTGTTCGGCCCAACAAGGCCCACAATAGCCCTAGCCCACGAGAACGCTTGTGGCGGCCCCTACTGTCTGTCACCCATGTCTTGGGGCTTGGTTCACCACACGAGAGTTCGCATGCTTGTGAGTCCACAAATACCGACGTTTCAGCTTTTCGGCTTTCACCGTTCTGTAGTAAAATATAGGTGTGGAAAGTATTAACAGTGGTGTACGGCTATACACCTGGTTTTGCGAAAGCGACGGAAACCACCACGAACTCAAAGCTTCAATCGAAGGGAAGGCGATCAACAATGTCTAGACTAACTAGGATCGACGTTGCTTATCTTGACCCCCAACTGCACAAATAATAGTTTAGCAGACTCGACTAACTGATGAAAAATAGCATAAAACCCCAAAACATAACATTCTTGAAACAAGGGATAATCGGCCTACCCAAGTGTTGGAAGTCAGGGTTCCAATGGCTCAAGCACGTTCTACGCCCCTGGCTCCTCAGCGATGGCTAAACCCCGCGAACATACATCATAAAATAGAAGACACCACACGTTAAACACAGAGAACTAAGAAAGGGAACATTTCGACTTAGAGTAAATAACAAAAGAAACAATGTTAGCCATTGCTACACGATAATCTTACCACTAGCAGAGGGGCACTGAATCCATTCAATCAACCAACCAGGTATCCCCGAGATTTAGAAAGTGCCTAAAGAAATTGGAAAGGGTTTAACAGATAGAGAGAAGAGATATGCGACTAACCTAGAAGTAACCCAATTTAGAGACGATCTAGATGAACAAGGATATTCGACCAAAGTCCTAAGGGTGAAATTGCAACAGAGATGTGATAGCGAAAGGGTTTGAGATGAAGAAGAAAAAGGAGAATATTTCGGCACAGTGGTGGGTGAAAGCTAGGGTAGTGTTTGATTAGGGACTTAGAAGAGAGAACAAAAGAATGAAAAAGACTTACCAATCGGCGCAACAACAAAAAGAAAAGAGCAAAGGTTTCGGCTCCTCCAAAAAAACACACAAAGAAAACAGCAAGGAGAGTGGTACCTCAAATGACCAAAATGAGAAAGGAGAAAACACTAACCCAAAAGAAGATTTCGGCTTTTACTCTCTATCCAATTGCTGAAAATTCAAACTAAACCACTTGACCAAATTTGCACTCCCACACACCTCTATTCGGCAACAACTTCGCCCCAATTCAAACTCCATGACCATCTCCACGATTTTCTCCACATAATCCTCCCATTATCTCTCCACAATCTTCTCCGAACAACCCAGACCAATTCAACCTCACACACGGCAGAGTTTGAATTCGCCACAAACTCTTGCCACCCCCAAGTAGCAAAATGACGCTCTCATGCAGCACATGGGATTCGAACCCCAGTCCCACCTGAAGCCATAACACACCACAAGCCACCAAGCCACAAGGCTTTCTTGTGTTGGCAAAACACCTCATTTATTTAAGAGGCCTAGGTGCCAGTGCCCAGGTTCCTTCAAAGAGAGAACCAAAATTTCGTAAAGGCCAGAGCTCGAATCCAGACCTTTCCAAACACCCCCAAGCACGCCCATAACATCAAACCGCCCCAACAACATATGATTTGCGTTAAACTGGCAAAATTACAAACCCTAAATTCTAGGGTGTTACAATAAGCATGTGGATAAAGTGATAATATAATTGTTTACAAGTGCATATGATTATATGTATGTAACATGAATACACAAATGTTTGGATTTAAATGTGAATTTATGTAATAATCTTGTCTAATATAGTTAAGTTGAATAAGTTATTGAGTTGTTTATTTTCTTATGACTTACTAAGATTTGATAGCTTACTCTCTATGTTATGTTTACTTTGTTTTATAGATTTTGAAGTCAAGCTACAAGCTCGGGAACTGTCAGCCAAGCTCATCACACTATCTACTGTTTTGGTACCTTATTTGCTAAACTTAAATTATGGCATGTATAGGTTGGTTATGTTTTGAAAGGTTGGATTCATTTTGGTTGTGTATAAAGCCATGCAAAAATGGCTAAATCCTTGTGTTTAAAGTTAGTTATATTGCCTATAGTTTGTGTGAGTTTTAGTTAGAATGTTGTGTGCCTAAAATGCATGGCATTGTGGTAGCATCATATACTTAAAATGATGATGAATATAAATATCTTTAAGTAGGTTTGGATATGGTATAAATATAGTGACCGTACATATATATATAGACAAATTTGATGGTTTTGATTATGATTTTGTATACTTTAAGTCATGTAAAAATGGCTTTATCTCTAAGCTTGAACTTAGTCATGCTTAGACATGATTTAATCTATTTTTTATTAAAATGTTATACGTTTAAAATTATAAGCTATATGTGCTGAACAATATATGTTTGATTCGGTTGGTTGGTGTTGAAAATTGAAATGTGTAGTAGGTTTTGTAACAAGCACTACTTGGAGATTATGTTCTCTGGCTGTGTATACGTGTGGTGTGTATAGATAGATAAATAGGTTCGTACATTTCTTTAGTTGATGTACATGAACTTGCTGTTTTAACATGTGAATATTCGAATGATGCATATTACTATATTTCGGCTATAATATGAAAAAGTGATAGTAGTTTATTCAGTTGATAAATAGGTGTAATGAGATGTGGAATTTAGTTAATGTATATGCTAATTTATGATTTTAGCCTTTACATTTATGTGACCAAGTATATGATGTACCTCCTTTAATTTAAACGTGTAATTAAATTTTTTAAAAGAAACCATTCGATAAATTAAGTTGATAGCTGAAACCATATTAAATTAATTTGGTTGCTTTTATGCAATTTGAGACATGATAATTATCATGAGAATTGAGAGTATATAAAATCATTATTTATGTCTTGAATGACAAATATTTGCTTGTAAATAACTTGGATGTATTTATTTAGATATGTGAGCTTAACATGATATGTTTAAGCAATAAGGATTCGGCAGTAAACCAAATATGATATAACTCTTAATGCTTAATGTGATTATGATTCATGAAATGTATATACATTCATATATAATCATTCGGTAAGTTTGCTTATGACATTTATGTTAAAGATCGAATTACCACGTAAATTGTTTTTAATTAGTTGAAGTTGTACGTGTCTAATAGTTTATTATTTATATATTTTATCTATATTTATATGGTTAATATTTGAGCTATTATGAATATATTCAGAATTGTACTTTAGTTTAGTAATTCTCTACAGCCCATTCCGGCGATGGATACGGGTTAAGGGTGTTACATTTTATTGGCATCAGAGCTATGGTTTAGTCGGTTCTAGAACTACATAGCGTGTGTGAGTTTAGCTATACATGCCATAAATATATACTGTGATAGTGTGATAACTTCTGACATTTGAAATGTGTTTTTATATAGTAAATGGATCCTGACAGAGCTGTAGCTGATGATGTCGAAAATGTAGCGCCTGCTCCCGCGTAAGGGACAGCGCAGGCTGATTCTCGACTGACTTCGAGTAATCCTGAAAGTGAGGCTAAACAAGCCTTCTATTAAATGATGAATGACTGGTTCACTCAATATATCCAGACAAATCCTGCTGCACAACAACCTCCACCCCTGATTAATCCATCTTCCCTGCCTACTGTACCTCAAGTAAGTGATCCGTTGCGAATGAATAGACCACCTGTTAATAAAATCAGAAAACATAGAGCTGAAAAGTTTAAAGCTACAGATGAGGGTGATGCTGAGCGGGCTGAGTTCTAGCTTGATAATACCATTCGTGTGTTTGATGAGTTGTCCTATACCCCAGATGAGTGTTTGAAATGTGTCATATCTTTACTTCGAGACACAACATATCACTGGTGGAATACCCTAGTATCAGCAGTTCCGAGAGAGCAGGTGACCTTGGAATTCTTTCAGACTGATTTCTGTAAGAAATATATCAGTCAGAGATTTATTGATCAAAAGCGTAAAGAATTTCTGGAGCCAAAACAGGGACGGATGATAGTGACAAAGTATGAGCGAAAATTCGTGAGACTCAGCCGATATGCTCGAGAGTGTGTTTCTACTGAAGCCATAATGTGTAAAAGATTTGAAGATAGGCTAAATGAAGATATCAAACTGTTAGTTGGCATACTTGAGATAAAAGAGTTTGGGGTACTTGTTTAGCGAGCCTGCAAAGTTAAAGAGCTTGAAAAAGAGAAAAGAAAAGCTGACTTTGAAACTAAAGATGCAAGCAAAAGAACATCCAGTAAGTCATTCCAGTTGGCATCAAAGAAGTTCCGAGATGATTTTAGCCATTCTAAAGCCACTTCAGGTTACTCAAAACGAGATCAGAATAGACCACCAGTGAATGTGTAAAAAGGGTTTTCTGTATATCCTAAATTTTCATTAAGATCACAAACAGGTTTTAATATAGAACGGATTCTTTTCAATGAAATTATGGTTTCGAAAAACACTTTAGTGTGACATCACCAGATTCAGCCATAACATCTAGGGTAGGTTCGGGGTGTTACAATTAAGTTCTTAAACAAAAATTCATAAAAAATCACTTAACAAAATATGTCTATTTAACAACCAAACTTAATAATCTATCAATTAAATTCAAAAACACTACAAAATCATTCATGAAAAGTCCTTAGATTTTTAAAAACTTTACAAATTGACTCCCAGGCTAGCTAGATTAGGCTAATACTATACTAAAGTAAATTTAGTTTCATTTTTGGTAATTGCATGATTATTTTTAATTAATCGAGCATTGCATGTAAACACTTGGGATGGTGATTACTTTAGTGCTTTTAATTATTGGTGGAAAGGCTTTGTAGTGGTTGAATGACAGGTTTAAGGAAGAAAGATAGCAAAGGATGGAGATTTTATGAGGCATTATTAGAGATTTCCATGGCAATGCTGAGGAAGAAAATGACAAATACCCAGTCATCAATTAGAGCATTTAATAGTTGCCCCTTACATGCACATGTAATGGAAAATATGCACACAACTTTTACCCTAGAAGAAGACCCAAGTATAAAAGAAAAAGGGAATTGATGGCCGAAAACAGAGGTTTGCCTTTACTGATAGCTGAATGTACGATTGATTGCAAAGACAGAGCATCGAAAGAGGTCTCTTTGTGATAAGGAGGGTAATTTGAGCTATTGGGAGCTTGGGTGAAGACGCGTACCATTCACCAAGTTAGGGGAATTCATGCTCTAAACCAAAATTTATTCCTCTATAATTTGTTCTAAATCTACTGATTTACACTGTTATTTTAGGATTCTAATGATATTAAGATACTTGAATTTACGTAGCCCAGTCATGAGCTAACTTAGCACAGCTAGGGATTACTTTTTATGATGTTTTAACTATGATGAATGTTTATGGGTGAATATAATTCAGTTTTCTGATTTACCAAATGTTTATTTCTATTTATATGCTTATTAGGATATTGATAAATGCTTGGTAAGTTTAAAAGTAACTTAATATTGACGAGTTAGGTTGCATAGACCAAAATTGGGTAATATAAGAGAGCGTTGAGTGAAATGCTCGTGTAAACTCTAGACATAGGCATTTACCTTATACGATTTAAAGGATGATACTTCAATCATGGTTGCTAATTATTAGCCTATAGATGTATAGTGTCTTAGGAGAGAGCAATTTTAGGTCTTGCTTTCGACAGAGGCAGACCATGTTAGTACTCAATCAAGCAATATGTTACCATATTTTTGCAATGGTATTGTTCCTGGGTTATAACTAATTCATTAGTAATCCTAGCATTTGTAATCAATATTCCAATCTTGCTAGAATTCTTCGTGCTTTTATTTGATTTGTTGCAATTGCAATCTATAATAGTACATTTTATTACTTTCATTTTCAGTGTACTAATTGCATTGTTATTGTTTGAAATATCATTCGATTCATTTATCTTTTACACTCAATTGTGATAATTTAGACAAAGAATTCCTCATGGGAACGATACTCATTCATCACTTTATTACTTGCACAATTTGCACATCATATTCACATACGACAAGTTTTCGACACTGTTGTCCGGGATTGGTGATTGGTAACTTTAGTTTTTGTTATTGTAATTTTTATATTTGATGCTGTTAATTTGTTTATTTTGTGATCACAACAGGTCTATTTCTTGTTTTATGCATAGAGGCATTCCTGTTGAAGAACTCTATGTCTTAGATCCAAAAATTGAAAGAACCTTACAAAGAAGGAGAAGAGAACAAAGAGCAATGAATTAAGATCAACTTGGTTTGAATAAGCTACTTAATCTGGGAGCTGGCAATGGTAATCCTCAGGTTGCTTAGATGTTTGACGATCGGGATAGGCCAAATCAAAAGGATATAGTTCCTATTTTAGACGACCTGAACCCTGGAATAGTCAGGCCACAAATTCAAGCTCCATACTTTGAGCTGAAACCTGTAGTGTTTCAGATGCTTCAATCAATTGTCCAGTTTGGTGGTTTGCCAATTAAAGATCCTAGATTGCACGTGAGACTTTTTTTGGAGGTCTACAATTCTTTCAAACAGCAAGGTGTCCCTAAATATGCTTTAAAACTCAAGCTATTTCCCTATTCTTTAAGAGATCATGCTAGAACATGGCTCAATGCTTTGCCATCTAGAATAGTAGAATCAATAAATGATCTTTGTCAAAGATTCCTGCTGTGATATAACCCACCCAATATGAATGCTAAACTGAGAAATGACATAACATCCTTTAAGTATGTGACAGCCCAAAGTTGACCCTAGTCGGGAAGTGGTTTCGGGACCGCTAAACCGAGTCACCGAAATGTTTGAATGTGATACTTATTGTGTAGAATATGTAATTATGAATGTGTGAAAATTTCAAGCTTCAATTTGGTTGATTTCATGTGAATTTAGTCAATAGGACTTATGTGAGAAAATTCTAAAATGTGATAGGTCAATGTGTGAGGACCTATTAGTGCATGTGGACAAAGGGGGGGACTTGCATGTCAAATTCCCCCCCCCTAATGAGTAGTGGCCGGCCATGACAAGGAAGGATGGGCAAAACATGTCATGAAACATGTTTTGTTAGTGGAAGAATAAAATAAGGAGTATGGGTAATAAAGAAATGGAAAACAAAAGAAAAAAAATGTGTGTGTGGTGTTTGTCCCCCCATTGCCGTGAGCTAAACAAGAGAAAGGGGGAAATTTTGTTCATCCTTTTCTCATCTTCATGCTTGCCAAAAACTAGAAAGAAAAACAAAGAAAAATTTTCTCATCCTTTGGTTCATCCTTGGCCAAAAATTTTAAGGAGGAAAGAAGAAGAAAGGTGAAGAGATTCGGCCATGCATGTAGCTAGGCTAAGGTATGTTTGATGATGTTCCATGAGAGGCATGCATGTTTTAGTTGTTAGCTTGAGTTCTACCTAACCCATGGTCTAAATCTTGCTATGTGATGGAAATGGCACTTGACCATGGATGAATCATTCTTGGTTGATGTTTGATGTTGTGGTGATGAGGCATGAGGATGAGTTAAGATTCGGCCTAGGTGGAGGTTGTGTTAATGCCATTGCATGCAAAATATGAAGCTTGTTAATGATGCATGTGATGATGGCTTGATGATTCTTGAACCTCCTTTTAGCATTTTTTGTTGTGTGAGCACATATGTGCATTGGTTGCTAAATGGAGAAGAATCGGCTAGCAAGATGTGTGCTAAGGCCGAATGTAACTTTGCATGTTAATGAGCAATGCATGTGTTAAATTGATGAAAAGGGGGAGGATGCTTTACTAGTGTGTATATGTGTGTATTAAGTGTTGAAATCGACCCCAAAAATGGACATGCATATTCGGCCAAGGGTAAAGAAATTAGCTAATATGTTGTGTTGATGCATGATGTTTGCATGTATGAGACTTTAATGTCTAATGTATAAATATGGGCTAAGTGCCTTGTGTTCATCTTTTGATGCCTAAATGATGAAATCAATTTATTTGTTTGATTAAGCTCAAGAGCAAAGGGGAAATATAACCGATAAAGGGAAGGAAAAAGTGGTTGAATAGCTAGCGGAATCGTTCGACAACACCCGAGGTAAGTTCTTGAGTAAGAGAGCTTAAATTTCGATGTGATTAAATCATGCTCTATGTGTGGCTATTGAGCCGAATGTGCAAGGACAATATGTGCCTTGTGTTTGAGTTTCGTAAACGAAAATGAAATATGAATGTGCTATGAATTATTGTTAGATGTGCATGATTAATTGAATGCTGTTCGGGCTAAGTCCCGAAGGCTTTGTGCTAAGTGAATATATCCGGATTAAGATCCGAAGGCCTTTGTGCGAGATACTAAATCCGGGTTAAGTCCCGAAGGCATTCGTGCGAGTTATTAAATCCGGGTTAAGTCCCGAAGGCATTCGTGCGAGTTATTAAATCCGGGTTAAGTCCCGAAGGCATTCGTGCGAGTTGTTAAATCCGGGTTATGTCCCGAAGGCATTGTGTGAGTTACTAAAACCGGGCTATGTCCCGAAGGCATTTGAACGAGGAGCTATATCCGGTTAAATCCCGAAGGTACGTGATTTGGTAATGAATGAGCTTGCTGTAAAATTCCAGCGAATACTCAAAAAACATCCCAATATGGGGATATGTTACGTATGTGTTGAATTTAATCGAGCCCTTACAAATAAATGTTCGCTCAGTTGATAAACGAGCTACCGGCCTTCGGCCAAGTTAGTTTATTGTGTATGTACATAAGGGTTGTTAATGTTGTGAAGCAAGTTTGATATCGGTAAATTGCGTTTTATGAAATATTCCGTTTAGCTAAATGTGTGCTATTCTTTGTGCATGCTGGAATTCCTTGCTCAAACTTACTAAGCATAAATTGCTTACTCGTTACATTGCTCCTCTGTTTTATAGATTTTTGGTTCTCCAGCTATCGGACTCGGGATCTTGAAGTCGAAGTCGCCCACACTATCAAAGGCTCTTTTGGGTACTATTTTGGTTGAATTTTGTTATGGCATGTATAGGACTACCCATTGTTGTCTTTCGAGTACTTTATGAAATGTATAAGTGTACAGCCATGCGAAGATGGCTTGTAGAAGTGGAGTATGGCATTAGACCATTCGTATTTATGAATGTATAGATGGTTTCATGATGTAACTATGTTGGAATGGAAGTGTTGAGCAAATGATCAGCCACTAGAATGGCTAAGTATGATCATATGTGGGCTTATGTATGACAAGGCCCTAGTTGGTCCATGAAACCCCAAATTAGGTAAGGTTCACTTTGAAAACAGAAGCTGATAGCAGCAGTGGTGTGGATTGGAAAAATCACAAGAATTCGTAGGAGTGGAATTAAATAGTGAATAAATTATGTAATCGAACCTTGATGAATCTACTTTCATATGGAAGTAACGAAACAATTATAGGAACAGTACAGAAAGAGATATTCGGGTTCTTGTGGAACAGGGCCAGAACAGTTTCTGGATTCACTGTTCCGCCTTTGGAAATTCACTATAAATTGACCAGAGATAATTAGGGGTCATACCATATATGTATGGATTCCTCTCTGAGTCTAGTTTCCATAGAAACAAACGGCATCAGTATTGAAGCTCTGTGCAGAGAGATATCCCAGTCGTAATGGGAAAAGCTCAGTGTAGTCGACCCCTGTAACATGGGAGATTTTGACTAATAAACTGTACTAGTTGGCCCGACCAAAAATTCTAGAAAAAAATCCATAGGTGGGGACATGAGTCTAGTTTCAGGGAAAAATCACAAAACGGATTTTTGAGTTGTGAAACTCAAGATATGATTTTTGAACCGACTAGTACTCAGACTCGGCAGTGTCTGGAAAAATTTTTCAAAGTTTGTTAACATCTCGTGTCCGACTCCGGTGTCGGTCTCGGGTTCGGGGTGTTACATTTTATTGGTATCAGAGCTACGGTTTAGTCGATTCTAGGACTACCGTAATGTTTTGGGTCTAGCTATACATGCCATTTTATGTGATTACTTGATAGTGTGGTGATTTCCGACAATTGTAAATGTGTTTATTTATAGTAATGGATCCCGATCGAGACCGAGAGGTAGCTGATGATCTTGAGAGTGTAGCGCCTGCTCCCGCACAAGGGACAGTGCCGGCAAACTCTCAACCTAGTGCTAGTAATCAGAATGATGAAGCTAGACAAGCATTCTATAGCGTGATGAATGATTGGTTTAACCAATACATTCGAACTAATATGGCTGTTCCACAACCTCCATTCCCGAACAAATACTACCCCCGCACCTACAATACCGCCGGTAACGGACCAAATAAGGTCACATAAGCCCCAGTTGACAGAATCCGAAAACATGGGGCTACTGAATTTAAGGCTATGGATAGCGATGATGCCGAGCAAGCTGAATTTTGGCTGGACAACACTATCCGGGTACTCGATGAGCTATCTTGTACACCCGATGAATGCCTAAAGTGTGCTATCTCCTTGCTACGTGATTCTGCCTACTATTGGTGGAGTACTCTGACTTCTATTGTGCCCCGAGAGCAAGTAACTTGGGAGTTTTTCCAAACTGAGTTTCGGAAAAAGTATATCAGTCACAGATTTGTTGATCAAAAACGGAAGGAATTTCTTGAGCTTAAGCAAGGCTCCATGTCGGTTACTAATTACGAGCGAAAATTTGTTAGACTTAGTAAATACGCTCGGGAATGTGTTTCATCCGAAGCTGTTATGTGTAAACGCTTCGAGGATGGGCTGAATGAAGATATAAAAATGTTCGTTGGCGTTCTTGAAATACAAGAGTTCGTGGTACTTGTTGAACGAGCTTGTAAATCCGAAGAGCTTAGAAAAGAAAAGCAAAGAGTTGATGAGGGAACTGGAGAGTTTCGTAAAACATCCTCGGGGAGGTCTCTTCAACAGACATCGAAGAGATTTCGAGATGATGCGGGCCAGTTTAGAGGCACTTCGGGCCTTTTTGGACGAGATCGTGATCGACCCCCTGTGGGTACACGAGGCACTTCGGTCGCCAGTGTTGGGAATGAACGTCGAGACAGGACGAAATGCCGATATTGCGGTAAATGGCATTCGGGGAGTTGTAGATTTCCTGACCGCTCCTGTTACAAATGCGGATCAGTGGACCACTTCATTAAAGATTGCCCGAGGTTGTCGGGACAGAATGAAAATCAGAGTGGGAAACCGGGTGCTACCACTGCTCGAGGTAGACCATTTGGAATTATGGGCAATGCTAGTGGTGGTCAGAGAGGATCTAGAGATGATATAACCAGATCCGAAGCCCGTGCGCCTGCTAGAGCTTATGCTATACGTGCCCGCGAGGATGCTTCTTCGCCTGATGTTATTACCGGTACATTCACTCTCTTTGATACTAATGTAATTGCTTTGATTGACCCCGGTTCTACTCATTCTTACATATGTGAAACCTTAGCCTCCAGTAAGACTTTACCTATTGAGTCTACTGAGTTCGTAATTCGGCTGTCAAATCCCTTGGTCGTTACGTGCTTGTCGACAAAGTGTGCAAGAAATGTCCCCTGGAAATTCGAGGTTCCTGTTTCCCGGCGAACTTGATGCTTTTGCCGTTTGATGAATTTGATGTTATCCTTGGTTTGGATTGGTTGACCGCGCATGATGCGATTGTGAATTGCAAGAGCAAGACTATTGATTTGAGGTGCGCAAATAACGAAGTAGTCCGAATTGAGTCTGCGGACTTGGAGGGGATGCCAGCTGTAATATCAGCAATGTTGGCACAGAAATATGTAAGAAAAGGGTGCGAAGCATACCTTGCGTATGTACTTGGTGACAAAGAATTAGAAAAGAAACCCGAATCTGTGCCGGTGGTTTGTGAATACCCGGATGTTTTTCCGGAAGAATTACCGGGTTTACCACCTGTTCGGGAGGTAGAGTTTGGTATTGAGCTTGTACCTGGGACTACGCCGATTTCGATAGCTCCGTATCGTATGGCACCAACCGAGTTAAAGGAGTTGAAAGCTCAGTTGCAAGAACTGACGGATAGAGGTTTCGCTCGACCAAGTTTCTCACCTTGGGGTGCACCAGTATTGTTCGTGAAAAAGAATGACGGAACCATGAGGTTGTGCATTGACTATCGTCAGCTGAATAAAGTGACGATAAAGAACAAATATCCGTTGCCGCGCATCGATGATTTGTTCGACCAACTGAAGGGAGCCTCAGTGTTCTCAAAAATAGATTTGAGATCGGGCTATTATCAGTTGCGAATCCGAGATTCAGATATTCCCAAAACTGCCTTCAGAACGAGATATGGTCACTACGAATTCTTAGTGATGCCGTTTGGGCTCACTAATGCCCCTGCAGTATTTATGGATTTGATGAATCGGATCTTCAGACCGTATTTGGATCGGTTCGTAGTGGTGTTCATTGATGACATTTTGGTCTATTCAAGAGACGAGACCGAACATGCTGAACATCTGAGGCTAGTGCTGCAAATTTTGCGGGATAAGCAGTTATATGCTAAGTTCAGTAAGTGTGAGTTCTGGTTAAGAGAGGTTAGCTTCTTGGGTCATGTGGTATCCGCGTCGGGTATTCGAGTTGACCCGAACAAAATTTCAGCCATACTTGACTGGAAACCTCCGAGAAATGTTACTGAAGTTCGGAGCTTTTTGGGGCTCGCCGGTTATTACCGACGATTTGTGAAAGGTTTCTCGATGATAGCCACACCAATGACGAAGCTACTTCAAAAGGATGTTAAGTTCGAGTGGACGGAGAAATGTCAGAAAAGTTTCGACCAACTGAAAACTCATTTGACTGAAGCTCCAATTTTGGTGCAACCCGAATCAGGTAAAGAGTTTGTCATTTATAGTGACGCATCCCTACTTGGGTTGGGTTGCGTATTGATGCAAGAAGGTCGAGTCGTGGCCTATGCGTCGAGACAATTGAAGCCACACGAGAGGAATTATCCGACCCATGATCTCGAACTAGCTGCCATCGTGTTTGCTTTAAAAATATGGCGACATTATCTGTTTGGTGAGAAGTGCCATGTATTTTCGGATCACAAAAGTCTCAAATATTTGATGACTCAACGAGACTTGAATCTGCGACAAAGACGTTGGCTTGAGTTGTTGAAAGATTACGAGCTTGTCATTGATTACCACCCGGGAAAGGCTAACGTGGTTGCGGACGCCTTAAGCCGGAAGTCATTGTTTGCTTTACGAGCGATGAACGTGCATTTGTCTGTTCTACCAGACAGTGTGTTAGTAGCTGAATTAAAAGCTAAACCATTATTGACTCACCAAATTCGTGAAGCTCAGAAAGTCGATGATGAATTGGTTGCAAAACGGGCTAAGTGTTTTCCGAACGAGGAATCGGAGTTTCAAATTGATGATGATGATTGTTTGAGGTTCAGAAATCGTTTGTGTGTTCCAAGGAATTCGGAACTCATTTCGATGATTCTGAACGAAGCCCATTGTAGCCGAATGTCAATTCACCCGGGGAGTACGAAAATGTACAACGATTTGAAACGTCAATTTTGGTGGCATGGTATGAAACGGGACATCTCTGACTTTGTTTCGAGATGTTTAATATGTCAACAAGTGAAAGCGGAACATCAAGTGCTTTCAGGATTACTCCAGCCGATCATGATACCCGAGTGGAAATGGGATCGAATCACAATGGACTTTGTGTCCGGACTGCCCTTGTCAGCAAGTAAGAGGGTTGCGATATGGGTTATTGTTGATAGACTGACTAAGTCGGCTCATTTCATCCCCGTACGTACGGATTTTTCATTGGATAAACTAGCTGAATTGTACGTTTATCAAATTGTGAGATTACACGGGGTACCTGTTTCTATCGTGTCGGATAGAGATCCGAGATTCACCTCACGATTTTGGAAGAAATTGCAAGAAGCTCTGGGTACTAAGCTACATTTTAGCACTGCTTTTCACCCCCGAACCGATGGTCAATCCGAGCGGATAATTCAGATACTTGAGGATATGTTGAGATGTTGCATCCTCGAGTTCAGTAGTTCTTGGGAACGGTATTTACCTTTGATTGAATTCGCTTACAACAATAGTTTTCAATCAAGTATTAAGATGGCACCTTACGAGGCTTTGTATGGTCGTAAATGCCGTACACCATTGTTTTGGACCGAGCTCGGTGAAAGCAAAATTTTCAGAGTTGATTTGATTAGAGATGCTGAACAGAAAGTAAAGGTAATCCGTGAAAGTCTGAAGGTAGCCACGGATCGTCAGAAATCGTACGCAGATTTGAAACGAAAAGACATCGAGTATCAGGTGGGAGACAAAGTGTTCCTTAAGGTTTCACCTTGGAAAAAGATACTCAGGTTCGGCCGTAAGGGCAAGTTGAGCCCAAGATTCATTGGGCCATACGAAATCTCCGAACGAGTTGGTCCGGTTGCGTATAGATTGATTTTGCCCCCGGAGCTTGAAAAGATTCATGACGTCTTTCATGTTTCGATGCTTCGACGCTATCGATCTGATCCATCGCATATAATTAGCCCATCAGAGGTTGAAATTCAAGTCGACATGAGCTATGAAGAAGAACCGATGCGTATCCTAGCTCGTGAAGTGAAGGAGTTGCGAAACAAAAGAGTTCCGCTAGTAAAGGTGTTATGGCTCAAACACGGGATCGAGGAAGCAACTTGGGAGACCGAGAGCTCGATGAAAGAACGATACCCAAACCTATTTACCGGTAAGATTTTCGGGGACGAAAATTTCTTAAGTGGGGGAGAGTTGTGACAGCCCAAAGTTGACCCTAGTCGGGAAGTGGTTTCGGGACCGCTAAACCGAGTCACCGAAATGTTTGAATGTGATACTTATTGTGTAGAATATGTAATTATGAATGTGTGAAAATTTCAAGCTTCAATTTGGTTGATTTCATGTGAATTTAGTCAATAGGACTTATGTGAGAAAATTCTAAAATGTGATAGGTCAATGTGTGAGGACCTATTAGTGCATGTGGACAAAGGGGGGGACTTGCATGTCAAATTCCCCCCCCCCTAATGAGTAGTGGCCGGCCATGACAAGGAAGGATGGGCAAAACATGTCATGAAACATGTTTTGTTAGTGGAAGAATAAAATAAGGAGTATGGGTAATAAAGAAATGGAAAACAAAAGAAAAAAAATGTGTGTGTGGTGTTTGTCCCCCCATTGCCGTGAGCTAAACAAGAGAAAGGGGGAAATTTTGTTCATCCTTTTCTCATCTTCATGCTTGCCAAAAACTAGAAAGAAAAACAAAGAAAAATTTTCTCATCCTTTGGTTCATCCTTGGCCAAAAATTTTAAGGAGGAAAGAAGAAGAAAGGTGAAGAGATTCGGCCATGCATGTAGCTAGGCTAAGGTATGTTTGATGATGTTCCATGAGAGGCATGCATGTTTTAGTTGTTAGCTTGAGTTCTACCTAACCCATGGTCTAAATCTTGCTATGTGATGGAAATGGCACTTGACCATGGATGAATCATTCTTGGTTGATGTTTGATGTTGTGGTGATGAGGCATGAGGATGAGTTAAGATTCGGCCTAGGTGGAGGTTGTGTTAATGCCATTGCATGCAAAATATGAAGCTTGTTAATGATGCATGTGATGATGGCTTGATGATTCTTGAACCTCCTTTTTAGCATTTTTTGTTGTGTGAGCACATATGTGCATTGGTTGCTAAATGGAGAAGAATCGGCTAGCAAGATGTGTGCTAAGGCCGAATGTAACTTTGCATGTTAATGAGCAATGCATGTGTTAAATTGATGAAAAGGGGGAGGATGCTTTACTAGTGTGTATATGTGTGTATTAAGTGTTGAAATCGACCCCAAAAATGGACATGCATATTCGGCCAAGGGTAAAGAAATTAGCTAATATGTTGTGTTGATGCATGATGTTTGCATGTATGAGACTTTAATGTCTAATGTATAAATATGGGCTAAGTGCCTTGTGTTCATCTTTTGATGCCTAAATGATGAAATCAATTTATTTGTTTGATTAAGCTCAAGAGCAAAGGGAAATAAAACCGATAAAGGGAAGGAAAAAGTGGTTGAATAGCTAGCGGAATCGTTCGACAACACCCGAGGTAAGTTCTTGAGTAAGAGAGCTTAAATTTCGATGTGATTAAATCATGCTCTATGTGTGGCTATTGAGCCGAATGTGCAAGGACAATATGTGCCTTGTGTTTGAGTTTCGTAAACGAAAATGAAATATGAATGTGCTATGAATTATTGTTAGATGTGCATGATTAATTGAATGCTGTCCGGGCTAAGTCCCGAAGGCTTTGTGCTAAGTGAATATATCCGGATTAAGATCCGAAGGCCTTTGTGCGAGATACTAAATCCGGGTTAAGTCCCGAAGGCATTCGTGCGAGTTATTAAATCCGGGTTAAGTCCCGAAGGCATTCGTGCGAGTTATTAAATCCGGGTTAAGTCCCGAAGGCATTCGTGCGAGTTGTTAAATCCGGGTTATGTCCCGAAGGCATTGTGTGAGTTACTAAAACCGGGCTATGTCCCGAAGGCATTTGAACGAGGAGCTATATCCGGTTAAATCCCGAAGGTACGTGATTTGGTAATGAATGAGCTTGCTGTAAAATTCCAGCGAATACTCAAAAAACATCCCAATATGGGGATATGTTACGTATGTGTTGAATTTAATCGAGCCCTTACAAATAAATGTTCGCTCAGTTGATAAACGAGCTACCGGCCTTCGGCCAAGTTAGTTTATTGTGTATGTACATAAGGGTTGTTAATGTTGTGAAGCAAGTTTGATATCGGTAAATTGCGTTTTATGAAATATTCCGTTTAGCTAAATGTGTGCTATTCTTTGTGCATGCTGGAATTCCTTGCTCAAACTTACTAAGCATAAATTGCTTACTCGTTACATTGCTCCTCTGTTTTATAGATTTTTGGTTCTCCAGCTATCGGACTCGGGATCTTGAAGTCGAAGTCGCCCACACTATCAAAGGCTCTTTTGGGTACTATTTTGGTTGAATTTTGTTATGGCATGTATAGGACTACCCATTGTTGTCTTTCGAGTACTTTATGAAATGTATAAGTGTACAGCCATGCGAAGATGGCTTGTAGAAGTGGAGTATGGCATTAGACCATTCGTATTTATGAATGTATAGATGGTTTCATGATGTAACTATGTTGGAATGGAAGTGTTGAGCAAATGATCAGCCACTAGAATGGCTAAGTATGATCATATGTGGGCTTATGTATGACAAGGCCCTAGTTGGTCCATGAAACCCCAAATTAGGTAAGGTTCACTTTGAAAACAGAAGCTGATAGCAGCAGTGGTGTGGATTGGAAAAATCACAAGAATTCGTAGGAGTGGAATTAAATAGTGAATAAACTATGTAATCGAACCTTGATGAATCTACTTTCATATGGAAGTAACGAAACAATTATAGGAACAGTACAGAAAGAGATATTCGGGTTCTTGTGGAACAGGGCCAGAACAGTTTCTGGATTCACTGTTCCGCCTTTGGAAATTCACTATAAATTGACCAGAGATAATTAGGGGTCATACCATATATGTATGGATTCCTCTCTGAGTCTAGTTTCCATAGAAACAAACGGCATCAGTATTGAAGCTCTGTGCAGAGAGATATCCCAGTCGTAATGAGAAAAGGTCAGTGTAGTCGACCCCTGTAACATGGGAGACTTTGACTAATAAACTGTACTAGTTGGCCCGACCAAAAATTCTAGAAAAAAATCCATAGGTGGGGACGTGAGTATAGTTTCAGGGAAAAATCACAAAACGGATTTTGAGTTGTGAAACTCAAGATATGATTTTTGAAGCGACTAGTACTCAGACTGGGCAGTGTCTGGAAAAATTTTTCAAAGTTTGTTAACATCTCGTGTCCGACTCCGGTGTCGGTCTCGGGTTCGGGGTGTTACAAAGTAACTAATAAAAGGTTCAAAGATCTGCTTAAAAAATGTGCTATGCATGGATTTCAACATTGGACCTAAATGAAGATGTTCTTTAATGGTTTTAATGCATAGATACGATGGTGGTTGACACCTAAAATAATGGAACTTTGTTGGACAAGTCTTACAATTAAGCATACGAGACTTTGGAGAAAATTATCAATAACGATTATCAATACCCCACAACAAGAGCTAGAACTGGAAAGAAAGTAGTTGGATAATTTGAACTAGATGTAATTACATCGCCTACTACTCAGGTATCTTCTTTAGCCAACATGATAAAGACCATGCTAAAGCCTAGTGAGGTGAAAGAGCTGAAAGCATTTGGGTTATCTTATGTTTACTATGGTGAGGATCACATGTTTGAAGAGTGTCTCTTGAACCCAACATCTTTCTATTATATGGGAAACTTTAATATGAACAAAAACCTTTATTCCAACACATATAACCCTGGTTGGAAGCAACACCCAAATTTTAGGTGGAACAATCAAGGAGCTAGAAATTCCAAGATAGCTATCAAACCCAATACCATGAATGTCCCACTTGGTTTCCATTAGTTTATATCGCCACAACAATGACCAACAAGGGTATACATCATCTTCTTCCTCACCTATTGAATCTCTATTGAAGGAGTATATGGCAAAGAACTATGTTGTGATCCAAAGCCAAGCGTCATCTTAACAAGCATTAGAGAACCAAGTAGGATAGATAGCTAATGCTTTGAACTTAAGAACACAAGGAACTTTTCTTAGTGATATCGACAATGCAAGACCACATGGGAAAGAACATTGTAAAGTAATCACTCTTAGAAGTGGCACATAGCTAGATAGAGTTAAAAAGAGTGTTGTTGCTAAAATAGTGAATTCATAATTTGATTAAAGTAAATGTAACACCCCTTACTCGTATTCTACGCTAGGACAGGGTTTGAGGCGTTACCGGACTTAAACATAAACATTCATACAAACTGGGCCATAAAATTTGGTCCAAATCAAATTCATCCAATCACATGCATATCATCCCTTATACAGGCCCACGAGGCCCAAAACATACGCTGGGAGTGGTTCAAGAGTAAACCGAAAACTTTCAGAACTTTCATATCACATAAAAAAATTTTCATCAAAATAGGAGTCACACACCCGTGTGGGTAGGCCGTGTGGCTTGGGATACGCCTCTATCCCCAACCTATGTAACTCTTTATTTATGATGTCATTAATCAAAATAGGGTCACATGGCAAAGTCACACGCCCATGTGCTAAGGTCGTGTCCTTCACACGGCTGAGACACACGGCCGTGTCTCTGCCCGTGTGGCCTAGGAAATGGCCATTTACCAAGCCATTTGCCACCCTCATTTGCAAACTCACATACAAACTTTCAATGGAACTTAACATGGGACAATTAAGCTACCAACAGAACTATAATCAAGGCTTAAATACATCAAAACAATTATTTACTATTCATAACAAAATTGTTCACTTAATTTATAGTCACTAAATTATTTATATCTTGAGCTACAGAACTCTAAATTAAGATCTGCTTGATTTTTCCAAAACTAGACTCAAGTATCTTCCTACCATAAAATTTTAGAATTTATGGTTTAGCCAATAAGTATAGTTAATTCTTCACTAAAAATTAGTTATCTCTTAGTACGGGATTCGGATGATGTTCCCATTTATTTCTCTTGAAACTAGACTCATTAATAATTTACTCATATAGATAATAACCCATAATTATTTTTATACAATTTTTAATTATTTTCTAAAATCAGAACAAGGGAACCCAAAATCATCCTGACCTTGTCTCACAAAAATTCAAATATCTCTTAAAATGAAATTCTGTTGCTTACATCATTTCTTCTATGTAAAACTAGTCTCAATAGGATTTAATTTCATATTTTACTCAACCTCTAATTCTATTTCCACAATTTTAGGTGATTTTTCAAAGTTGTACTACTGCTGCTGTCCAAAACTATTTGAATGCTAATTTTACTCTTTCATGATTCCCTTGTACTAACTTTCATTAACATACCATTATAAACCACATCACATAATGAAATTGGCATAGGCATATGAGTAATTAATATGCTTGCAACCCATTAGCCAATATAAGCCAATTTATATGGCTACATACCAAATCAAATCCTTATTCATTACATGCCAATACATTTGGCCATATCATAATGACACATACACAAAATGACTAAGTCCCTATACATGCCATAGACTCAAAGGTTTGCGTTCATTTACCCAACATGATAGCTTGATAGTGTGATAGAATCTCCGACGATCTCCAACCCGAACTAGCTTCTTAACCCTATGAGACATGGGAAAGGAAAGGGGAGTAAGCTTCAAAGCTTAGTAAGTTCATATGCAAATAAGAACAACTATTAGCATTTATTTTCTTTATCCATCCATGATGATACTGTTATTACAATTTGCGTTAAATCCCATGATTACCACTTACTCATTCATAATTCTTACTCTTTTATCTTACACACACTATTACATTGTCTTATCATTAGGCTAGCAACCATAATCTCTCCATTATAGCATATCACATTATTAACAGTTATTTCAATTTGCTTAGCAACACACACATCATTTACAAGTAATCATAATTCCAACATATAGCTTAACAATCTTTCACATATCTATTGAATTACAACATAAGTATATACATCGTACTATATCCCAACTCAATTAGTCTTATAAGCCTAACATATGATTATTTTCAAATCTTATCATACATTCATTTATCATAATTGTAGATCATTAGTCACATAATTATCAATATTTCACAAGCATAACTTTCTCGTATGCATTCTTACTACATATTCATAGTATATCGAGACCTTTACTCATGGGTTATTAGTACTAACTCGTAGCACATTCTCATATTTTCTCATCATTGACTTACTTGTCACATAATTCACTGATTTACCCGTTGAACACTTGGAATACTATTGGATACACGAAAAGCTTGTACATAGTGCCTCATACGTAGCCACTTGCTACCTCATATCACATATTACACATTGCTCGCTCTTGAGCTAATCACAGGCCTGCTCACACAAGCTGGCAGTTAGGACGTAACTACACGGGCTGCTCACAGAAGCTAACAGGTGCCCGCAACACATGTCGGGCTACCCAGCCACCGGTAGAACGTACAAGACTAGCACCCGGATTCACATAGTCACATATACACATAAACTCATGAGTTCATAATCACATAGTTCCTAGTGACATGTCACTTGTATCCTCAACTATTCCAACTCATAATTGCATAGTTCCTAGTGACATGTCACTTGTATCCTAAACTATTCCGAAGGTTCAAACGAGATTTTCTCAACTACTCATCTTTGTCGAACTCGTTCACAGTGTCATTCTCATTGACCATAGTATCATTCATACACTCATTGTAACAATTAAACATAGAAATTCATACATAAATTAAGCATTAAAACATGATACAACATTGCATTATTTACACATGAACTTACCTCGACACCAAAAATGGCAAAGAGGGACCTAATCGTCAATTACACATGAACCTCGTTTCCTTTGATCTATAACATCACATTTAGCTTATTTATTAGTCACATTATTCATTGTGACCCAAAAATCATATTATAGCAAAATTACATTGTTGCCCTTAAACTTCATCATATTTACAAATTTTCCCCTAGGCTCGTAAAATGATTTTTATTCAATTTCTTTGTACTTTAAGCCTAGTCGAACCATTTCCATAACTATAACAGCCCACAATTTCCACTAAAACACACTTTCACTAAATATTTTATAACTTTTACAATTTAATCCTTTTAAGCATTTTCACCGAAAATCACTTAGCAAAAGTTGTTTCTCCAACCATAAACATGCATAATCTACCATTAAACATCAAAATGCACAAATTTCTAGCATGTTTCAAACCCTATACCTTCATCATAACTCAAATAAATGGTGGAAATAGGTAGATCTTGTTACGAGGATTTCAAAAATGTAAAAATCATTAAAAACGAGGCAAGAACGGACTTACAATCGAGCTTGGAAGCTTGGAAAACCCTATCCATGGTTTCTTCATGTAAAATTCAACCAAGGAAGAAGATGGACAAGAACTTTTGGCTTTTATTTTGTTTTAAATTCATTTTAATTATTAAATGACCAAAATGCCCCTAACTTAAAAATATTCTATTTCACCTATTTCATGTCCATTTTTGTCCAAAAAATTAAACAATGGTCTAATTACTATTTAAGGACCTCCAATTTAAAATTTCATAGCAATTAGACACCTTTAGCTTCTAGAACTCAAGTTTTTTACTTTTTATAATTTAGTCCTTTTGACAAAATTGAGTGCCCAAACGTCAAAATTTTCGAACGAAATTTTAATGAAATCATTCTGTTAAATTTTAGACCATAAAAATATAATAAAAATAAATTTTTCCTCGTAGGATTTGTGGTCCTGAAACCACTGTTCCGACAATACCCAAAATCAGACTGTTATAGCAAAATTCTTGAACCACACAAGAAGAGCACCACAAATGAGAAAACTAGACCAAGAAATGCCAAAGAAAACTCAGATAGCACTATTGAACACAATGCCCCGGCAAAACAATCACTGCAACATGAAGTTCACCCACCCAACATTTCCCCAATGATTTCAGAATCACAGACAAGACCAACAATTCAGAAAATTCTTGGACATCCGTAAGCAACTTCACATCAATATACCTTTGGTGGAAGCCTTGGAGCAAATGCCCAACTAGGTTAAGTTTATGAAAGACATACTTTCAAGAAAGAGATGATAGGGAGAATTTGAAACAGTCGCACTCATTGAAGGGTGCACTGTTATGCTGACAAATAAATTACCTCCAAAATTGAAGGACCTAGGAAGCTTTACAATACCTTGCTCAATTGGTAACCAATATGTTGGGAAGAACTTGTGCGATTTAGGAGCGAGCATAAACCTTATACCCATATCTATTGTAACAACTTATTTTTCAGTGAAATCGGAACAGGGATTTCCAGACGAAAAATATGATATTATTTTATTATAGGGTCCATGATATGTTAGAAATGTCATGTGAAAATCCCGATAAGAAAAGTTTATTGATTATGTGCTTAGTTGCGAGAAGGAATAAATTGCATAAAATGCAAAAGTTGAATTCTTGTAGCTACAAGGATTATATAGCTATGGAATTCAAATTTAGAGGTCCTTATATGGTAATTAGACCATTAAAGAAAAGTATGTAGAATTTTTTTGGTGACTCATCCATGGAAAAATTAGAAAAGAGTAGGGACTAAATTGGAAATCAAAAAAATTAAAAGATGATAATTAATTAAAGAGAAATTATCATCTTATTTTCATGTCTTCTTCCCCGAAATTTCTATGGAAACCCTAGGAGAGAGGAAGAAAACTTTCCAAGCTTAAAAACGTATGAAATCAAGTCCCGTTTTTAGTAATTTTTATATTTTTAGAACCGAAATAGTCTAATCTATCTATTTGGGGGATTGATCTGAAAAGTTACCAAGGTATGAAATTTGGGTCATGGATGAATATGCTGAGAATTAGAATTTTATGGTAGAAAATGAAAGGTTGTTGATAGATAAACAACTTTTATGAAAACATGATTTAGGGACTAAAATGTAAAGTTGTGAAATTTGATGAAAAATTCTGAATTTTTATGAATACATGTGCTATAAAATTTGTAATGGGATTTTGTTTAGACTTGGAATAGGGAGAAAATTACACAAATTTCATTTTCTGAGCATAAAGACAAAATTAGAATTTATGGAAAAGATAAGGGCAAAATGGTAATTTTACCTAGAACATAAATTGAGTCCAAATGAGTATGAAATATGAGAAATTGATGATTAAAGCTATTTATATACATCCAGATAACACAAATTCGAGGTTAGATCGAGGAAAAGAAAAGGTTTCGGATTAGTAAATTACTTAGCGAACAAGTGTCGAGGTAAGTTTGTGTAACTTAATTGAACATGTAAATATGTTTAATTGAATGTTGTGTTTTATGGAATGTGACTTATATCTGTACATTATTTGAATGCTATAGTGAAAAATTCAAGTCATGCTTGAATGGTGAAAAAGGGTTAAGTCCCAATTGAATATTGAATTCCGATAAATATATGTGTTTTCCTAAAATGGATGAGGTCCTGCATTGTTGCAGACCAATTTAGCTTGGACGAGTAATCCTATTGACCTCATTATAGAAAAGATTTAGCCTGACAGGTAATCCTGATATAAAACCTCTCGGGTATAAGTTATGATTAGGGTTTAGCCTGGACTAGTAATCCTAATTGAGCTCCTCTGAGCATACGTTATATATAAAGGATTTAGCCTGGACTGATAATCCTGTTATACGATATGTGGCTCAAGAGTGTGTTCCTTTGTTAAGTGCCCTAATGGGTACCCTTGAATAAGAATTGATAAATTATTGAATCGTACACCTCAAGTGTACTACTTGAGTATCCATCAAAATTTCAATGATTCAAAGGACACAGCTCTTGGCATGGTAAGAGAATTATGGGATGAAATGAATAATGTCTTGAAGGAAAATTGTATGATGACCTCATCTATGATTACTTGATTGATATGAAGATTTTGGTGACTAACATGTTTGATTGAATGTATGTGTTTAGGCAATTTTGCTAATGGATGGGAAACATGATATTGTATACCTAGATTTAATAAATGAGATTGGTAAGTTTAGTTTCCGTTATACAAACTTACTAAGCATGTAATGTTTACTCCGTTTTATTTTCCTTGTTTTATAGTGCTCAGAAGCTCGTGAAGGTTGGAGATCAGTGGAGCATCATTTGACTATCAACTAACTTATTTTGGGTATACATAGTAACATTATTTAGGTATAATGGCATGTATAGGACAACTTGACCATTAGTGGCTTGATAATGATACTTGTAATCTAGCCATTGAAATGGCTAGAAATGGTTGTTTTGGTATATTTGTAATGTCATATTTTGGTAGCTACATATATGTTAAGTAGTTGATCAAATTATGTCTAACTTGTGGACTAAACTAAGGTCATATTCTAATCACGTATGCATGAAATGATATACCATGTCGAATGACGAAATTTACTTAAATTGAATGCTTGGAATGGCTGGTTTGCACTTAGTAAGTTTTAATGCAGGAAAATGGTAAATTTGGGTGACAAATGTAATGCCTCAATTTTTGGGCCTAAAAGTATTCCGCCTTGAGTTTGGGTTTGGGTGGAAAACGGCCCGAATAATTTGGATGTTATTATTATTATTTCGTATGTTTAGTTTAGTAATTAAACAAATTACGAAGGGTTTATGGTGTGGGAAAAAAGGCCCAAGAGTAAATTTAATTCGAGGCAATTCCTGAATTTTAATTTTGGAAGAGAGGGTTCTAGCGATATGGGCTTTTAAAGTTGAGGTGGTAAAATAGGACACAAAAAGATCTGTGGTAAAGTGGCATGTGGCGCCACCTAGGTGTTTGGGGAGCTAGAGTTCAAGTCAAAAGGTAAGCGTATTGTTACTTTTATTTTTTTTTGTGTGTGTGCATGTGCCGGGCATGTGATAGAGCTTAAGTGGAAATTTGGCTAGGGCTTTAGGAAGGTTAGGCCGTGGGTCTGAATGGCCATTAGGGCAACCTTTATTTTCTTTTTGTTTTGCCAAATTAGGGTTAGCCACCTAGAGCCTTCCCTTTCATTCTATTCTCTCCTCAGTATCTCAAAAAGCCGAAAAATGCACAGTTAGATCTCTTGAGTGCCGAATTCTTCCTTCTCTTCTCTTCTCTTCTTTTATTTTCTAGCCAACATCTCCACAGCCGATTGCCATAAAAACTGAAATCCCGAAAACTCACTTATTGTGCCGATTTCTCCAAGCCAAAATCCTTCAGTTATTTTTGTTCTTTTTGATCAACTTTCATCTTCTCTAAACCCTTAGTATCTGTCGGTAACATTATTTCAAAGTTATAGCCTCAAATCATCATCTTCTTCATCACCTAAAAAGCCGAAATACCATAGATTTAGGGACTTATAGCTGAAACTTCAGATCTCCTAGATTCTAGTTCTACTATCGTTTAGAGGATAGATCTATATCAGATCTACGTAGAAATCAAAGAGGAATAAGTGTTAAGTGCTCATCACCTCAGATCTAGTCTTATTTTACAATTTAGAAAAGTCAAAGTCCCTAAAATCTATGGAGGCTGTCGATTTGGGCATAGGGCTTTAAGGGTCTTTAACCAACGATTTCTTTTGGTGATTAGTGTCTTCTAGAGGCTTGATCGAAGGCTTGGATCTTTGGAGCAACTAGACTTAGATCTAGCCATCGGTTTTTGGCAAAAAGGTAAGATTCTAAAGGCTTTAGGGGCATGGTTCGAATATGGGTTGCTGAATATTGGGATTGGTTGTTGTGGGTTGCAATCTAAGAATTGTGGTAATCAATTGTAGGAAATCATAAGGGATCTCAGTAGCAGTCATCGCGAAACAGGTGTGTATCGAACACCCTCTCATAGTTTAATTCGGCAAAAGCCGAAATACCGAAATTCTGGCATTTCATGGGCTTGTGAGTGTGCGAGTGCTCACAAGACGTTTAGAAATCATTAGATCTGAAATCCTAAAGTGGTAAGTTAGTCGTGTGTGAAATTTTGTGCACTTCAGTAATTGGGCCTCGATAGGCTAAAACTGGGCCCAATGGGCTTGCGGGCTCATGCGGGTTAATAAATAAAAAAATAAAAATATATAATATAAAAAAATAGGCAATAAGTATGTTCTGTTAGACTGTAGAATCGAAACTGCTTAAACCGGTAAACTGGTCATAAAACCTGAATTAAATGGGCTTAAATTGCTAGTGGACATTGTAGGGCCCATTAGGGGTTTCAGGGTCCAATGGCTAAAATTGTGAAATTGAGATAAATAAATTATTACGATGACAAATGGGCTAGTAAGGACCATAACATTCATGAGAACCCTTAAAACTGATAAAAGTACTGAAATACCTTTATAGGTGGAAAATTTACAAATTTACCCCTAGGAGTAAAATTACTGATATACCTTTAGGGTTAAGGTTGACTTGAATGCATGTTTGACTGTTACTATTTACTGCATGCCATGTTATTATCATCTGATGCATGGGACTGGGTTATTGATGGAGGAAGTACTGAAAGTGGCTTGTCCACGTACTAGAGGCTTTGCCTCTACTTACTGATATCTGAGCAGCAATGCTGCAACTGTGGAGTGTAGAGTTGGGTAGGTTGAGCTATTCCCCACATGGAGTGTAGGGTTGGTACGGGTGGAGTGTAGCAGTTGGTTATAGGCTGGGTTGGGCTTGCATACACGAATATGTTTGTTTTGTTCTGGAATGGGCCTATGGGCCATACTATTATCTAAAAAGGGGCTAAGGCCCATTTTACTGTATTCTGAAAAGGGCTTTAGCCCAGTACCCGCTGTTATCTGAATAGGGCTTAGGCCCAATGGGCTTGAGTTGACTTGGGCTTTGGATGGGTTTTCCATACACACTGAGCTTTCCAAACTCACCCCCTTTCTCTTCCATCCTTGCAGGTGAGCCCTAGTTGGTGGACTTGGAGCTGGGCGGGATTCAGAGTGGCCACGAAGATTAAATTTCTGGTTTTTAAATAAGTTTCAATTAGCTTCCTTTTAACTTTCGCATTTACTTTTGATCTTTTCTATTTTGGTTAAAGTTGTAATAAGGCCGCTATATTATTCTTATTTTGGGTTACTTAAATCGTTTTCAACTTGAGATTCACATCACTTAAATTGATTCCTTAAAATTGGTTAGCTCTAGGGTGCATTTTATAAAAGTTACTTATTTTCAAAATATCACGATAACCGAGCAAAGCTTCTGCAACGTAAATGTTTTCAAAGGAAATAAATATTTTAAATAGACTTAAACTTAATTTGTTGTTCGTGGACAAGTAATAAGCTTAAAGTGTGGCAATGGATGTGTGCATGTCTAGGATTGGATCATAGAAGAGCTAGGTACTTAAGCAGTCTAATTGACTTGCACTCCTCTTTTCTTGAATCCTACCTGGTGCGCAGCTTCCATTCACTTTAATTTGAAATGAAAATATTCTTTAAACACTAAGAAAGATTTTAGATAAAACATGACTTCTCTAATAACGCTTCAATGTGACACACCAGATTCAGTCGTAACGTCTAGGACGAGTTTAGGGTGTTAAATTTAGTGGTATTAGAGCCAAGTTACAACAACTCAGTTGTGGATCGGGTCCAAAAAGGCTTTCGAAAATTTTTAAACCTAAGAATGGTATTTTTGGAAAAAAATCTGATTTTCTGGAAAATTTTTATTTTAAAGAGACTTTTTTCTTTCAAACTTGTCTTCTTCAAAATACACATGTTTTGAGAATTTGATTTTAATGAGGTTAGATTCTTCTAAATTTTCTGAAATTTGATGTGGAACACTGAATCCCCGGCACCAAATCTGTAAGTACTTTTGCTTTAAATACTGTGCTGTACTAAAACCTTACTGTAGATAGGATTGAGACTTTACTACGATACTGTAGCTAGGTTGATACTGAAACCATAGAGACTGAGACGGTAGGAACTAAAAATGCAAAAAGATTGAGAATGTAGCTAGGCTATGATTCTGTAAAGAGTAAAAACTCTAAAATACTATCTCTGCAAAAGACATATGAATAAATAGTAAAATTTTTTGAGATCTTTGTAGTTATTTGATATGTGTACTGGTAATGTAGAGTATTGATATGGATTCTGAGGGTAAGCAAAGTCTGCAAACTTCGGGTAGCGGTAACTCGGAGCTTGGTACTGAGGTACTGGCCGAGATAGTAAGGAAAGTGGTAGAGGAAGTATTGGATACCAAAATTAAGGAAATTAGGGAAACGCTTCAAGTAGGGTGCTTGGAGTTTAAGAAAAGGAAGGATCCTAGTTTTCAGAGAATAGAGCCTCGTTCTGTGAAACATGTTAAGACACGACCAAACTTTCCAACCTGCAAGAACTGCAACGGGCATCATCCGGGTGAATGCCATAGGAAGTCAGGAGCATGCTTTAGATGTGGGTCCAAGGAGCATCGAGCTCAGGATTGCCAAGCTTATTTTATTTAAGTGTGTGTTACGAGTTGTATGCATACTTGATAGATGTTTCTTTACTTTGGTAATTAGACGTTCTGGGTCGTACTAAGAATTATTTTTAATAAGAGTGCGCAGCAGAAGCATAGTGGTTTGGCAACATTACTCCAAAGTTATAGCATCAAATCGTCATCTTCTTCATCACTTAAAAAGCCAAAATACCATAGATTTAGGGACTTATAGCCGAAACTTCAGATCTCCTGGATTCGAGTTCTACTATCACTTAGAGGATAGATCTACATAAATCTGTGTAGAAATCAAAGAGGAATAAGTGGTAAGTGCTCATCACCTCAGATCTAGTCTTATTTTACAATTTAGAAAAGCCAAAGTCCCTAAAATCTAGGGAGGCTGTTGATTTGGGCATAGGGCTTTAAGGGTCTTTAACCAACGATTTCGTTTGGTGATTAGTGTCTTCTAGAGGTTTGATCGAAGGCTGGGATCTTTGGAACAACTAGACTTAGATCTAGTCATCGGTTTTCGGCAAAAAGGTAAGATTCTAAAAGCTTTAGGGGCATGGTTCGAATATGGGTTGCTGAATATTGGGATTGGTTGTTGTGGGTTGCAATCTAAGAATTGTGGTAATCAATTGTAGGACATCGAAAGGGATCTCAGTAGCAGTCATCGCGAAACAGGTGTGTATCAAACACCCTCTCATAATTTAATTCAGCAAAAGCTGAAATGCCGAAATTCTGGCATTTCGTGGGCTTGTGAGTGTGCGAGTGCTCACAAGACATTTAGAAATCATTAGATATGAAATCGAAAAGTGGTAAGTTAGTCGTATGTGAAATTTCATGCACTTTGGTAATTGGGCCTCGATAGGTTAAAACTGGGCCCAATGGGCTTACGGCCTCATACGGGTTAATAAATAAAAAATAATAAAAATATATAATATAAAAAAATAGGCAATAAGTATGTTCTGTTAGACTGTAGAATTGAAACTGCTTAAACCGGTAAACTGGTCATAAAACCTGAATTAAATGGGCTTAAATTGCTAGTGGACATTGTAGGGCCCATTAGGGGTTTTAAGGTCCAATGGCTAAAATTGTGAAATTGAGATAAATAAATTATTGCGATGACAAATGGGCTAGTAAGGACCGTATCATTCATGAGAACCCTTAAAATTGATAAAACTACTGAAATACCTTTATAGGTGGAAAATTTACAGACTTACCTCTAGGAGTAAAATTACTGATATACCCCTAGGGTTAAGGTTGGCCTGAATGCATGTTTGACTGTTACTATTTACTGCATGCAATGTTATTATCATCTGATGCATGGGACTGGGTTATTGATGGAGGAAGTACTGAAAGTGGCTTGTCCATGTACTAGAGGCTTTGCCTCTACTTACTAATATCTGAGCAGTAAAGCTGCAACTGTGGAGTGTAGGGCTGGGTGGGTTGAGCTATTCCCCACATGGAGTGTAGGGCTGGTACGGGTGGAGTGTAGCAGTTGCTTATAGGCTGGGTTGGGCTTTCATACACGAATATGTCTGTTCTGTTCTGGAATGGGCCTATGGGCCATACTTTTATCTGAAAAGGGGCTAAGGCCCAGTTTACTGTATTCTGAAAACGGCTTCGGCCCAGTACCCACTGTTATCTGAATAGGGCTTAGGCCCAATGGGCTTGAGTTGACTTGGGCTTTGGATGGGTTTTCCATACACACTGAGTTTTCCAAACTCACCCCCTTTCTCTTCTATCCTTGCAGGTGAGCCCTAGTTGGTGGAGTTGGAGCTGGACGGGATTCAGAGTGGCCACGAAGATTAAATTTCTGGTTTTTAAATAAGTTTCAATTAGCTTCCTTTTAAATTTCGCATTTATTTTTTATCTTTTCTATTTTGGTTAAAGTTGTAATAAGGCCGCTCTATTATTTTTATTTTGGGTTACTTAAATCGTTTTCAACTTGAGATTCACATCACTTAAATTGATTCCTTAAAATTGGTTAGCTCTAGGGCGCGTTTTATAAAAGTTACTTATTTTCAAAATATCACGATAACCGAGCAAAGCTTCCGCAACGTAAATGTTTTCAAAGGAAATAAATATTTTAAATAAACTTAAACTTAATTTGTTGTTCGTTGACAAGTAATAAGCTTAAAGTGTGGCAATGGATGTGTGCATGTCTAGGATTGGATCATGGAAGAGCTAGGTACTTAAGCAGTCTAATTGACTCACCTCCTCTTTTCTTGAATCCTACCTGGTGCGTAGCTTCCATTCACTTTAATTTAAAACAAATATATTCTTTAAACACTAAGAAAGATTTTAGATAAAACATGACTTCTCTAATAACGCTTCAATGTGACACACCAGATTCGGTCGTAATGTCTAGGCTGGGTTTGGGGTGTTACAACAATTGAGGCTAGGAAATGACCTTATTTTGTCTACACTGGCAGACATATGGGCGTGTGTCTAGACCGTGTGTGACACACAACCTGGTACATAGGCGTGTGGTTAGGCAGTGTGTCCCTTGCACCTTAATTTTGAGAAACATAATACTCAGTATTGAGCACATGGGCAGAGACACGGGTGTGTGTCTCAGCAGTGTGTGCTACACGGCCTAGAACATGGGCTTGTGGTATGGCCATGTGCACAAGTTAGAAAGTTACAAAGGGGTCGAACACGGCCTGTAGCACGGGCGTGTCCTAGGGTCACACAGGCATGTCCTTTGAACCACACAAGCGTGTGAGCCCTACACCTTGGAAAATTTTTGTAAATTCGCGAAAAATTCTTAGAGTTTCTGATTAAGTCCCGACTTGATTCTAAGGCTCGTATTGAGCCTCGAGGGTCTATTTAAAGGACATCTTGAAAAAAAAATCTCAGTTAATGAATAGTAATTTATGTAAATTAGCTGTAAATGTTCTGAAAGTTTAAGAAATACTCCGTAACCCTGTTCCGGTGATGGATACGGGTTAAGGGGTGTTACATCTTTGTTCAAAAAGTTGGGAATTGCTGAACTGAGACCTACCACTGTGACCTTGCAATTGGCAGATCGATCATATGCACACCCAGTAGGTAAAATCGAAGATGTCCTAGTAAGGGTAGATAAATTCATTTTCCCTGTTGATTCCATTGTATTAGACTGTGAAGTTGAGAAATATGTGCCTATTATTCTGGGTAGACCTTTCCTTGCAATAGGTAGGACTGTGATAGATGTTCAAAAGGGTGAGATTAACTATAAGGGTGAATGATCAATAAGTCACTTTTAATGTTTTCCATGCTCTGAAATGTGCTGATGATATAGAAGAGTGTCATGTTGTTAGTTTGTTAGAATTTGTTATGGAAGAGGAATTTGAAAAGAAATACCATGAGAAAGAGCATAGTGAATTGGATTCAATTGATATTGATTATGAAAGGCCATTAGGACACCACAAGTAGTTGCTAACATCCAAACTAATTATTGATAGACCTAGAAAGAGGTTTGACACATTAGATTTATTTGCTCGAAACTTCAACCCTGTTAAACTGTCCATAGAAGAACCACCCACGTTAGAGTTGAAACCTCTACTTGCACAGTCAAAGTACGCTTATTTGGGGAAGGATAACACACTAACTATGGTTGTATCTATTGAGCTGCTTTATGAGCAAGAGGTTCAATTGTTAGATGTATTTAGGAAATTTAAAAAAGCATTAGGATGGACAATCGTAGATATCAAAGGAATCAACCCCACAATCTACATGCACAAAATTTTGCTGAAAAATTTTCATGGCAGTTCTATTGAGAAACAAAGGAGGTTGAACCCCATTACGAAGGAGCTGGTGAAAAAGGAGATAATCAAATGTTTAAATGATGTCATTATCTACCCAATCTCAGACAGTTCTTGGATGAGTCTAGTCCAATGTGTGCCAAAAGAAGAGAGGTGTAACCGTGGTCAGTAACGATAATAATGAGCTTATACCTACACGAACTGTCATGGGATGGCGAGTCTGTATGGACTATCACAAGCTCAACAAAAACATAAGAAAAAAATATTTTCCACTACCCTTCATTAATAAAATGTTAGGCCGATTAGCTGGTAAGGGTTTCTACTACTTTTTAGAAGTATATTCTAGGTACAATCAGATTGCAATCACCCAAGAGGATTAAGGAAAAACAACATTCACCTGTCCATATGGTACATTTGCCTTTAGAAGAACGCCCTTTGCTCTGTGTAATGCATCAACAACATTCCCATAGTGCATGATGTCAATATTCTAAGGTATGGTTAAGAAGTTCCTCGAAGTGTTTGTCGATGATTTCTCTATATTTGGGAATAACTTCGAAGGTTGTTTGAACAACTTAGAGATGTTACTTCAACGTTGTGAGGAGACTAACCTCATTTTAAATTCGGATAAGTGTCATTTCATGGTATGAGAAGGCATTGTCCTAGGGGATAAGGTCTCTCATAAAGGAATCAAAGTTGACAAGGAAAAAATCTAAGTGATTGAGAAGCTGCCACCTCCAACGAGTGTTAGGAGCTTCTGAGGGCATGCTAGATTCTATAGGAGATTTATCAAGGACTTCTCTAAGATTTGTAAGCCCTTGTGTACCTTGTTGGAACAAAATAAAGCTTTTCTTTTTTATGGTGCTTGTCTGTCTACTTTCGAGGAGCTAGAGAAGCAACTGGTAGTTGCTCCAATAGCAGTGGCCCCAGATTGGTCCCTTCCATTTAAGCTCATGGGCGATGCGAGTGATTTTGTTGTTGGTGCAGTGCTTGGGCAACAGATAGGTAACATTTTCACACTATTTACTATGCTAGTCGTACTCTAGCTGAAGCACAACTAAATTACACTACCATTAAGAAGAAATTATTTGCTGTTGTGTTTGCATTTGATAAGTTTAGATCATATCTAATAAGAACTAGGGTCATATTAGCCAAGAAAGATGTAAAGTCGAGACTGATCAGGTGGATTCTTTTGCTACAAGAATTAAAGACGCAAAGCCGAAACTAATCAGGTGGATTCTTTTGCTACAAGAATTTGTTTTGGAATTTCGAGATAGAAAAGGAACATAGAATCAAGTAGTAGACCATCTATCTAGGTTAGAAGCTTGGAAATGAGGATGGCAATGTCAAACCTATTAAAGAAGACTTCCTAGACAAGCAACTGCTGGTTGCCACGGCATTACCTTGGTATGCTGATATAGTGAACTTCTTAATAAGCGGTCTACTACCACCTGATCTTAATAGCCAAACAAAAAGGAAATTCCTTCATGATGCAAGATATTATTATTGGGATGGGACCCTCCTATTCAAGTAGTATACTGATCAGATAATTAAGAAGTATGTCCCTGATGATAAAATACACAACATTTTGCAACATTGCCATTGAGCCCCTTATGGAGGACACTTTGGAGGAACAAGAACTGCTGCCAAAGTACTTTAGTCGGGATTTTATTGGACAAATCTATTCAAGGATGCCCATAGCTTTTATAAAACTTGTGATCAATGTTAAAGGACTAGTAATGTTTCAAGAAGACACAAAATGCCATTGCAAAACATTCTTGAGGTTGAGTTGTTTGATGTAAGGGGAATAGACTTTATGGGTCCATTTCTACCTTTATTTTGAAACCTATACATACTAGTGGTAGTCGACTACATCTCCAAGTGGGTAGAAGTTGTAGCCCTTCCTACCAATGATGCCAAGTCAATGATGAAGTTCTTTCACAAGAATATCCTCACAAGATTTGGTACGCCTCGAGCCATCATTAGTGATGAGGGGTCTCATTTTGTTTACAAAATCATTGCTAATGCCTTGTATAGGTATGGGTTGAAGCATAAAGTTGCCACATCATATCACCCACAAACAAATGGAAAAGCTAAGATTTCGAACAGAGAGATTAAGTAGGTTCTAGAAATGGTTGTGAAACAAACTCGAAAGGATTGGTCATTGAGATTGAATGAAGCCTTGTGGGCTTATTGTACTGCCTTCAAAACATTTTTAAGAATGCCTCCTTTTAACCTTGTTTATTGTAAGCCATGTCACCTTCCTGTTAAGTTAGAGCACAAGGCATTTTGGGCCATTAAAAAGCTAAATATGGATTGGATAGCCGCTGGACATAAAAGATTGTTCGAATTGAATGAAATGGAAGAATACAAAGCCCAACCTTATGAGAACGCTAAGTTTTATAAGGAAAAGACTAAGTGATGACATGACAAGAGGATCATGTTAAGGCAATTTGAGCAAGGACAACAAGTGTTGCTATTTAACTTAAGATTGGAACTGTTTCCTTGTAAATTGAAATCACGATGGTCAGGTCCTTTTGATGTGATCAAGGCCTATCCTCATGCCGCAGTGGACATCAAAGATACCAAGACTGGGGTAATTTTTAAAGTTAATGGTCAATGTTTAAAGCACCACTAGGGTGCTCATGTGAATCGAGACAAACAATTCATTGACCTTCGAGATGTTTGAGCTCAAAAGCTTTTCTATCTTTATTTTTCTTTAATTTCATTTTTTTACAACTTTTCTCTTTAATTAATTAATGTTATTTTCATTTCTGGTTATATTTTTTTATGAATGTACAACTATAGCAAGAATTACAGGGAAAGAATGAAGGTGCAAGCTTGATGATGTAGTACTAATGGGTGTTTACCCTAACATTTCAAAAGAGAATTATGCCACGACAAACTGGGTTATTAGATATTGACACAAGAAAAAATTAGGGCTGACAAGAAAGAACGGTTCAAGGAAGAGATTTTGGATAGTTAGGCCCATTCTATCAATTAGGTAGCCCATTAAGAAAATACCAAACGTGTTACTTTAGGGCAAGGTCATTTTAGGGTTCCCTCTAAACATTTTTATTTTTTCCTCTTTCATTTCACAAAACTTACTCTGTAAGCTTTTCTGAACTGTCAACACCATTACCCCTATTCACTTCTCTTCAACTACCTACGCCTTTTGTTTTCCACAATTCCTTCGCATTTACCATTTCTTTTTTCTAAACCTCCCTGGCCTCTCCTCTTGCACTTTCAACTTTCTTTATCTTCTCTTAAGTATTTTTATTTTCCCATCTAACCTAGACCACATTCTCAAGGATTTATCAACATTCTTCAATGGCAAGAGTAAAAACCACTTCCAAAGGTGTTGAATCTTGACAAGTACGTGCTACCCAACCTAAAACCTTCTTCAACAGTACTACTATTGTGAAGTATAACAACAACATTTCCAAGTGACCATTTTGCTTTGAGTAAGGTTTTCTGTTCAAATATGAGCCTTATATGGGATATGATGAGTCAGTTTCCTCCATTGTTAAGAAGCATGGATGGCAAATTTTTTGCTTACATCCGGATGATGTTTTAGGTGAAGTCACTCACGAGTTCTATGCACATATCACTTCTCCAAAAAAATCCCTTTTTATCTATGTTCGCGGAACCTCAGTCCCATTTGATGAATACTGCATTAATGCCAAATTTGGGTTAATTGATGTTTAAGACAAACATACTCCATTCATCGAAACCATCACCGCTGACGACTTAAATCAGGTATTAAAAGATTTGTGTGTTGCAAGCACTTGATGGACCGTCTCTTGCCAAGAATGTCATACAATTGTGAGGGCTTCCCTAAAGCCTATAGGTAAAGTTTGGCACTACTTCCTCAAAAGTCAACTAATGCCATCTACTCACAACACCACTGTATCAAAGGAATGAATGCCATTGTTGCATTCAATCATTGTGGGTCAAAAAATCAACATTCGCTGAGTCATTTTCTACGAAGTACATCGATGTGTAGAGATGAATGCTAGCAGCCTCAATTTCCCTTCCCTCACCACTGCTCACAGAATAGCTCAAGTACCTTTAAATGCTAATGAAGATGTCACACAAAACAAATGAGGAATGTCCACGGCTATATTTTCCAAAATCCAAGGATTGGACACATCAAAACAACCTTAGTATAGTAAGGCACCCACTTCCTTTGCCAAGCACTTTCCCACAGCAGAAACCTCACCATCTCAGAGCTCTTTTGAAAAACAAGTTCTACAATCATTAGAGCAACTGGAGCAGAGAATGTCCCTATTTGAGATTCAGCAATTTCAACTTGCTGAATAGATGACAAAGTCCCAGGAACAGCAGGCATGCAACTGGTCCTATGTGAGGGACAGAGATGTGGCTCTAAAATGGTCCTTGCAGAAAATTTCACCAAGCCTATGCCTGGCTTACCTGATTTTCCCAAAGCTTTTCTACCATTTTCCAAGGTTGAGGAGGAACCAATTGAAATCCACTCAGATAGGCCGAATTTGTAAACATGAAAGCTACTTTTGACATAGTGAAAGTAACTAATGAGGAGCCTGAGAAAACAAAATCTCTGAATATTCAAAGTGATAAAGATAAGTAAAATGAACCCAAACCTACCATTAAAGCCACCAAGAAGGGCAAAGAAACTGTTCCACCCATAACACCTGAAGCCATGATTGCCTAAGACTGTGAAATTTATCACATCATTAATGAGACCACTGAGTCTGGTAAAGAAGGGGAGGACATGCTAGTCCATTCAATGAAAATGAAGTTGCGTTATAAGCATAGTGCACGCAAATCCACCTGTAGACAATGAAGAAACAATCACCAACATCCAAGTTAGAGGAGTTCTTTTCCCCTTTTATATGCATGCATTGATATATATATTTTATTGTGACATTTTATGTATATATATATTCATGCATTCATGTTACATAGATGTTCATGCATTGAGGATAATGCATCCCTTAGGTTTGGGGGTGTATTGAGCATTTAGGATGCAACATGTATTTAGTAAGTGTAGCGTGTGAAATGATATGCGAATTGTACAAGTATACATGTCAAATCTGGTAATAAAGTGATAAGTGAGATCGTGTCCACAGGGATTGGTTAGGTATAAATTGGTTGAATTATTATAATAAAGTATGATTAATGTTATGACAAAAATAATGAATAGAATGTAGTAGTAATTTGAATGAATAATTATGTGTGTAATATGAATAACTAATAAATAATGGAAAATTGTTGTGACAAAACAAGAATAAGAATATAATGGCAAATTCGAGAATAATCACGTGAATAATATGTAAGCAAACAAGTAAACAACTAAAAATGCTATGGCGAAGATACTAAGGCAAAGGATAGAAGGCCTACGATGTTGATTTAGAAGGTCAGGATTACTAAGAATATGTCTTTATTGACCGTAATGCCGCAACAAAGTCATATTCAATCTACTGCTTAGAATAGTTTTAAGATAGTCTGTTTCTTTCGAGAACAAGACCTCAAGCGACCTTGCCTTAATCGATATATGTTTATAGGCATTTAGAATAGAATCATGTACTATTTTGTTTTCTTTCCATATGAATGCTACTCTATGTCTAGAGGCTGCTACAAGTATTCAATCGAACACTTGCTCATACCATTCAATTTCAATCTCATTAACCTAACCTTGTTAGAATTTGATTAATGTAATAAACATGTTGTACATCTATCTATCTCTAGAGTTTGTAAACATACAATTTTGTAAAGAACCATTGAATAAAAAAGTGTATTAAAGCATTTCTACGCTGCACCCATTAAAGAAATAAGAGTTTCATCAAGTAATCTCAACCCTAAGAGATTTAGCTCATGGGTTGACAATTAAAATTAAAATCCAAGGTATCATTCAACATCATTTTCACCAAATCAATTTACGATGAGTGATCAAGAAATAAAGGAAGAACTTCAAGAAGATAGCTTTCGTATATCCAGCCTAAACTCCAGTGATGTAGTGTCCTACGGTGGCTAAGAGAGACTGCCTTCGTCTTCCTCTACTTGTCTCTACTCAACCATTACCTTCTATTTTTTGCCTAAGGATCTTCCCTTTGATTGTTCACCCTCTTTAGGTTTTTCTCCTTTGGCTTTTATAATCATTTTCCATAGGGCAAATCTAACACTTTATGATTTTGCTTTCCTCTTTTTAGGAAGTTATATCTGGTACAAGTTCAACTGGGCCTAAGACTAGTTCGCTTTGAATGCTGACTGGACATCTTCCCGGCATAGCCATGGCATTCATGTTAACAAATTGTCCAACCCTTTGCCCTGACAAACCTTCACTCCATTACTTTTTATTTCTTATCCTGCACCTGCCAATCCATCACCACACACAACCCTTCCACAAGCAATTCAGAATAACTAACATTTAATATAGTCCAAGCTCCTAATGTAATGTTAAAACAAAAAATACTAATCAAATGTCCTAAAATGCAATTAAATGTACCTAAGTATAGGCAATTAGCTAGATCTAAAGGCATGAAATATAACTCTTTTCAGGAGTTATCATACCTCCAAACCTAATTTGTTGCTTATCCTCAAGCAAAATATACATGAATGCAAAAATGCAACAATACTTGCCTACGCACATAATCACCATGGATTGCCAGTCCATTCGAAAAATAATATATACACTTCAGTTCTCAGCAATCTTCTATCTCTAAAAACTTGTTCGAGTTTCAAAGTTTACTCAAAAAAGGTAGAGCAAAAGATTACTCCCTAAAAATAAAATTTCTTAAGTACTCATTTGTGTTTTCTGGCCATAGCAAACATCTCCTAATTTACTCAATTTATTTGTTACCTAAACTGTAGTTACTTTGTAACGCTTGCTCTAAGCCTTGTCATAATATTTATTTGTATTTGGTTTTTTAAAAGCATATTAGTATACTAGGGGATTTAGCATGTCACAATATTCTTTGACTTGATAATCACAATGGAGCATACATTGAATTACCTAATACTCAATCATGTGACAATTTAAATAAAAATCACTCTTGAAGCTAAGGCTTTTAACTTAGAAGATGGATGGAGCAAACAATTATCTCCTTAGCTACTCAACTCGTTACTACAGCGGAGTGCCCCTAATTTTCTTTTCCTTTATTACACACTCTTACTTGGACTCACCTTTTCTAGTCAACAACACGATGAAGCAAACAAAGTGGTGCTGACTTACTTGGCAATTCTAAGCATTGGAGTGTTTATTGTCCTTTATTTATTTAAGTAATGTTGTGGCAATGTAACATCCCGAAATAGGGCCTAAACGGAATAGTGGTTGCGAAACCACAAATTTGAGGTCAAAAAAATTTATTCTGATTAAGTTTTAAGGTTTATTCATTGATTAAATAATTGTGTGAAAATTTCGTGAAGAAATTTTATGTATAAGTGCCTAATTTGATAATTAGGACTAAATTGTAAAATTAGCAAAATGTGTGTTCTAGATAATAAAGGGGATTTAATTGAAATGGGTTCCTACAGTGGAGGCCCTTATTTAGTAATTAGACCATTATATTTAAGTTTGGACAAAAATGGGCAAGAATAGGACAAATTTGAAAGAAAAGCCTCTAAGGGCATTTTGGTCATTTAGTAATTAAAAGAATTAAAAAGGGAAAATAAAGCCAAAATCGGTCCATCTTGTAATATCCCGAATTAGGGCCTAATCAGAATAGTGGTTTCATGACCACAAATTCGGGATAGAAATAATTATTTTATGATTATTTTGAGGTCTATGATATGATTGCATGATTGTGTGAAAATTTTGTGAATAAATTCTATGCATAAAGTGCTTAATTTGAAGTTAGGGACTAAATTGAATAAGTTGCAAAACTTACATTCTAGAAGTTTCTAGTATGAAATTTCTTTGAAATATTAATTAAAAGGTCTTAAATAGCAATTTGACCAATTTCTAAGTTTATGGAAAAAAAATGGACATGGATGGAATTTTTGGAAAGTTTAGTAAAAAGGGCATTTTGGTCATTTAGGGGTAAAATGAATTAAAATACAAAATTTAAAAGCCAATTTTGTTCATCTTCTTCACCATGGACGTGTATACCAAGGGAGACTCCATGGCTGGGTCTCCAAGCTTCCAAGCTCGATTGTAAGTCCGTTCTAGCCTCGTTTTTAATGATTTTTACGTTTTTGGAGTCCCGATAACTTGATTTAGCTTATGCTAGCAATAATTCAACCTAGGGTTCATAATTGGAAAAATACCCATAGGTGAAATTTGTGTATTTTGGTGTTTTATGATAGAATATGAGGTTTTAAATTATGTTAGACAACTTGTACTATTCGGTTTTAAGTGAAAACGAGTAAAAGGGCTTAATCGGTAAAAATACCTAATAGTCATAAGTACATGTTAGAGTGAGAATTTGATGTTGCCATAGAAGGGAAAAATGATTAAAATGTCATAAAACATAAGAAAATAGGATGAAGTTTAATTTTTGAACCTTGGGGAAAAAGTGCAAATATGCAAAAGTTTAGGGGTCAAAATGAAAATTTGTTATTATTATGCAATTATTGTTATTAGCATTGTTATTATTGAGTTATTTGACTAACCTTGAGAGTTTGAGCAAGTATGTTTAGCTATGACTTGACAAGGCATTGATATCTCAAAGTCCCTGGTTGTACCATGGCAATTAAGGAAGAATTGACAGAAAAGTGCATGTTCATAACATGGCATTTAAGGAGGAATTGACGGTTAAGGATACCATGTAAGACCATGTCAAGACATGGCATTGGTAAGGCAAGGATCCCGTGTATGACCATGTCAAGACATGGCATTGGTATTGATTAAGGACTCTATGTAAGACCACATCAAGATGTAGCATTGGCACTAAGACAATGATACCATGTAAGACCATGTTTGGAACATGGCATTTGGTAAGATAAGGATATCATGTAAGACCATTTCAAGGCATGGCATTGATAAGTTCTATAAGGCAAGGAAATCATGTAAGACCATGTCAAGACATGGCATTAATGAGTTACTATAAGGCAAAGGTTCCATGTAAGACCATGCCAAGGTATGGCATTGGTGAGTTCATAAGGCAAGGATACAATGTAAGACGATGTCAAGACATGGCATTGATGAGTTACTATAAGGCAAATGTCCCATGTAAGACCATGCCAAGGCATGGCATTGGTGAGTTCATAAGGCAAGGATACCATGTAAGACCATGTCAAGACATGGCAATGGTAAGTTCAAAAAGGAAAAGGTTCCCGAGTAATCTAAAGAGCAATTCAAATAAACGACGAGGTGAGAACATGAAGAAAGAGTACAGGTATGCATTTAAGGCTTAATTAATATTGAGATTGTAAGTAATTGAGATTATCAAGTATTCAGTAACTGATGTGTTTTCAGTTATGGTTGTGACACTTTATGACATGATTGGAAATATGCCTATATTATGAAAGAGCACTCATGTGTTAAGTGAGATGTCGCAGGTATATAAGCAAGCTATTAAGTAAGGTGCCTTTTGTATTCTGAGCCTTTGGTAAGGTTACCGATGAGTAAGATGGGAAAGTAAGAACTAAACATTATTTAAGCAAATTATGACAGCATAGTAGCAAGCTAAATTGATTGCTAATGCTTATTATTTTACATGTGAACTTACTAAGCTTTATAAGCTTACTTCTTTCACTTTCCCATGTTTCAGAGTACTTAAAGGCAAGCTCGGGTTGGAGGTCGTCAGATATCACTTCACACTATCGACATCAAGTTACCAAATGGGTATCTTTGTTTACAAATGTTCTAGTTTATGGCATGTATAGGAACTTAGCCATTTTGTGTGTATGTCCTTATGATATGGCTAAAGAATGATATGTAAATATTTGATAATGATTAGCTATTGAAATGGATAATGAAGAACATGTTTCGATGTTATGTATGTGTAGCACCCCAAACCCGACCTGGAAGTTTAGCTCGAATCTGGCGTGTCACATTGAAGTGTTTTTCGAAAACCATGTTTCTATTAAAAACCCTTCTTAATAATTAAAAACTTATACCCTTTTTAAACCTTGTTAGAAAACCTCAGCTGAATAACATTCTTAACAACTTTGTAAAAATCCTGGCAGTTGCGAAAGCTTAATTTAAAAACAATTGCGGTTACGTGATGTTTTGAACAATAGTAGTTGCTTTGGAAAACTGTGTTCTAATACTAGTAATTATAAGAACAATAAATAAAATTCCAAATTTGAAATCCAAAAAATTACAAAGGCTTTAGTACAACCCACATAAAAACATTTAAAAGCAATAATCAAAACTATAACATAAACAGTGTGTGTGGCTTCCTCCGAGCCCCTCGCAGCCCCGATCTGTTTAAGGCTGGAAATTACCTGAAAGGTTAATAAACGGGGTGAGTTTACGAAAACTCAGTGTGAAATCCCCCTACTATAAAAAGAAATAGTCAGTCATATAAAAGAATTAAAAGTCTAGCCCCAGCCTTACTTACAGTTTCAGTATCAATTGGGCCTTAGCCCACTATAACAGACAGTACCAGATGGGCTTTAACCCATTACAGAATAAGAAACATTATCAGAACTAGAATCAGAATCAGAATCAGGTAACAGAATCAAAATCAGAATCAGTATCAAGTAACAAAATCAAAATCAGAATGTGAATGCAATCCCAACCCAGTCCAGCCGTATACACCCCCGTACCAACCCTACACTCCATGTGGGGCGACAACTCGACCCACCCATCCGCTACACACCATAGAATTCGCAGCATGGCTGCCAGAACAGATATTGTGATATAGTCACCAGATACAAATATTGTGGCAGAGCCACCAGAACAGATATTTGTGGCATAGCCAACAGAAACAGATAATGTGGCAAAGCCACGTAACAGAATAGGTGGCATAAAGCCATCGATAACTGCATTATGTTAGGCACATAGCCATCAACTAGAGTAACATACCCGGCACACAGCCCTAGGTAAATGTGATCGACACAGAGTCGTCAATAACCATATATTGGCACATAGCCTTAGGCAAATACGTTTGGCACATAGACATAATTAGGTTCGCACAGAGCCATATGTAGGTTGGTGCAAAGCCATAATCAAAATAATTGGCTTTAAGCCATTGGTAGTTGTATCATGTTAGGCACATAGCCATCAGCGACGGTAATATATTCGTCACACAGCCTCGGGTAAATATGATCGACACAGAGTCATCAATAATCATATATTGGGCTTAAAAGCCACCGGCGGATCCATAGTCGTCAAGCAACCATGCGATCCTAACAGATCAGATCTTCCTCCGTACAAAATCCCAACCTATACAACATGTCATGTATGCAGAATGTCATGCCCATATTTGAATCAAACAATCATAGTCAAGCCATTCATATCACCAACATATATTCACAATCAAATCCGTCAACCACACAGTCCAAGTCAGTCACTTGCCCACAAGGGCAAAACAGTCATTTAACACCCTAGGGGCAAAATAATAATTTTACCCCACAAAGGTTCTCGGTAATTCTATCCTACAGGGGTATTTCAGTAATTCTACCCTATAAGGGTATTTCGATATTTTTACCCTACAAGGGTATATACATAATTCTACCCTATAGGGGTATTTTAGTAATTCTACCCTACAGGGGTATTTCGATAATTTTACCCTACAGGGGTATTTCGATAATTCTACCCTACAGGGGTATTTCGGTAATTCTACCCTACAGGGGTATTTCGATAATTCTACCCTACAGGGGTATTTCGGTAATTCTACCCTACAGGGGTATTCCGGTAATTCTACCTTACAGGGGTATTTCGGTAATTCTACCCTATAGGGGTATTTCGGTAATTCTATCCTACAAGGATATTTTAGTATTTCTACCCTACAAGGGTATTTCGATAATTCTACCCTACATGGGTATTTCAATAATTTTGTAAATCGAGGGTAAAACGGTAATTCTGTAAATTGGGGTTACTTTGGTAATTTTACAAGTCGAGGGTATGTCAGTAATTTTACAAATCGAGGGTATTTCAGTAATTTTACAAACTGAAGGTATTTCGATAATTTTACAAATCGAGGGTATTTTAGTAATTTTACAAATTGGGGTATTTTGGTGATTTTATAAACCAAGGGTATTCTAGTAATTTTACAAACCAGGGGTATTTTGGTAATTCTGTAAACCAAGGGTATTTTGGTAATTTTACAAACCAGGGATATTTTGGCTTGGTATTTTGGTAATTTTACAAACCAGGGGTATTTTGGTGATTTGGTAAACTAAAGTATTCTAAACAGGGATAACAATAAGAATGGGCCTAAAGCCCTTTCTCGGCCCAAATGGGCCCACACGCTCGTGTGGCATTTTTAACCCAAATCTAGCCACAAATATTAGATTCACCTAGCCTAGCCCATTAGGCGCACATGACCCCTTTCGGCCCATCGCGGCCCGAAGTAGCCATCCTACAGCTAGAGTAGTAAGAAATACACACCTGATTGGAGACTGGATTTAATCCACGCTCCGAACAGTTTTAGCCGACGCCCAACCCAAACGAGCACGCAATAAAGCGAAAGGGATCAGCCAAGAAAGGTACCTTACTCTCCTCATGGTTCCCTCTATTTAAAGCCAGCTTCGCATACACTCTTATGTTAGCTTCCCGATGTGGGATCCCTCCATCATCAGAGTTTAAATTCAACACCAACTCTTGCCGCCCCATGTTAGCAAAATAAATTCTATTTGCTTGCCATGGGATTCGAACCCATGCCTCCTCTCAGATGCTCCACACACTACTTGCCACTAAGCCGCAAGGCTTTTTGTGTCACAATTTCTCCAACAATATTCTTAAGGCCTATCTACTACACCCAGGGTTTGATTCACCTTAAACCAAAATTTTTGCTAGAGTACAAGTTTGAATCCAAGACTTCTCCAACACTTCTCAGCACACTTAACCACTAAAACAAGCCTTCAACTACGAAATTTTCACGCACAACAAAATATTATAAGCTGCCTTCAACCGCTCCCATGCTCAAGGCCCAAAACTTCTAGGCCCAAATTCAGGGTGTTACAACTCTACCTCCCTTAAAAAAATTTCGTCCCCGAAATTTCCATCTAACAGGGTAGTCGTGTAATATCTACCCCACTATGCTACCGCTGCGCATTCTGATCCTACTATCACTATCACACTTTAACTAGAACTTGAAACATCTCATAAATACAACACTTATTCACAGAAGCAGCCACATATTTATCACACATATATACAATTTCTATATCCAAACATCACATCCAGATAAAATAAAAACCAAATTTAAATTCAGACAAATATCTAAGGAATCCATAGTATTTCAATTTCTAAACAGACAAAAGTATTCATAAGATTTATGGATTCGGCGCCGGAGACTCAGTGTGCCACACTTTTTAAAAGAAATACTTCAAACAGATCACGTAGTTGAAACTAATTTTCTAAAATTCAACCTTTGAAAACCTAATCCACAGCCGAGTTGTTGTAACTTGGCTCTGATACCACTAAATGTAGCACCCCAAACCCGGCCTGGAAGTTTGGCTCGAATCTGGCGTGTCACATTGAAGTGTTTTTCAAAAACCATGTTTCTATTAAAAACCCTTCTTAATAATTAAAAACTTATACCCTTTTTAAACCTTGTTAGAAAACCTCAGCTGAATAACATTCTTAATAACTTTGTAAAAATCCTGGCAGTTTCGGAAGCTTAATTTAAAAACAGTTGCGGTAACGTGATGTTTTGAACAATAGTAGTTGCTTTGGAAAACCGTGTTCTAATACTAGCAATTATAAGAATAATAAATAAAATTCCAAATTTGAAATCCAGAAAATTACAACGTCTTTACTACAACCCACATAAAAACATTTAAAAACAATAATCAAAACTGTAACATAAACAGTGTGTGTGGCTTCCTTTGAGCCCCTCGCAGCCCCGATCCAACTAAGGCTGGAAATTACCTGAAAGGTTAATAAACGGGGTGAGTTTACGAAAACTCAGTGTGAAATCCCCCTACTATAAAAAGGAACAGTCAGTCATATAAAAGAATTAAAAGTCTGGTCCCAGCCTTACTTACAATTTCAGTATCAAGTGGGCCTTAGCCCACTATAACAGACAGTACCAGATGGCCTTTAACCCATTATAGAATAAGAAACATTATCAGAACTAGAATCAGAATCAGAATCAGAATCAAAATCAGGTAACAGAATCAAAATCAGAATCAGTATCAGGTAACAGAATCAAAATCAGAATGTGAATGCAATCCAACCCAGTCCAGCCGTATACAGCCCCGTACCAACCCTACACTCCATGTAGGGAGACAACTCGACCCACCCATCCGCTACACACCACAGAATTTGCAGCATGGCTACCAGAACAGATATTGTGACAAACCAGATACAAATATTGTGGCAGAGCCACTAGAACAGATATTTGTGGCATAGCCACCAGAAACAGATAATGTGGTAAAGCCACTTAACAGAATACGTGGCACAAATCCATCGATAACTGCATTATGTTAGGCACATAGCCATCAACTAGAGTAACATAACCGGCACACAGCCTTAGGTAAATGTGATCGACACAGAGTCGTCAATAACCATATATTGGCACATAGCCTTAGGCAAATACGTTTGGCACATAGCCATAATCAGGTTGGCACAGAGCCATATGTAGGTTAGGACAAAGCCATAATCAAAATAATTGGCTTTAAGCCATTGGTAGTTGTATCATGTTAGGCACATAGCCATCAGCGACGATAATATAGTCGGGACACAGCCTCGGGTAAATATGATCAACACAGAGTCATTAATAATCATATATTGGGCTTAAAAGCCACCGATGGATCCATATCAGATCTTCCTCCGTACAAAATCCCAACCCATGCAACATGTCACGTATGCAGAATTTCATGCCCATATTTGAATCAAACAATCATAGTCAAGCCATTCATATCACCAACATATATTCACAATCAAATCCGTCAACCACATAGTCCAAGTCAGTCACTTGCCCACAAGGGCAAAATAGTCATTTCACACTGTAGGGGCAAAATAGTAATTTTACCCACAAGGGTATCTCAGTAATTCTACCCTATAGGGATATTTTGATAATTCTACCCTACAGGGGTACTTCGGTAATTCTACCCTATAGGGGTATTTCGGTAATTCTACCCTACAGGGGTATTTTAGTAATTCTACCCTACAGGGGTATTTCGGTAATTCTATCCTATAAGGGTATTTCAGTATTTCGACCCAACAAGGGTATTTCGATAATTCTACCCTACAAGGGTATTTTAATAATTTTGTAAATCGAGGGTAAAACGATAATTCTGTAAATCAGGGGTACTTTGGTAATTTTACAAGTCGAGGGTATTTCAGTAATTTTAAAAATCGAAGGTATTTCAGTAATTTTGTAAACTGAGGGTATTTCGGCAATTTAAAAATTGAGGGTATTTTAGTAATTTTACAAATTGGGGTATTTTGGTGATTTAAGAAACCAAGGGTATTCTAGTAATTTTACAAACCAGAGGTATTTTGTTAATTTTGTAAACCAAGGGTATTTTGGTAATTTTACAAACCAGGGGTATTTTGGTGATTTGGTAAACTAAAGTATTCTAAACAGGGATAACATTACGAATGGGCCTAAAGCCCTTTCCCGGCCGAAATGGGCCCACATGCTCGTGTGGCCCTTTTAGCCCAAATCTAGCCACAAATATTAGATTCACCTAGCCTAGCCCAATATTTACTACACAATCAAACAACTTATCCAATTGGGCCCATAGGCCCATTAGGCCCACATGACCCCTTTTAGCCCATCGCGGCCCGAAGTAGCCATCCTACAGCTAGAGTAGTAAGAAATACACACCTGATTGGAGACTGGAGTTAATCCACGCTCCGAGCACTCTTAGCCGACACCCAACCCAAACGAGCACGCCATAAAGCGAAAGGGATCAGCCGAGAAAGGTACCTTACTCTCCTCATGGTTCTCTCTATTTAAAGCCAGCTTCGCATCCACTCTTATGTTAGCTTCCCGATGTGGGATCCCTCCATCATCAGAGTTTAAATTCAACACCAACTCTTGTCGCCCCCTGTTAGCAAAATAAATGCTCTTTGCTTGCCATGGGATTCGAACCCATGCCTCCTCTCAGATGCTCCATACGCTACTTGCCACTAAGCCACAAGGCTTTTTGTGTCACAATTTCTCCAACAATATTCTTAAGGCTTACCTACTACACCCAGGGTTTGATTCACCTTAAACCAAAATTTTTGCTATAGTACAAGTTTGAACCCAAGACTTCTCCAACACTTCTCAGCACACTTAACCACTAAAACAAGCCTTCAACTACGAAATTTTCATGCACAACAAAATATTATAAGCTGCCTTCAACCGCTCCCATGCTCAAGGCCCAAAACTTCTAGGCCCAAATTCAGGGTGTTACAGTATGCCTAAATGATACTTAATACAAAGAAATCATGAAAAAGTGAAATTAGCATTAAAATAGTATTGAACAACAGAAGTGACGTGATCTTGAAAAATCACCAAGAATAGTATAAATGGTTTTAGGTGATGAATGCGATAAATAATTAAAGCTTGTTGAGTCTATTTTCATATGAAAGAAACAGAGTAAGTAAAAGAAGTGTACATTAAGAGATATTTGAATTTTAGTGAGACAGGGTCAGAGCGATTTCTAAATCCCCTATTCTGACTTTATAAATTCACTAAAAATTTTAAAAATATAATTAGAAGTTATAGTTTACATTTCTAGATTACTTAGTGAATGTACTTTCAAGAGAAACAAACAAAATAGTTATTTGAATTCTGTATAGGGAAAAAATTGATTTGTAGTGAGGAGAGGTCAGAGTAGTTAAACAGTGCAATAGGGGAAACTTTAACTGATAAACTGTACTAATTGGCTAGACCAAAAATTCTGGAAAAAAATTAGTAAGAAGATATATGAGTCTAGTTTCAGCGAAAATTCAAAAATTTAAATTTTGAGTTTTTTGACTTGAGTTATGATTTATTTAGTGACTATGACGCAGGTGGGCATTTTTATAAGGAATAATGAAATAAATTGTTTTGATTTGTCTAAGTATTCGAAAAAATTTTAATGTTCCCAGTTTGGTCCCGAACTGTTTCAATTGCATGTTTTAGGGTCTCGAGGGCCCTTTTTAGGGTCATATTGAATGACTGTAAATAAATTAATTTTAAAAGCAAATTTTATGCCCCAAATTAGTAAGTTAAGTCAGGTAACACCTCGTGCTCGACTCCGACGACGGTCTCGGGTAAGGTGTGTTACAGGCAATGTGACTGAGTTTGGCTTCAAAAGTCTCTAAGTTCATTGAAAGATACTTTCTATAGTCCAAAAATAACTAAGGCCAGGACATCTTATTTTTAGGGGGAAATCTTCAAGCAACCTAACCTAAGCTAAATTCGCCTAATCCACTATCACATTTTTCCAGATTTATTGAAGAATTAATCTCCTCATCGAACATCATAAGTAGCTATTGTACTCTGCATAGGCAAAATAGTACTTACTAGTTATGTGGCAATGACAAAACAAGTTTGACGAGACTATAATGATCATACATACTAGATATATAATGCAACTCAAATGCACAATACACCCTAAAAACTAATGGATGCATTGTCCTCAAAGCATGTACAAATATGTAACAAAAAAGTAAAATTATAGATATGTACAGAAAATGTCATGGAAAAAGAAATAAAATACATGAGGTAGGGAAAAAAACTTCTCTGGCTTAGACTGAAATGTAGTTGCTTTATTCGGCCCTACGAGTGGATTTATGGGCACTGACTTTATACCGTAGTTTCCTCTTCATGGGGGTTATTCCATCCCCCTCCTTATCAGTTTCCATTATCTCAACAATAAGACGATCAATTTCACAGTCTTGTACAGTCATGGAAGCTAGTGGGGTTGCAATAGTGGCAGTGGCAGTTTCATCTTTCTCTTCTTCTTCTTTTTTTTCTTCTTCTTTCTTTTCTTCTTCATTCTCACTGTTTAATGATGTTTTCTTTTTAGGCTCCTCAGCAACAGTTTCCCCTTTAGAGCAGTGGTTCCCAAATTTTTGAAGTCAGTTCTGGTAGCAAGAGTTTGAGTTGGCTCCTCTGCAGCTTTGGGAATTGGGAGCAAAGAGGTGGGGAAGGCAGGGAATTTTGGCATTCGGCTTTGTAAAGTTCTTCTACAAGGATCTTTTAAAAGCCAAATCTCTACTCCTCACGTAAGTCCAATACTGGACCTGTTGCTCGTGGGCCTTGCCTATCTCTTCAGTTAGTTAATTGCTTGTACTTGAGAAAAATTAGTTATAATTCATACTTTTAGACTTAGTTAATTGCTTGTACTTGAGTAAAATTAGTTTCCTTTTAGGTAATTGCATGATTATTTTTAATTAATCGAGAATTCCATATAAAGACTTGGGATGGTGATTACTTTAGTGTTTTTAATTGTTGGTGGAAAGGCTTTATGGTGGTTGAATGACAGGTTTGAGGAAGAAAGATAGCAAAGGATGGAGATTTCCTGAGGCATTATGAGAGATTGCCATGGCAATGCTGAGGAACAGAATGACAAATACCTAGCCATCAATTAGAGCATTTAGCAATTGGCCCCCCACATGCACGTGTAATGGAAATTATCCGACTGAAAAATAGGGAAAAATCAATCATTAGCTGATGACTTTTACCCCAGAGGAGGACCAAAGTATAAAAGAAAAAGGGGATTGATGGCCAAAAAGAGAGGTATGCAATTAATGATAGTTGAAGGTACAACTAATTGCAAATATGGAGCTTCAACAGAGGTCTCTTTGTGACAAGGAAGGTAATTTGAGCTACTGGGAGCTTGGGTGAAGACTCGCACCAGTCACCAAGTTGGGGGATTCATGTTCTAAACCCAAATTTCTTCCTCTACAATTTGTTTTAAATCTACTTATTTAAACTGTTATTTTGATGTTGGTGATATTAAAATACTTGAATTTGTGTAGCCTAGTCATGAGCTAACTTAGCACAGATGGGGATTACTTTTGATGATGTTTTAACTTTAATGAATGTTTATGGATGAATATGATTCAATTTATTGCTTTACCAAATGGTTATTTCTATTTATATGTTTATTAGGTTATTGATAAATGCTTGATAAGTCTAAAAGTAATTTAATATCGACAAAGTTAGGTTGCATAGACCAAAATTGGGTAATATAAAAGAGCATTGAGTGAAATGCTCGTGTAAACTTTAGACATAGAGATTTACCTTATACAATTTAGAGGATTGTGCTTCAGTCATGGTTGCTAATTCTTAGCCTATAGATGTATAGTGCTTTAGGAGTGATCAGTTTTAGGTCTTGCTTTCGATAGATGTAGACCATGTTAGTACTCAATCGAGCAGTACGTTACCATATTTTTTCCATGGCATTATTCTTGGGTTATAACTAATTCATTAGTAATCCTAGCATTTACAATCAATATTCTAATCTTGCTAGAATCCTTAGTGCTTTTATTTGATTTGTTGCAATTGCAATCTACGATAGTACATTTTATTACTTTCATTTTTAGTGTATTAATTGCATTGCTATTGTTCAGAATATCATTTGATTCATCTACCTTTTCCACTAAATTGTGATAATTTAGACAAAGAATACTAATCCAATCCTTGTGGGAACAATACCCACTCATCACTTTATTACTTTATTTGACGTGTATACTAGCATAATTCGCACATCATATTCACGCGTGACAAATATGAACTAAAAAACATAAAAATCATTAAGAACAAGTGAAAATTACCTACCATGCAAAGTAAAAACACCTAGCAAAACCATACTCCTATAATGGTGTTTTATTCTTCCTTAAATTTTTGGTGGTGGCTTAAGAAGATGATAACTTTCTTCTTTTGTTAGTTTTGTTTTGATTTTAATTATTATTTTACTATTTTATCCTTAATTTTTTAACTAACAAATAAGAAACATGAGTCCATAAATGTCCACCATATATGTATGTGGTATAATTACCATCTAATTTCATTAATTAAATATTCCATAACCACTTGCCCCCTTTTCTAATAGAAATCATCTTTTGCACCTTATTCATTTTAGTCCATTTTACATAATTAACCTTTTAAAATTTAAATTTCTTAACAAAAAATTTAATACAACCCTAATATATACTCGTAAACATTAAAAAAATTAAAATACTAACTCGCTCGTTAGAATCGTGGTCATGAAACCACTATTTTCGACACCACTGAAAATAGACTGTTATAACTCTCCCCCTTAAAGAATTTTCCTTTCGAAAATCTTACCAGAGAATAGGTTCAGGTATTTTACTTTTATAGCCTCTTCTGGTTCTCAGGTAGCTTTCTCGACCCCCTGATGGTGCCAAAGAAGTTTAACCAAAGCTATACATTTATTTATCAATTCTTTGACTTATCGAGCTGAATTTTTAACTAGTTACTCACTATACGACATATCATGCTGTATTTCCACATTTGTTAGTGAAATCACATGTGAAGGATCAGATCTATATCGTCGTAGCATCAACACGTAGAAAATGTCATGAATTTTCTCTAACTGTGACGGCAAAGTTAAACGGTAAGCTTCCAGTCCAACTCTCTTAATAATCTCATACAGCCCAATGAAACGTGGATTAAGCTTCCCTTTTTAGCCAAAACGGAGAACTTTCCTTCAGAGCGATACTTTCAAAAACACTCTGCCACTAACCCAAAATTCAATGTCTTTCCTTTTCAAATCAACATATGACATCTGACGATTCGAAGCAGTTTTCAAACAATCCCGTATTTCTTTAACTTTTTCTTCGGTCTCACAGATCAAATCAGTTTCGAAAAGCTTTTTCTCCCTCAATTCAGTAAAGTATAATGGAGTTCTACACTTTCAATCATACAAAGCTTCGTACAGAGCCATGTTAATACTCGATTGTTAACTGTTATTATATGCGAATTCAACAAACGAAAGAAATTTTTTGTAGCTACCTTCAAATTCTAAAATACAAAAACGACTTCGAGTATCTAAAGCACTTGCTCATATTAACTATCTATCTGTGGATGAAATGTCATACTAAAATGAAATATGGTGCCTAAAGCTTCGTGTAATTTACTTCAAAATCTAGAAGTAAACCGTGGATCCCAATAAAAAATAATTGACAATGGTACCCCGTGTAACCTGACAATGTTAGAAGCATATAACTCTACCAAACTCTAAAGTGAATAATCCATACGCACAGTAATGAAATGTGTGGATTTAGTCAGGCGACCAACAAGAACCCTAATGGTATATTTATTTCTTGGAGATAGTGGTACTTCTTACACAAAATCCATAGTAACTTGTTCCAACTACCACTCTGGAATCATAATAGGTTGAAGTAATCGTGAAGGTACCTAATGCTCGACTTTAATGTGCTGACAAATCTAACATTTCAATACAAATTTTGAGATCTCACATTTCATACCTGGCCACCAATATATTTTTTCCAGATTGCAATACATTTTGTTACTACCAGGATGAATCGAGTAACTACTGTTGTGAGCTTTCTGCAGAATCTTCTGTTTAACTTCAAAATTTTTCAAAACACATAATCTATTTCAAAAGTACAAACTATCATTTGTGCCAATGTGAAAATCTGAACCTAATATCTTCTTAATCCGTTCTCATTTAGCAATCAACTCGGTATCATTTTTCTAAGCTTCACAAATCTATTGCAGAAACATCAGTTTAACTTTAAATTTAGCTAAAATAGAATTATCATTAACAAACGTCAATTGAGTATTCAAAGCTCTCAAAGCAAATAATGAATTTTGACTCAGAGTATCCACAACAATATTAGCTTTCCCCGGGTGATAATCAATAATCAGATCATAATCTTTTAACAGCTTCAACCATTTACGCTGTCACAAAATCAATTATTTTTGTGACATAAAGTATTTTAAGCTTTTAGGTTCGGTGAAGTTATGGCATTTCTCTCTGTATAAATAGTGTCTTCAAAATTTTAAAGCAAAAACAATAACTACATGTTCCAAATCATGAGTCTGGTAGTTTCTTTCATGCAGTTTCAATTGACAAGAAACATAAGCTACAACATTGTCTTCCTGCATCAAAATGCAACCTAAACCATTAAGTGAAATGTCACTATAAATCACAAACTTTTTTCCGGACTCTGGTTGAATCAACACAGGGGCTTCGGTTAACATCACTTTCAACTAATCAAAGCTCTGCTAAAATTTATCAAACTAAACAAATTTTACATCCTTCTTAAGTAATTTTTCCAATGACGAAGTAATCATCGAAAACCCTTTGACAAATTGTTGGTAATACCAGGCCAAACCCAAAAAAATTCTGATTTTAGTGACATTTTTCGAAGGCTTCCAGTCCAAAATAGCTTATATTTTTGCTTGGATCCACTCTAATGCCATCAGCCAATACCACATGACCTAAAAATTCAACTTCTCAAAGCTAGAACTCGCATTTACTGAAATTTTCAAATAATTATTTATCGCGCAAAGTCTGCAATATTATTCTCAAATGTTGGGCATGCTTAACTTCGTCTCGAGAATAAATTAAAATATCATCAATGAAAACAACCACAAATCTGTCTAAATATGACTAAAACATTCCTTTCATCAAATCCATAAACATAGTAGGTGCATTTGTTAAACCAAATGACATAACTAAAAATTCATAATGTCCGTACCTAGTCCTAAAAGCTATTTTTGACACATCTGAATCTTAAACCCGAAGCTGATAACATCTAAAATAGAGATCAGTTTTTTAAAATATTGTTACACCTTTCAACTAATCAAATAAATCATCAATACGTGGCAACAGATATTTGGTTTTTATTGCAGCTTTATTAAGCTGTCGATAATCAATACACAATCACTTTGCCCCATTTTTTTTCTTAACAAATAATACAGGTGCATCTTAGGGAGAAAAACTACACCGAACAAATCCTCTATCTAACAACTACTGTAATTGTGCTTTCAACTTTTTTTAACTTAGCTAATGCCATTCTATAAATAGCAATCAATATCGGTAAAGTTCCCCGTTACTAATCAATAGCAAATTCAACCTCTCTAATTGGTGGTAACCCTGTCAACTCTTTCGGAAACACATCCGCAAAATCAAAAATAATTAAATCTGATTCAAACTTCGATTCTAAAGCTCTAGTATCTAATATATATGCTAGATATGCTTCACAACCTTTTCGGACACATTTCTAAGCAGACACAGCTGAAATAATATTGGTGGCACTGTCACATTTGTCTGATTCAACCCTGACTATTCCACCATTCTGACATTTCAAAATAATCTGTTTTCATCTACAGTTCAAAATAGTATCATGCAAAGTCAACCAATCCATGCCGAGAATTACATCAAATTCATCAAACAATAATAACATCAAATCAGCTAGAAAATTGTAATCCCAAATTTTCAGAGGACAATTTCTACAAACTTTATCAACCAAGACATAATGGCCTAACAGATTAGTTACTTTGACCACAAATTCAATTGACACAACATATATTTTCTTGTTTGACACTAATGCAGTGCATACATATGAGTGTGTTAACCCTGGGTCAATCAAAGCATAAACACTAACACCAAAGATAGAAAATATACCAGTATCACATCAGGTGTCGAAGCATCCTCACGAGATCGAATTGCATAAGCCCTAGTTGGTGCCTGAGCCTTAGATCAAACTGGAGTCTTTCATTCCACTTTGACTATTTCTCGCGTTACCACTATTCTCTGTCAGACCTATTTGGGCAATCCAAAGAAAATGATCATATGAACCGCATTTAAAACACGATCCCTGTAACAGTCTGATTTTTAGTGGTGTCAGAAATAGTGCTTTTAGGGCCACCAAATCAGACGAGTAAGTTTGTAAATATTATTATTTAATATTTATGAGACAAATATGATTTTAAAAAGGTTTTTGATTTGATAAATCATGTTATTTAAGCGATTTATTAGGTTCGAGTGGTATGAGCTTAAAGTCAAGTGGTTTTAGAAAATGAAGTATCGGACCTTCTTTCTATAAATTGAGATGTAAATATTTTTATAAATATTTACAGAATGTAATTAAGGTAGTATTAAAGTTTCGTTAAGAAATTTTAACATTTAGATATTTAATTAAATAAAAAGGACTAAATTGTAAAAGGTGCAAAATTCATGAATTAATGCATTTAGTGACCAACTGGCTTTATTATTAATTGAGAAAGGACCTATGTGATAATTTAGCCTTAATTAATATGGTTGGGCGGCAACTTGAATGAAAATGATAAAATAAAATATGTTTAATGGCAAATTTGTAAATAAGTTGAAATGTAACTTAAAACATAATGGAATTCATCAACATTTTTCTTTATTCTTCTTCTTGGATGGCCAAACCTCCATGAAAGAAAGCTCAAGCTTCGACCAAACTTCATAGGAAGCATTTAAGTCTGATTTAACCCCATTTCTTGTAATTTTTATGTTTTTTAGAACGTTGCAACTAGGTCCAGCTAGCCCATACCTTCGATTTGGAAACTGTTAAAGATTTTGAATGATGCCATTGATGAATATTGTGATCTTTTATGTTAAATGGCATTTTTGGAATGTTGATTGATAATTAAAAGTATTTTGTTAAGTTATTTTTGATGAATTTATCAATTAGGGACTAAATTGTTAAAATAATAAAAGTACAAGGATTTGATGTTTAATTATTACAAATATGGGCTAATATGGGTGCCATGAATATTTGTTTGTTATAATTTGGCATTAAAAATGGTTAAGTTGCATGTTTTGGATCAAGGACTAAATTAAGTAAAAGTAAAACTTTAGGGGCAATTTTATAATAATATAACAAAGATCAAATTGCATGAAATACATAATTTTACTGTCTAAATTGATAAATTGAATGAAATTATTAGTTTAGATCAAGATTAGGTGGAAAATTGAGGAAAATAGAAAATTATCAAAATGACCCTAAACTTTGGTATTTATGCAAATTAGCCAGGTAAGTTTGTTATATGGTTATTATTAATTGTATTGAATATTTCATACTATTTCATTATTGGTTAAATCATGAATTTCGTATAGTTATGTTTAAATAAATAGAATTGTAATGTTGTTCGGGATATGTGCCTAACAGGCTGTGTGCCGGTGATATTGGGTTTGTGGCTAGTGTAAACTGAAAAATATATAGGATTTTTCCTATGCAATTTATCACCTTTTTACTTACATTTGTTGTTAAAATTAAGTAATTGTTTAAGAATTATGAAATATGTGAAAATATGAAATTAGGACATAGAAATTATTAAAATGTGATTTTATGTTTTATTATATAGTTTTCATGCGTAAAATGGCTTATTTTATATTTATTCGAACATATTATATTTTTCAGACGTAAAATGGGCCATGCATGATTAAATTAAATAATAAAATATAAAATTATATTTAATAATTCATTTTAAAATATTTCATAAATAATTTGGGTTTTAATTAATTAATTATTTTATTCGTTGGTCCTCTAATTTATTGATTTATTTTGGACGGGTCTGATAGCTTTGTTGGATTACAGAAACCGTTCAAATTGAAGACCAAGTCAACCCAATTTTGGCTACACATGGCTGTCCACATAAACCACATTTTGGTTTAATTACACAAGGTCCTTCCAATGTTGAAGAAATTAGATATTTGCTCGAAGATTTACATTTGACTGAGTCTCAGTCCTAAGTTGTTATGGCATTTAAATTACTTAAATCAAGAAAAATTCAACTCAAAATCCACTAATCATGGTTGGTCACTCATTGAAGAAGCTTGAAGAGATTAAACCTCTCTATTTTTAGCAAACTACTCTCCTCTATTCACCTATAAATAAGACTTCATTTCACCATTCCTAATCATCCCTCATCTCTCATCATTCTCTATTTTCTCTCAATTCTCTTTAGCATTTTCCATTCCCCATGCCTAGCATCATCTTTTCATAGAGATTTTAGCAATTAAGCCTCCTAAAGAGCCCTTGGTCGGCCACCTTGGAGAGCCATCAGCAAAGAAGCAAAGCGAAAGAGCGAAGGAGTGTAACAACACGTTTTTTAGTCAAATCAGAACAGTGGTTTTGGAACCACAAATCTGAAGTCAAAATATTTATTTTTATTATTTTAATAAGTTTTACAGCATGATAGAATGATAGTATAAAAATTTCGTAAAGAAATTTTACCGTTTGAGTACTTAATTTGATAAAAAGGACTAAATCGTGTAAGGCATAAAAGTAGTGCTCTATTAGCTAAAAGTGTTTAAATGCTATAGAATTTAAAAGAGGAAGTCCTTATGTGTCAATTAATCCAACTATGAGTTAGTGGCTGAAAATGGTTTGGTAATGTTGTAAATTGAATGAATTTTTAATGTTAAATTTGTAATTTGGTAATTAGTAAAGTAAAAATAAATTAAATAAAGATGTTATCTTCTACCTATTATTTTTCCACCGAAAAATGAAAAAGAAACCAGCCATGGGAGTGCTTTATGTTCGGCCAAGCTTCTAAAGCTCATTTAGGTACGGTTTTTTGATCAGTTTTTAATGATTTCTACGTTTTTGAGCTCGTTGCAGCTTAGTTTAGCTAGCCCGTATCACCGTTTTTCAAACTATTATAGATTTTGAATGATACCATTGTTGAATGCTTGGTTGTTTAGATGTTTTATGGTAGATTATTAAAGTTTTGAAGTTAGATTAACAAGTTTTATATAGTGATTTTTGACAAAAATGTCAATTACGGATTTAATTGAGAAATTTGTAAAATCCATGGGTAAATGTGTGAATTAATGAGAAAAATGGGCTGATATGAATCTAAGGAAAATTTGGTTAGCATGGGATAGTATTGAATTATATGAATTTTTATTTTTATGTGATTTGGACTAAATTGTAAAAATGTAAAATATTAGAGGCAAAAGTGTAATTTTGCGAAAATATGTATATAGTGTCAAATTGAATAGAAAAGAAAGTTAATATGCTAAATATATATAGATCAAGATAAGCAATTACCGAAACTAGATCGAGGAAAACGAAAAGTGGACGAACAGCCAATAGTTTTATTCGAGCAACAAGAGGTAAGTTCGTATAGATAGAACCGAATTATTAAATACATGTAATTGTTTAAAATGTATGTGTATAAGTTGAATGAATAATCCACTTGAAATTCGAATTACCGGTTAAATGATTGTATTATTGTTTACATGAATGGAAGTGAAATGTCACAAATGTTACATAGGTTACATGGATTCGGTATGATCATATGCATTGAGTATGCAAATTGAGTATTTAAATGTATATATTTAATTGAATTGAATGTATATGATTTGGTAAATTGAATTATTGATCATTAAATGCTTAAATGATGAAGTTTGATAATACCGAGCCCCATTTGAACTTTAAGAAATTGTAGAATACGAGTGACATGTCACTAGGGTTACCGTTTTGGTCGAGTTCCTGCATTTGTTGCGGACTCACCACAGCTCGTATGAGCTTACAGATATATATTAGCTCGTAAGAGCTTACTATTTTTAGCTCATTGGAGCTTATCGTTTTAACTCGTTTGAGATTACTGTTCATCTTGATAGAGCTTACCCTTTCAGCTTAATAGAGCTTACTGCTCATCAGCTCAAGAGGAGCTTACCGATCATGGCTCGAAAGAGCATAAATGATAATGAATTGATGGATTACCGATTAATACAGTTATAGTGTATCACCCGTGTAACACCCATAACCCGTTTCCTTCACTAGATTAGGCTTACGAGGCATTACAGATCAGAATACAACTCAAAACAGACATTCATTTCAATTCATGCACCAAATAATATAATCATTTCAATACTAATCATCTAGTAAATTTTTAAACCAATCTAACATGCTTCGATTCTATAATTCATACACTTCCCAAATTAATATTTAAATATTATAACCAATGAATCATGACAATCAAATGCATAACTTATAACTAAGTATAGTTCATTTCATATACCGATCATATATTAAGACATCCACTCATATAAATATACTTCATTAACTACTTTCCAAAAACACTATTTATAAATATGCACTTCTTCACATTTTACTAAATCAAGCCAAATCGAATGATTTATTAATCATTAATATATACGGCATTAACAACTTCACATAAGGTCAAGTTATCACATATACATAAATGACCATCAAATATATTACAAATCATATTCATACTTTAACATCTCAAACTGTACCTTAACAAACAATGTGCAAGCTATCACATATACATAATTTAGCTTATGTGAGCATATGTATTATATCAAAAACACTTCATTTACCATTTTCAAACTTTACACAACACAAATTATACATCCAAAATAGGTCAATAATAAGCCACAACTGAAACACATCCATCAACCATATTTACCTCACTTAAGCCGAATTTTATAATCAACCACCACACAAAATATATTGCAAATCATACTTCCAAAATGAGCTACTTTCATGGCTGATTATATTTCATCATTAACACATCTCATTTCCGAATCATATAACCAACATCACAAACATATTTAACATGAAACATACCTCCAAATTAAGCTTATAACATGACCATATATATATACCAACATTAGTATCATGATCAAGCCATTTTCCCATGGCTATATATATATACAAATTTCAAAACCAAATATATCAAAACTAGCCTATACATGCCACATAACCGAATCTCAAAGCATTTATTTACAGAAGCGAAAACTGGATAGTGTGATGAGATCTTCAACGACTTCTAACCCGAGCAAGTCTCTGAAACTCTATAAACATGGGAAAAATGCACAGAGTAAGCTTTAAAAGCTTAGTAAGCCATAAGCAAATAATAAATCACAAGAACATATATAATTCAACTCAAATAGGCCAAATTTCATTAATTTCATACACATATACGATCACTTTTCTCATATAATCCATATCATCACATTAAGTAACTTCACTTATCTTATTTATCAATGAACATATAAACCATGCTTTCAAATCCGAATATCAACCATTAGTTCAATCATATAAATCAAGCTTGCACATATTCATTATATAACCAACCAAGACATGGTCATTTATTACACTTCACACCTAAACTTATATTAACTTCTTTATAAACACTTCCAATTTCGAACATCCATAATCCACTTATTCACATAAACCAAATTCACATATATGAATCAATAGCTAACCAAGATCAACCTTATTATATTAATCATATATCACATACAGAGCATACTCCAAACTCAAACATTTTAATTTCATTATCTGTTCAAGTAACCGAACCAAGAAATCATACATCAAAGTCATGTTTCATGTTTCATAATTCTCATGTTCAAAATATAGGACCACAATTTCATATAACCAACATATATATCACCTCATTCATTTGTATACATTCATTTCATTCATTGTCACATATTTCACGTATCGTCTTTTGAACGTACTCACCTTTCATTTTTGAATTACATAAACAAATCACACGTACCTGAATCAGATACATTTTCACCTAGTAGTTCATTTCTCAATATTACCCATTGAACCATTCAGAATTAATAAGGATACTCGGATAACTCAGAAAGCTTGTACAATGCCAACGTCCTAGACATGGTCTTCCATGTAATCACATAACGATGCCACTGTCCCAGGCAAGGTCTTACACAAATCAAATACAATGTCGATGTCCCAGACATGGTCTTACACGTAAATCAAAAATTGATGCCAATGTCCCAGACGTAGTCTTACACATAATCACATATCGGAATCCTATGTCATGACATATGTATCCTATACTATTCCTATGGTTCATACGGGGTTTTCAGACGTCACAATTTGATCGATTCAAGCTCGTAACTAGTTCTCCAATGCTTAATTCATTTCGGATATACACATATATTTATTATAGTTCAATTCGGCACATATAATACATATACAATCGAATTTAACAACATTTATTTACTTATGAACTTACCTCGTATGAACACGAATGGACCGGAACGACTATTCGACAACTTTCAACTTCCCCAGATCCAAATCTGATTTCATTTTTTTGATCTAAATCAATTCAAATTTAAATAATTCAATCATATATTTATTCAATTTCACCCGAAATGTAACACCCCAAACCTGGCCTAGACGTTATGGCTGAATCTGGTGATGTCCCATTAAAGTGTCTTTCGAAAAACATGATTTCATTGAAAAATTCGTTCGATATTAAAACCTCTTTGTGTTCTTAGAATGTCTCGTTCTTTGATAATCATATTAAATTGATGTTACTTTTTAAAATACTGTTTCTTGCGGAAGCTTTTAACTATGTTGCGTAAACGTGGTGTTTTGAAAAACATTTATCTTTTTGAAAGCCGTCTTTTCCTACGTCTAGCAGTTTATATCAATACAAGTAAAAATTCCTAATTAAAGGTTAAAACTTTAAATAGGCCTTATTGCATAGAAATACCCAAATCTAAATTACTTATAAATTAAAAATCTAGTAAAGAGGCATGTGTAGATGTGTGGCCATCTTCGAGTCCCTCGCAGCACCGATCCGCCTAAGGATTACCTGCGCAGATAAGTAGAAGGGTGAGTTTATGAAACTCAGTGTGTAATCCCAAAAACAAATAGTCAAACAGGTATTACGCAAATATATTTTTGGCCTAAGCCCGTTTTAGTATCAGTCTAGTCTCAGTTAGTGCCTTAGCCCATTCAGTAATAGTATCAGTGCAGGCCTTAGCCCAATTCAGTAATAATATCAGTACAAAATGCAAATGAAAATCCTACCCAGCCAGCCTCTACACTCTATTCCGTCCAACCCTGCACTCTATGTGGGGATAAAATCAACCCACCCATCCCTACACTCCAAAATAGCACCGGTTGCAACACTAAATAGTATTTGCAGTAGAGCTGCTAGTAGAGTACACTTCCTCCAATCATAATAAACCCATCCTCACGCAATATGTCATGCGTCATGGCATAATATCATACGTGTATGAATATACAACTGGCATGCTCGAAAACAGTCATACATATCATGGGGGCATATCAGTCATTTTACCTTATAGGGGCACAATAGTCATTTCATCAATTTGGGGTCTAGGTATACTTACCGACCCAATAGTAGGTCCATAGTCATCTTGGGTGACCCGTGCAACCTTAACAGTCAAATAGTGAAAATGGGCCCAAGGCCCATAATGTGACCCATGTGGGACCACACGCCCGTGTCGCCCACAAAGCCCAAAAAAATAGCTTTGGCCATGTAAACTACACAGCTTGGCCCAATAATCTCCACATGTCCGTGTGGTTTACCCGTGTGGCCCCACACGGCCCATTCTGGCCCAACGTGGCCCAAAACGGCCTAAGCCCATGAAATCGCTCATGGTAGCCTCTATGATCAAACGCCTACGTTTATGCGTTCAGACTACCACACAAGCGAGCGCACGCTCGTGTAGTGTCAACGGTCACCTATTCTGGCTTTTGCCGATTTACGATAATGGTAGTGTGGTTGCACACCTGTTTGCGAAAATGTGCATCTAGCTTAAGAGTACCCCAAACCTATATCAACACGATACACTATCAGTCCTTTAATTAATAGGGTTAACAATCCCTTAAATAACACTTCACCAAGCTATAACTTAACACTTGCCTTGATCGAATTATGAAGACTCTTCACACTTCAATCGTTGCCGAAGCTTGATTACAGGCTCCTACAGATCACTTGCACTCAAACCGAAACCTATTAACCTTTATCAATAATGTTCACATAAATAGTTTGAACCAATATATAGCACTTACCAAAATTGCAAAACCAATTTTAGGGAAGGGAAGCAATCAGCCTTCTACTCCAAAAAGAATACCCACACAATAGAGGCAAGGCTAGCACCAACACGTCTCTAGCTATAAATGGCAGCAAAGGAAGAAGTTAGAAGTAATATTACTACGCAAAGAAAAAGAGTGAGAGTACAGAAAAGAACCACGCACCAACCGATTGTTCAAATAAGAACTGTAAAAACCAAAACAAATGGAAAGAGAGCTAGGAAGAAATCGACCAAAGTATCCAGATGAGAATAGAGGAAAGAAGATGTAATCGATCAAAGGGAAAGTCGATTGAGAAAAGAGAGAAGAAATGAAGAATCGATCAAAACCAAAACTAAAACCCAAAAAAGTTTGTGAGAGAGGAAAGGAGGGTGTTCGACCAAGAAAAAAAGAACAAGGGGAAGAATGATTGTTAAGGGTGTAGAGAGAATAGAGGAAGTCGGTCTGTAAGGCACTGTTGAAGAGAAAAAGCAAAACAAAAAGTTCTCAAATGGTTACAAGTAGTATCCGGCTACCAACAAAACAACAAACTAAAGAAAGAAAAGGAGCAATAGTTACCGAAATGGAGAGCAAAAACAACACAATTTCGACACTAAGAGCCTATGACCGAATTGGCATAATGGAGTTCCCACATTCAGCAAACTACTCCCACACACTTCAACATCCCTTAATCCTCTCCTAAAATTTTGGCTACACAACTCCCTCATCACCCAAAAACTCCAACCGCCCACTAGTTTCAGAGTTCCACTGATATTCAATCTCTTACACGGCACAATAGCAAAATAAAACACCCACTATGCCTACCAGGATTCGAACCTCAGGCTCCTAGGAACAATGTACACGCCCCTACCCCCTAGATTAGTAGGCCTTTTGTAACATGATTTGCCCACAATTATTTAAAAACCTACTTGTAACAGTCCGATTTTGACCCTAGTCGGAATAGTGGTTTTGGGACCATAAATTCAAGTCTGAAAAATATTTTAATATTATTTTATGTGTCTGTGATATGTGAATTTACATCTGTGAAATTTCTGTGATTTAATTTGTCTGTTTCTGTGCTTAATTATGAAAAAGGATTAAATCGCGTAAAGTGTAAAAGTTGAGTGCTAGATGCTAAAGCACCTATTTGGCTTGGCTTTTAAAATAAAGGTCCTTGCATGTTAATTGGACCATTGTACTAATGCATAAACAATTATGGACATGAGTTGGTAGAAATTAATGTTATGTCATTAAGGGTAAAATTGTAAAAGGTGATTATAATGTTATAATAATAAAATGAAAACATGAAATTGGCCATATTATCATGCATATAGCCGAAAATCAAAGAAAAAGAAAAAGGAGAAAGCCATTTTAGGTTTCGGCACTTTGATTGCTTGATTAAGGTATGGTTTTAACTCGATTTTTGATAATTTCTACGTTTCTGTGATCGTTGCTTCGTGTTCTTCAAAACCCATGTCTGAATTTTTGTTTCTGTTAAAGATTTCATGAAATGCCATTGTTGATATCATGAGTTTTGTGATGTTTTTGAATGAATTATGAAGGCTTGGTAGATGGTTCATAAGTTTTGTCTTTGAGTTTTTGATGAAATTGAGCTATTTGGGTTAAATTTTGAAAATGAGGTTTTGAAGGACGAAATTGTGAATTAAACATGTTGTATGGGCTTATATAGAAGCCATGAAAATTCGGCTAGCCCTTGTTGCAAAGAAATTTTTGCATATTTGTGATTTTATAAAAAATAGACTAAATTGTTAAAGTGTGAAAATGTAAGGGCTAAAATGCAAAGTGCCCTAAATATGTGTATATGGATTATATTGAATGAAATGAATGATTGAATGGTTGAATTTGTATTGTATTAGATCAAGAACAAAGAAAATCAGACTTAGATCGAAGGAAGTCCAAAATAGTTGAATAGTCGACTCGTTTTATCTGAAATCCATCCGAGGTAAGTCAAATTACAATTACGTGTTAATTGAAATAAATTCTGCACATATAAACTGTAATCTGTATTGAATGGCCTTGAGTGCCTGATGAATATCTTTGGAGTAAAGTATGATAATATGTTAATATCTAAAAAGCTCTGTATGTTTCTAAGAAAAGTTGACATCTATCTGAGACATCGTGTAAGACCGTGTCTAGGACACAAGCCTCGATTGAGATTTACATATAAGACCATGTCTGGGACATCGACATCGTATCTGATTTAGTGTAAGACCCTGTCTGGGATAGAGGCATCGATATTGAATTACATGTAAGACTACGTTTGGGATCGGCATTGTACTTGTTTATGAGCATCTATATCGTTTCTGATCCGTCATATGATAGCGTACAAAATCTGAGATTAAGTATATGAAATGTAAACCTATGTAGGTATGTTTGCATCGTACTAAATTTTTGAATATGAAAAACGCTGTCTCTGTGAAATATGTATGGAAATGAAGCATGACATATATGTAAACAAAGGAGCACGGTTAAGTTTATGAATTATTCTATGAAATGGTTATGAATCTATATGGGTGAATTGTATTTATATGCTTTAGTAGTCAGACCAATTGTATTTGGCTTACTAAGCTCTTTGTAGCTTACTCTGTGTATTTACTGTCTGTTTTACAGTTATCGTAGCTACTGAAGGCTCGGGGATAGTCGAGGATTGTAACCACACTATCAAACTCATTTTGGTACTCTTGAAAGTGTAAATATTTTAAAGTATGGCATGTATAGGCTAGAAGGTTTATGTATTAAGTTTTGAATTGTAAATATAGGTTATGCAATGAAAGTTGGCTATCAAATGGTATGTTTGTGTTAAGTTTTAGTATGGTTTGAATAAGTGTTGAATGATGATGAAATAGTTGTAATGAAGCATGTTTTGAGAATGATATTGGCTGAATATTTTGTATGAATGTTGTTTAATTTGGCTTGTAGGAATGACCCATAAAGGGGTGGAAAATTAGCTTAAACCAAGCTTGCATTGTGCCACACGGCCATAGCACACGGGTGTGTTTGTTGGCCGTGGGCTTAAGTTAGTAGCTAGCTAAGAATCATACGGCTGTGGCACACTGGCGTGTCTGTTGGTCGTGGGAATAAGTCAGTATATAAGCTCTGTTTTGGCACAGCTGGTTCACATGGGCGCATCTGATGCTTGTGTAGGGCACACGGCCTGGTCACACGGGCGTGTGACCCCTATAGAATTAAAAATTTTTAAAAGTTTTGAACTTTATGAATGTGTTCGGTTTAGTCCCGACTGTCTCTTAAAAGTACATTTTAGGTCTCGTAGACCATCTTAAGAGATGATTGCTTATGAAATGATGTTATATGATATCTGTGATTTTGAACTGGTTTGAAATGTTCTATTTGTCTGGTAATGCCTCGTAACCCTAATCCAATGTCGATTACGGGTTAGGGGTGTTACACTACTGTCTAAAACCAAGGGTTTTATTCAATTAAAACAAAACTTTTTGCTAAAGCCAAGGTTTGAACCCAGGACTTCTCACACTTCTCAAGACACTTAACCACTAAAGCAAGCAAGCATTATGCAACACAACATACAAATTAATCACTTAAGATTTGGGGCGTTACATGAAAACACAAAAATAGGCATTTTGCACTTTAGCCCCTAACATTTCACATTCTTCAATTTAGTCCCTATTTCAAAACAACTCAAAATATTCAAGATTTCAACATACTGCCAAGTTTACCTTGGGTCCCTAACAGCCCATTAATTTCATTTATTTCACATTTTGACCCCTAAATTTACAAATTTCACAAATTAGTCCTTAATAAGCATTTTTATCAAAAATCACTTAATAAAACATGATAATCTAACATCAAATATTTATTTTTCATCATCAAAAAATAAAAACATCAAGCTATCAACAATGGCAAATCACGAATACATCAACAAATTTGAAAATTCAAGCATGGGCTTGCTAGTATTCGAAGAAACGATCTCAAAAACATAAAAATCATCAAAAACCGAACAAAATCCATTCCTCAATTTGAGCTTCAAAGTGCCGAACCTTAAAAACTTTCAAATGGTTCTTTTTCTCTTCAATATTTGACCAAAAGATGAACATGCATGGCCATTTTATGTTTTGTTTTATTTTATTATCATTTAATAACTTAATTACCATATTAACCTTAATGAAAAATTATAATTTCACATGTATAATGCCCATAATTGTCCACTTACACAACCAATGGTATAATAACAACATAAGGACTTCCAAATTTTAATTTCATAGCAAATAAGCACTTTAATAAATAGAATGCAACTTTTTCACTTTACGCGACTAGGTCTTTTTTATCAAATTAAGCATACAAACGATAAAATTAAATTACAAAATTTTCACACATATCAATTAACATGTTGTAATTACCAAAAATAATATTAAAATAATTTTACGACCTCAAATTTTTTGTTCCAAAACTACTGTTCCGACGAGGGTCTAAACCGGGCTATTACAACCCGAGTATTCTTCGATATTCTAATAGGTTCAGCGGGCATAATTATTGTTACTGATCATATGAATAAGATATGTGTTTATATAGATGAACTACTATTTATACGGATGAACTACTGGTTATATGAATGAATTATAGTTTATACGAATAGAAATGAATTGCCATAATGTTATGTGAATTACATGGTATTGATGATTTTATATGCTTATGCATTTGGAAAATTTGGTTGGATTTTATTGAAATGGTAATATAGGTTATAATGACGTACGAATAAATGTTATATATGTGAATCGAGATATAGGTGGTTAAACCATATAAATGCCCATTAGTGTGCAAGATACAAAATATTCGATGTTATTTCCAGGGTTCAACGGAGAAGATAACGGTGCGAGAATTGAAATGATGATATGAATCAGTTTAGTTATAAGTGACACGCTCGACAAGTAAGTGATATTTAATAATTTCATCTGATATGTAAGTGAAAACCGATGAATACATACAGGAATTTCTAGGTTGTTATTGTATTATGTGTTGATTTTGATGGAGCTGATTTATATGTCCTCATGTTCCTTTAATTCTGAATTAATTGTATATAGTACATACTAGTCATACGAGCTTACTAAGCTTATTATCTTACTCTATTTATTTTTTGTATTTTTACAATGATTTGAAAGCTCTCACTGGTTGGAAGTCATCAAAGATTTCATCACACTATCCAAGAGTTGATTTGGTATTTTTGAACTATTTGAAATTGGTAATATGGCATGTATAGGATAGTTGTTAATTTGAGATGTGTGACTTATTTTTTCTATTGAAGCTTATATGCATTGATGTGTTTAAGCCATGTGATTTGGCTTAACTTGGTTAAATATTGGTTATGTATATGTGCATTAAATATGGCATGTTTTGGCAAGTAGTTGATGAGATGAAGATATGCAAACTGTTTGAATTATTGAATAGATCATATGCATATATTAGCTCACAAGTCATATTGGTTTGGTATGTGTTTAATGGCACATAATGTGTTTTTGAAATGGTTGTTTTGGTTACTAAATTGAATGAGCGTATAGTGTTATTTGTACGCTTATAAGTGATTGTATTTGAGTGAGGATAAGTGGCTTAAATAAGCCTATTTCTTTTCCACACGATTGAGCACATGGGTGTGTGATTCGACCGTGTGTTTATTAAAGCTTAGTAAAAAAAGTCAATGTATTACACGACTTAGACACACGGGCGTGTCTATTGGCCGTGTGTGGCACACAGGTTGACACACGGGCATTGGTCAGTCGTGTGACCTAATTCAGTATGTATGCCCTATTTCCACACGGCTTATGACACGGGCTTGTCTATGGCCGTGTGAGGCACACGGTCTAGGCACACAAGCGTGTGACCTATTTATTCAAGAAAATTTTCTAAGTTTCCCAAAGTTTTCAAATGTTATCGATTTAGTCTTGAATGCAGGTTTTAAGTTGTTTGTGCTTGACTTAAGCATGTTACAAATGTAAATGAATGCCTTTGATTGAAATGAGGTGATTTAATGACACATGAATGCTCTGAATTGTGCTATAAGTCTGGTACTGCCTTGTAACCTATTCCAGTGATAGATACGGGTTAAAGGTGTTGCAAGGAGCCTCGTCGGTCAGAATCTTGGGTGACAGCCACTTTGATTTGGGTTTAATCTTTCCTTTCTTTGATTTAATTTGAAAATGTTTGCTATGCGTTCTTTGTTCTTATTACAACAATGTTAGCTTAATTTTATTTAAGCTAGGATGATTGTTTTGGTTAAATAATATTTATTTGATTCATGCTTATAATATTTATTTAAGCCACACACTATTGTCACTGCCACACATCGTCGTCATTGCTGCACCATTCTTGCTGTCATAAAATTCCTGTCGTAGCAAGTTCTACCCACTTGTCGATTTCTCTTTTTCCCTAGTAAGCAGAAACTTTTCTGAATTTTTGGGAAAATATACCATGTCTCGAAAAAGAACTATATCGTTAAAGACTACTTTTAAAAACCTGATTTTGATCGATGAAGAAGTGAAAGAGAGATTTGATTCAATTTTCAAGCATCAACCTATGATGCCGAAAAAAGGCTTTAACTTGAAGAATAATGATTTGATGGTTGTTCCTGTGCCGATTAGAAAGATAATCAATGCTCTCAAGTGGGAATGATTTTGTGATGCTCGTTCACTTCTCGATGATGAACTAGTTTGAGAATTCTATGCAAGTTTGATGACATAAGATGCTACTGAGGTCATTGTTCGAAAGAAAAAGGTACCTTTTACTTATAAGTCCATCAATGATTTGTTTAACTTACCTGATGTTGAAGAAGATGAGTACTACCCTATGATGAACAATATTAATTGGGATTTTCTACAACAAGTGCTTGATGTTGTGATAAATCTGGGATCTTAATGGATTATAAGAAAGTATGGGAGCCATTCTTGCCGAAGGGAATACCTAAAACTAGTAGCAAAGGTATGGTTTTATTTTGTTCGCTACAGTTTTATGCCTACCTCTCATAGTTCCACCATTTCGGTGGAACGAATGCTCTTGTTATATGCAATCTTGACAGAAAAGTCCATTAATGTTGGGAAAATTATTCTCAAGGAGATTCATGATTATGCTAAAAAGAAGGCAGGAAGTGCTGATTTCCCATCATTAATCACTTCACTTTGCTTAAGGGTCCGTGTTAAAACACAAGTAGATCTGAAGGGGCGATATGTTCAAGGATGCATTACAAATTATGATCTTGAAAGATTAGTAGAGAGGGTGCATGTGCTGAATCAAGGCGAGCAAGAAGAGCCAACTGAGCCAGATACAGAGGAGTCAACAGATGGAACTGAGACTGAAGCTAATTCAGTTACAAACACTGAAGAGAAAGAATCAGATAAGGAACTAAACAGTCCTAAACTAGTTGAAGGATCTGAAAACCCTAAACCAAGGGTTGAGCCAGAAGAAGAACCAATCAAGCTAAGTGTTGAACCTAAATATACAACTCCCATGCCGACTTTTGCAAGTACTTCAAGGAAATCAGAGTTGTCAATTTTGATGGATATGTGCAAGTTCATGCACAACCAACAACAAACTTATTGGAAATATGCAAAAAATAAAGATGAATCAATTTGAAATTCTTTTAAGAATATCTCTGATACTTTTGCTCCTAAGTTCCCAAATGCTATCTTCGAGACATGGACGAAAGATACTAAAGATGCAAGTGGAGATGGAGCTGAAAAAGATTAGGGGAATAAGTCAAGAAAATAAAAGGGGGGATTCTTGTCTTATTATTTATTTATTTTTAGGTCCTTAGGAATGTGTTTCTTTCGTAATTAGGATTTAATTTCTGCAGAATAAAACATAGCAAGCATGAATAAACTTAACACTTCTTTAGAAAGAAAAAAACTAAGTGATGCGGTAATAGGAATGAATATGTCTAAGATTGGGTTATTAGGAATGACTTGGTATTTAAGCAGTCTTAATGACTTACCTCTCTTTCTTTACAACTCTACCTGCTGTTCAGTTTCATTCATTACTTTATTCTTGCAATGAGGACATTGCTTGTTTTTAAAAGGCGTAAGGCAAATAAATTGCTCAAACTTTTAAAATTTTTTCAAGTATGTTTCAACCATTTCTTTCATAAGTATGTTTTAATAAATGAATGCTTAGAGATATTTTTTGTTAATAAGATAGTTTGTATGCAAGTATGAATGATGATTTTATTTGAGTGAAAGTATGTTATCATGGAGAATGGAATGCTTGTATGATCTTAGCCTTAGTAATGTTTGCCATGAAAACTTAGTTTCTTTTGAGATTAGACATGTATGAAGGTTTATATCTTTAGAATTGACTTAGTAACTTTCTTGAGGCAAAATCTTAGGGGACATAAAAATCTAAAATGATATAGGCACTATTTTTTTGGATCGTTTGAGCCTTTTAAACCAGCCCTATGATATTAGACCCTTGAAATTGTAATTTTGAGCTTAAAGGCCTGTTTTTTGCAATGAACCCATAGTATAAGCTAATTACCAGCTTTTTAAGTTATCCTGATTTTATGCATCCATCTTTGCTAAATTTTTCTTGGTAATCAACATTGGGGGGCATTTTCAAAAAGATGTATGTGCTCAAGCTTAAAAAAAAAGAGTGAAAAAAAGTTTGCTCAGTCTCTAAAAAGGAAAAATGTATGAGCTTGAGTTCAAAATAAGTTTAGGGGTGTTCCAAAGGTTCACTTAAAGAAAAAGGTTGTATTACGAGAAAACCAAGACAAAGTTAAAGGCTAATATTTAAAAAAAAAATTAAAATGTCTCATCTCTTAAAATCCCTACCTTTAACCGAGCCCCATTACAACCTTATAAAAGACTTATTGATTTGATGATTATGTCACCTACATTAGTGGAGAGGAAGTCCTAAGTTCAACATATGGAGATCATAAATAATCCTTGTGATTGTGTAACGCCCCAAATTTTGGGTCTAGAAGTTTTAAGTCTTGAGTGGGTGCAGTTAGGAGACTACACATAAATATTTAGTTGTGCAAGAAAGTGACACAAATGCATGTCTGCTTTAGTGGTTAAGTGTTCTGGGAAGTGTTTGAGAAGTCTTGGGTTCAAGCCTTGGCTTTAACAAAATTTTGTTTTAAATGGAAAAACCCTGTCTCTAGTCAGTAGACTTCTTAAATAAATGTGGTTATTTCTTGTCAGCAAAATTTTGTTTTATTTTGCTGCACTAGCCGTGTGGGTAGTAGAGGATGACTGAAACATTGTTGAGTGGAGTGGAGTTTGAATTGGTCATAGAGGGATTGTAGGAGGGAGTTGAGGAGAGATATGGGGAGAGATTTGAGGAGGGAGTTAAGGGAGGTTTGAACTGAGAGGGAGTAGTGCCGATTGAGGGAATTTCATGTTGGAAAATCGGTCATAGGACTTGTTTTTCTCTTAGGCCGAATGGTGTTCTAGCTTTCCATCTCGGTAATTGTGATTTTTTCCTCTTCGCATTTTTGTTGAGGTTGTAGAGACCATTTGAGTTTTTTTCTTCTGCACTTTGCGTTTTTGCTCTCCCTTACTTTTTAGCAAATTACTTTCTCTCGTACTTTCTTTCTGTGCTTGGCCGTATATACCTCTCTTATCTATTAAATTTTACCGACATCTAACTCCTAGTTCTTGACTGACTCCTCCACTTAATCTCTATTGGTTCTCTTTGGCAGAATACCCCCTCCTTCCTCCCTCTCAAACTCCTTCAGTTTTAGTCTTGGTTATTGGTCGACTCTTCCCTTCCCTTTCTAAAACAATTTCCCCTCTTGACCCTATACATCTTCTTTCCCTTTCAATTCTTTTGTGGTAATGCTTTCCTCCTCTTCTCATCTGATTTCTGTGGCTGAATTCTGTATCTCTCTTTATTTCATTTCTATTTTTGTAATTATTCTTTGAACAATCGGTAGGTACGTGGTTCTTCTTGATTTTCTCTCTGTTGTAAATATCTTTCATCTAACAACTCCTTTCTTTGTCAATTACTATTAAGGGTGTGATTGTTCCGTCTCGTGCCTCGGGTTAAGGGTGTGCTTTCGGTGTTGCCCGAATACTGTTGTCTCTTATTCATAGTTATACATTTCTGGTAAGTTATTTATGCTTGGTTCAGTTCATGTGTACTAGTAATATGATTAAGGTTGATAGGTTTGGGTGAAATACAGTTGATCTCTAAGGGCCTATAGTTAGTTTCCTGCAACAATTGAAGGGTGTAAGCCTGAATCGGTGATTAAGGCAAGTGATAATCCACCTTATTTGGATAAGTATTGAAAAGAGTCGTTAACCCTATTTGCGCGCACTTTCGCAAACAGGTGTGTAATCACATTACCATATTCGTAAATCGGCAAAAGCCAGAATAGGTGACCGTCAACCCCACACGAGCATGCGCTCGCTCGTGTGGCAATCCGAACACATAAATGTAGGCATTTGATAATAGAGGCCACCATGAGCGATTTCATGGGCTTAGGCCGTTTTGGGCCATGTTGGGCCGAAATAGGCCGTGTGGGCCCCACGAGATCGTGGTCTCCACACGGGTAAACCATATGGACGTGTGGAGATTATTGGGCCAAGCTGTGTAATTCACATTGCTAAGGCCATTTCTAGGCTGTGGGCCATACGAGCGTGTGGGCCTACATGGGCCTGCAATATGGGCTGTAGGCCCATTATCATCAATTGGCTGTTAAGGTTGCACGGGTCACGCAAGACGATTGTAGACCTACTGTTGGGCCAGTAAGTGTACCCGGACCCTTATTTTTGTAAATGACTGATATACCCCTTTGTGATGTATGACTGTTTGAGCATGCCATTTTTTCTGTATATACATTTATATTATGTTGCATTGCATGGGGTGGGATATATGATATTGGAGGAAGTGTACTGAAAGGCTATAAGCTATTACTGGTAGCTCTGCTGTAAATACTGTTATAGTGTCGCAGCCAGTGCTACTTGGTGTGTAGGGATAGGTGGGTCGATTTAATCCCACATGGTGTGTAGGGTTGGTATGGAGATAGTGTGTAGAGGCTGGATTGGGTAGGAATTTCTGATTGCATAATTTACTGACTCTGTAATAGGCTTAGGCCCCACTGATACTATTACTGAAATGGGCTCAGGCCCACACTTTTTGATTCTGAAATGGGCTAAGGCCCTAACTGAAACTGAAAGGGCTTAGGCACAAATTGTGTTTACCCTGATTGTTTGCTTATATGGGATTACACACTGAGTTTTCTAAACTCACCCTTTTGTTTATCTACACAGGTAATCCTTAGGCGGATCGGTGCTGCGAGGGACTCGAAGGTGGCCACACAACAGCTCACGCTTCCGAATGTATCTTTTAAATTATACGTAGTTTAATTTGGGTATTTTTATGTAATAAGGCCTCTCTCTATTTTATTTTTAATTTGGGGGAACTTATATTTGTTTTGCTTTAATACTGCCAGCAATAGGAAAAACACGCGGGTTTTTAAAAAGACAAATCTTTTCAAAAATACCACGAATACGTAAACGGTTTTAAGAGCTACCACAAGAAAAAACATTTTACAAGTAAACGTTAGTACGTAACTATTTTAAAAGCTTCCACTACAAATGAGATTTTGAAATTATTAACGTTTTAGATCAAAGAGGCTTAATAAAGTTTAGGCTTTTGAAACAATTTTATGCTTTAAGAAAAACACTTCGATGTGACATCACCAGATTCGGCCATAACGTCTAGACCGGGTTTGGGGTGTTATAGATTGTTTGCTTGATTGATAGGAAATTATGTTGAATGAAGAATGTTGTCTATGGCTATGACGTATATGCAAACTATGATTCATGTTGGCATATTTTGAAGCTTAGGGTAATCTTAAGGAATGGTTGCATATTAATTACTTGTTAATGAAGAAGATCAAAGAGCATGAAGTTATTAATGCATGATTATGGGATAAAGATTGATGCTGCTTAGACAATTAGCAATTTTTTCCTTAGCAAGACCTTTTGTCATGCATAAACATTACTCGAGACGAGCAATGATTTAAGTTTGGAGGTGTGTAAAAGGAAAAATATATAGGATTTTTCCTATGTAATTTATCATCTTTTTACTTAAATTCATTGTTAAAACTAAGTAATTGTTTAATAAATTAATGAAATATGTGAAAATATGAAATTAGGACATAGAAATTATTAATGTGATTTTATGCTTTATTATATAGTTTTCATGCAATAAATGGCTTATTTTATATTAATTTGAATATATTATATTTAATAATTCATTTTAAAATATTTCATTAATAATTTGGGTTTTAAATTAATTAATTAAATTGGATAAAGTTTATTCTTTGGTCCTCTAACTTGTTCATTTATTCTGGATAGGTCTGATAGCTTTGCTGGATTACAAAACAGTCCAAATTAGGGAACAAGTCAACCCAAAATTCGGCTGCATATGGCTGTCCATAAACGAATTTTTGGATTAATTGCACAAGGTACTTGAAGAGTTGAAGATATTAGAGATTTACCTAAAGATTTGCACTTGACCGAGTCCTAGTCCTGAGTTGTTGCGGCACTCAAATTGACAAAAAATCAAGCAAAAATCAGCTCAACTTCCTCAATTTATGGCCAGCCACCCATAGAAGATGCTTCAAAAGATGAAAACTCCTGTTTTTAGTAAACTATTCCCCTCTCTTCACCTATAAGTAAAACCTCATTCTCACATTTCTAATCATCCCTCATCATTCATCATTCTCTCCTTTCTAAATTCACTTAGCATTCTTCTTTTCTCCCTACACCTATCATCATCTTTTCATAAATATTTTAGCATTTGAGCCTTTTAAAGAACCCTTGGTCGGCCACCTTGGAAAGCCATCAGCAAAAAAACAAAACAAAGGAACGAAGGAGCCTCGTCAATCAGAGTCTTGGGTGACAACCACTCTGAATTGGGTTTAATATTTCTTTTCTTTAATTTAATTTAAAAATGTTTTCTATGTGTTCAATGTTCTTGTCTACAACAATGATAGCTTAATTTTATTTAAGCTAGGATAATTGATTTGATTAAATAATATTTATTAGATTCATGCTTATAATGTTTGTGCCTCAGTCGATCATGTTTTCAATTAAAATCAAGTCTGTATTTCATTCATACGTGATTGAAATGCACCTGAATTAGCTGAGCTGTCCTAACTAGATGACGGCTAATGGACGTATAATTCAAATGTGCATTCTCAATTTAAATCCTAACCCGATTAAATTGCAGGTTGTATAACAACCCTATCCAGGCTCTGTTATCTGCATAGTTTTTAGATTTGTGTGATTAAACTGTTTGAAACCTAACACGTCCCTGTTACCTCGCACGAATACTAAAAAACCCTTAGTAAATAAGGATCAATAAAATTTGTATTTACTAAGTAAAGGATTCCTAAAGGACCTAATGTGGTTTCCAAACTCATGGAGGATAGAGTTGCCTATAAATGTGCATGAGTTGATGATGTTTTGGATGCCTATAAATGTATTGAAATGGTATAAAATGTCTTGTTGTAGGAAGGCATGATAAGGGTAAAGAAAGTGGCTTAAACGAAGCTTATTTTCACTCTATACAACCGAGCACACGGACATGTGGCTCGACCGTGTATGACACATGGCCTTGGTACACCACCGTGTGTCCCCTAGGGTACCATTTCGAATTGAGTCAGCATACCCTACAGGTTTGGCACATCCTAGACACACGAGCATGTCTACTGGTCATGTGTGGCACACAAGCACACGGGCGTGTGATCGACCGTGTGACCCAAGTCAATAACCCCTCTAGTTTTCACACAGCCTGGCACACGGGCGTGTCCTCGGCCGTGTGGTGCAAGTAGTATGTATGCCCTTTTTTCACATGACCTAGACACACGGGCGTGTCTGAGGCTGTGTAAGACACACAGCCTATTAACACGGGTGTATGACCTTTGTAACTTAGAAAAATTTTTAAGTTTTCAGAAATTTCTTTACAAGATCGGTTTAGTCTTGAACCTTCTTTAAAGTATGTTTAAGGTCTCGTAGACCTATTTAAAGAACATTGTTTATGTGAATGAATGTTATTTGATAATGAACGTTTATTGAGTTGTGAAAAGTTAGTTAAATGTTGTGTTTGATCGATAATACCTCTTAATCCTAATCCGGCGATGGACACGGGTCAGGGGTGTTACAAGAACAGTGATAAATGCCAAAGGATCGAAAATATATCAAGGAGGAATGAGATGCCATTAACAAACATTTTGGAGATTGAATTATTCAACGTATGGGGCATTGACTTCTTAAGCCCGTTTCATTCTTCGTATGGGAACAAACACATCTTAGTTGCTATGGACTATATATCCAAGTGGGTTGAAGCTGAAGCATACCCTACAAATGATGCTAAGGTAGTCATGCGATTCCTACATAAGCATCTGTTTACACGATTTTGGACACGAAGAGCTATTATTAGTGATGAATGTTCTCACTTTGTGAACAAATGGCTTAAGTAGTTGCTGGAAAAATATGATGTGAAGCACAAGATTGCTACTGCCTATCACCCCCAGTCTAACAGGCAAGTTGAAAGAGTGAACCGTGAAATCAAACGTATCCTTGAAAGGGTAGTACACCCTAGCAAAAAAGAATGGTCTCGAAGGCTTGATGATGCATTATGGGCCTATCGAACAACATTTAAGACAGCTTTAGGAATGACTCCTTATCAGTTAGTCTTTAGAAAGGCATGTCATTTGCCATTAGAGTTGCAGAATAGAGCTCACTGGGCTTTGAAGTAGTTGAACTTTGATCTTAAGCAAGCCAGTGAGTGAAGGATGTTACAACTTGATGAGTTGGGAGAGTTGAGGTTGTTTTCCTATGAGAATGCCCAAATGTGTAAAGGAAGATCAAAGAGATGGCATGGTAGTCCTATACAACCTCGCGAGTTTAAAGAAGATCTGAAGGTTTTGTTGGTTAATTCAAGGTTGAAGTTATTTCCTGGAAAGCTTAAATCTCGATGGAAAGGACATTATACCATCTATCGAGTTTATCCTTATGGAGCTATTGAATTATACGACAATTACGAAGGTACGTTTAAAGTTAACGGTCAACGTCTAAAACACTACTAAGATGGTAAAGTTGAGCGAGTTGCATCCTCATTCAAATTAACAAACCCTTGAGTTTTCATGAACTCATTTTGTAAATAAATAATTAGAACTTATTTTCTTAACTTATTACATTTAATTAATTCTGTCTAAGGAGATTGCATCTTAAGCGGGACCGCTATGACCCCTCCAACCTTTCCTGGGAATTAATTTAATGTCATTTGTTAAGAAGAAGTTTTCTAATTAAGATTTAAAATTTTAAAGTTTCATTTGTTTTGTTTAAACGCTAAAATTTTATGTTAATAAAGGGGGTCAAATTTTGTAACATCCCAAAATAGGGCCTAAATAGAATAGTGGTTGCAAAACCATGAATCTGAGGTCAAAAAAATTTTATTCTGATTAAGTTTTAAGGTTTATTCATTGATTGAATAATTGTGTGAAAATTTCATGAAGAAATTTTATGTATAAGTGCCTAATTTGATAATTAGGACTAAATTGTAAGATTAGCAAAATGTGTGTTTTAGATAATAAAGGGGATTTAATTGAAATGGGTTCTTAAATTGGAGGTCCTTATTTAATAATTAGACCATTATATTTAGGTTTAGACAAAAATGGGTAAGAATAGGACAAATTTGAAAGAAAAGCCTTTAAGGGCATTTTGGTCATTTAGTAATTAAAAGAATTAAAAAGGGAAAATAAAGCCAAAATTGGTCCATCTTCTTCATGGAGGCCGAATATAGCATGGGGGAAGCCAGGGTTAGGGTTTCCAAGCTTTCCAAGCTCAATAGTAAGTCCGTTCTAGCGTCGTTTTTAATGTTCTTTACGTTTTTAGAGTCCTGGTAACTTGATTTAGCTTATTCTAGCAATAATTCATGCTAGGGTTCATATTCTTCCATAGGTTAAATGTGTTTATTTTGATGTTTTATGGTAGAATATGAAGCTTGAAAATGTTAAACAACTTTTGCTAAGCTATTTTAAGTGAAAACGAGGAAAATGACATAATCGGTAAAAATACTTGATGTTCATAAGTACATGATAGAGTAGGAATTTGATGTTGCCATAGAAGGGAAAAATGTTTAGCGTGTCATAAAACATAAGAAAAATGGATAAATTTTAATTTCTAAGCCTACGGGCAAAATCATAATTCTGTAAAGGTTTAGGGGCAAAATTATAATTTTGCCAAAGTTTGAGTTAGGGAATGTTTTGAATAGTACATTAATTAAATAAGTGAAATATGATGTTTTAGATCTCGAAAAGTAAGATTTGGACCTAGAACGGGAGAAAAATCGAAAATTGAGAAAGTTGGTAAAATGGTCGTTTTGGTATTGAGGTAAGTTCATATGTTTAATAAGCATTTAATTATGCATATTTGAATGGTAAATTGATATTTTGGCCATAAATACTTTAGTATTGAGTTTCAGATATAATGATTAATGTTCAATAATAATTCGATATTGGAAAGAGAACTTGTATAATTTATATGTAGGATCATATTTTGTATTATGGCTTTGTATGAGAACAAGAAAGTATTGACTAGCATAGTTTGATGATAATAAGTTAAGTTGATGAATGATGAGACTGAGAATGTAAGTATGTAAGTTGAGTAGCATTTTATTATTATGCAATTATTGTTATTAGTATTGTTATTATTGAGTTATGCGACTAACCTTGAGAATTTGAGCAAGTATATTTCAGCTATGACTTGACAAGACATTGATATCTCAAAGTCCATGGTTGTACCATGGCAATTAAGGAAGAATTGACGGAAAATTCCATGTTCATAACATGGCATTTAAGGAGGAATTGATGGTTAAGGATACCATGTAAGACCATGTCAAGACATGGCATTGGTAAGACAAGGATCCCGTGTAAAACTATGTCAAGACATGGCATCAGCATTGATTAAGGACTCCATGTAAGACCACATCAAGATGTGGCATTGGCACTAAGATAAGGATACCATGTAAGACCATGTTTGGACATGGCATTTGGTAAGACAAGGATACCATGTAAGACCATGTTTGGAACATGGCATTTGGTAAGATAAGGATATCATGTAAGACCATGCCAAGGCTTGACATTGATAAGTTCTATAAGGCAAGGAAATCATGTAAGACCATGTCAAGACATGGCATTGATGAGTTACTATAAGGCAAAGGACCCATGTAAGACCATGCCAAGGCATGGCATTGGTGAGTTCATAAGGCAAGGATACCACGTAAGAACGTGTCAAGACATGGCAATGGTAAGTTCAAAAAGGAAAAGGCTCCTGAGTAATCCAAAGAGTAAGTCAAAGAAACGACAAGGTGAGAACATGAAGAAAGAGCACAGGTATGCATTTAAGGCTTATTTATTATTGAGATTATAAGTAATTGAGATTATCAAGTATTAAGTAAGTGATGAGTTTTTAATTATGCTTGTGACACTTTATGACATGATTGGCAATATGCCTATATTATGAAAGAGTACTCATGTGTTAAGCGAGATGTTTCAGGTATGTAAGCAAGCTATTAAGGTGCCTTTTTTATTCTGAGCCTTTGGTAAGGTTACTGATGAGTAAGATGGGAAAGTAAGAACTAAACATTATTTAAGCAAATTATGACAGCATAGTAGTAAACTAAATTGATTGCTAATGCTTACTATTTTACATGTGAACTTACTAAGCTTTATAAGCTTACTTCTTTCACTTTCCCATGTTTCAGAGTACTTAAAAGCAAGCTCGGGTTAGAGGTCGTCGGAGATCACTTCACACTATTGACTATCAAGTTACCAAATGGGTATCTTCGTTTACAAACGTTCTAGTTTATGGCATGTATAGGGACTTAGCCATTTTGTGTGTATGTCCTTATGATATGGCTAAAGAATGGTATGTAAATATTTGATAATTATTAGCTAATGAAATGGCTAGTGAAGAACATGTTTCGGTGTTATGTATGCCTAAATGGTAGTCAATACAAAGAAATCATGAAAAAGTGAAATTAACATTAAAACAGTATTAAACAGCAGCAGTGACGTGATCTTGAAAAATCACCAAGAATAGTAGAAATAGAATTAGGCGATGAATGAGATATGAAATTAAAGCTTATTGAGTCTATTTTTATATGAAAGAAAAAAATAAGCAAAAAATGTGTCTATTAAGAGATATTTGAATTTTAGTGAGACAGAGTCAGAGCAATTTCTGAATGCCCTATTCTAAATTTATAAATTCACTAAAAATGTTACAAAAAGAATTAGGAGTTATAGTTTATATTTATAGATTTCTTAGTGAATCTACTTTCAAGAGAAAGAAAGTTCATTGTTATTTGAATTTAGTAAAGGGAGAAAATTGATTCGTAGTGAGAAGAGGTCAGAGTAGTCAAACAGTGCAATAGGGGAAACATTAACTAATAAATTGTACTAATTGGCTAGACCAAAAATTCTGAAAAACAATTAGTAAGAAGATATATGAGTCTAGTTACATGGAAAATTCACGAATTTAAATTTTGAGTTTTGTGACTCGAGTTATGATTTATTTAGTGACTATGATGCAGGTGAGCAGTTTTATAAGGAATAATGAAATAAATTGTTTTGATTTGTCTAAGTATTTGAAAAAATTTTAATGTTCCCAGTTTGGTCCCGGATCATTTCAATTGCATGTTTTAGGGTCTCAAGTGCCCTTTTTAGGGACATATTGAATGAATGTAAATAAATTAATTTTAAAAGCAAATTTTATGCCCCGAATTAGTAGGTTAAGTTAGGTAACGCCTTGTGCTCGACTTCGGCGACGGTCTCGGGAAAGGCATGTTACATTTATTGGTATCAGAGCAAAAGTTTAGTCAGTTCTGAAAATATTCAGTATGAGTAAGATTCTAGCTATACATGCCATATTGAATTATGATAGTGTGACGACTTCTAACCCAAATATAAAATGGTTCGTCAGGCAAATGCGCACTCCAATCGAGCTAAGATTGATAGTATAGACAGTATGTTTATGATGAGTTGAGGCTCATAAAATGTAAGAATAATGGTTCATGATGTTTATGTGTTAATGAATAAATTGTGAATAAGAATAGTTCTGGAAATATGAAAGATGAGATAAGATGAAAGGAAAGTTTATATTGAGATAAGTGTTCATGTTAAATTGGCATTTTTATGATGCTGTGTGTATAACTAGAGAAGTTAAGTGAATGCTATGAGTAATTTTACTTGAGATTTATGAATGCATGTATAAGTGCACTAGTTTGCATAAGATGATAATGAAGTCATTGTATTATGAACGTGCATGTTAAGTTTCTTGAAGCCAATTGTATAATTGTGATAATATTTTAATATGATGAGTGTTAAGTTATATGCATGAGTATGTAAGAGGTAAGTCAGAGGTGTTACAACCTCACCCCCCTTATCAGCAAGGTAATTCAGAATGAGATTTCATGAAATTCAGATTGAATAGCCTAAAGTGGAAAACTAAAGAGTTCAGTGACAGATTTATGGACGATGTAATCAGAGTTGAGAATGACTTAGCAAATGAACACAGTTGCAGAAAAGATGCCAGGTTAATAATAAAATCATCCGAATAACTGAAATGTCACAATAAAAGAAAGGTCAGGCTCAGCTAATGCACTCATTCAAGTATGATGTGTAAGGTATATGATTGCTAGATTTTCTTCCGAATAAATTCCAACTGTAAATGGGATAATGTGAATTCAGTAATGACAGAATTAGACAAAGGAATAATAATTGAGCCGTATTAATAGTTGAATGTAGAGTTTATAGTTGAGAAATTATAGAAAATCTTTTCTGACTATTATATGTGTACATTTACTTTCAGAGATATATATAAATATATGCAAGATCATAGATGCAATTCTTGCAGTATGAGAATGTTAGTTAAATTTACAGACAAATGAAAGCATTATAGTTTGTTTGAGCTGTGATTGGTATTGCTTTATCTATTCCAGTTTTCTACTTCAGCGTGCAGATGAAAGGTTGACAGTAAGATCTGTATGATGTTAGTGATCTGTATTGTTAACTATTGCTTAATGGAAGTAAAGGAAAAATTTTATGGCTTCTGTCATAGTTGTTCCCAGCTCCTGTGAGTATTATCCTTTCCTTTTGTAAATTTTCTGAGATGCTATCGAAACCTTAACTATTCTACATGAGATGTGGTTATCTGGAATTCTGTGTAGCTCTATGTTCTGAGATTTTATTATCTCGGTTTTATTAATAAATTACTGTTCAAAGTATCCGCCATGAGACATTAGCAGAAAATGCTCAATTGATGAAAATGGTTTCTTCTTATTATGAGTATGTTTATGATGATTATGAGTAAAGTACAGAGGTATAGTTATCAGAGGTATAAAGATTCTGCTTTTGCACTGGTTGTTATTAAAGTTTGTGTTTAAATCTCTCAGATTATCAGGATGTTTTATTTTCACTCGTGACATTATTTACTAAAGTAATTGAGAAGTCAGTCTTATTATGGCATTATGATTTTTGAGTAGTATGAGTATTGTGGCCTCAGTGTAGCTCATTTCAGACATGTGTATTGATTTTCATTTTTCGCATAATCTTAATATATATATCAGTGAGTTAAAGACTGGATGCTATGTTCTTTCGAGTTATGCAGCAATAATGATTTGTGATTAGCTCTTTGAAGAAATCACGACAGAATGTATGTTTGAGATATCATGACAGCATAGAGAAAAACAGTTTTTGAAAAGTTATTGTACTTTGTAATAGCCCAAATTTACCTGGGCCCGTAAATAAATAAAAACAAAAACAAAAAAATATAACAGTCCATTAAATAAGGCCCTTTAAACAGTCCATTTACAGCCAAACTCGGTTAGCCCAAAAGCCCTATGCCCGGTTACACCCAAGACCCGGCAAAAATAATAAATTGAAGGACTAAAATGTAAAATAAATGAAATATATGTATTAGTATGGGCATAAGGAATATTCAGCTTAACTAATTTGTAAAAGTATTAAATATTAGGGGTAAAATGGTAATTTTTCCATTTATGTGTTGTTGGATTAAATTGAATGAAATTGTGTTTAAATTATGTTAATTTGAAATTATATAGATCAAGAACAAAAGAAATCAGACTTGGATTGGGGAAAAGCAAAAATAGTCGAATAGCCGATATATATCGTTCATCGATATTCGAGGGAAGTTTATAAGTAATAAACATTGTTGAATTTGAATTTGTATGATTTTTATATGTTGAATTTAATTGTATGGATTTCTATGGTTGGAGCCGAATGCATGAATGTTTATGAAATTTGGGAATATATTTGGTTCAATTGATATATGAATTATGAATAAGAATAACTTTGTAACAGTGATATATCAGGCTTATTGCCTAGCAGGCTTTGATGCCGGTGTATGATATCAGGCTTATTGCCTAGCAGGCTTTATGCCGGTGTATTGAATCAAGTTTATTACCTAGCAGGCTTTGTACGATGTTTTATACAAGGTTTTATGCTTAATGAATTTTGTGTGAGCAACGGTAAAAGCAATCAAATGTGTTAAGTGAGCTAAAGCATTCAGGTATGTGAATATGGTTATTCTATTCGAAATGAAAGTTAATTGATTGAAATATATGTGGTAGAAATGTTTTGTGATGATATTGAAAATGTATGAAATTATGATTAAGGTATTCAGTTTTATGATAAGTATGTGTTGTAAAAGTTTGATTCATGTGATTGTATATATATATGAGTACTATATATAATCGATTATCTATGATATTATGACTTTGAAATTGGAGAATATATTGATAATTTATATATATGGTATATTCAGCCATGGTATATTGATGTATAAATATATGTTTGATTCGGGTTATTTTATATATAGAGAGGGGTTGTTAATTTGCTTAAATTGCTTATAACTTACTAAGCTACAATAGCTTACTGTGAGTGTATTTATTCTTTGTTCTTATAGATTTTTGAAAGTTTGTTACAAGCTCAGGGACCATCAGTGAAGTTATCCACACTATCGTCAACCTTCGGTACTTTTAAAAGTCTATTTTCGAACTTATGGTATGTATAGGCTAATATGTATTTTATTTGACCTTGAATATGTATAAATTGAGCCATGCGAAAATGGCTTAATCTCTATGATAATTTCGGTCATATTTTGGTTATGGTTTAAGCTCACTTTTGGTTATGATGTTATATATTATACATGAATGGTCTATGTGATAAATGTTATATGTTTGAAAGTGGCTTGATGATGTTGTTAAATTTGGAAATGGTTGATGTAATGATCATTGTATGTATACAATTTCATAGCATAATTAATTGTTTCGGCTCAGGTTTTAACTTAGGTAAACATATATGAATTGATATGAATTTTATTTCAATAATGTATTGGTACATTCGGACATAGGATGGAATTGAATAAGATGGTTAGGTTTAAATCTTGGTTTGATATTGCTTATATAAATTCCCATGCATATGATAATTTGACTTGATTTGTTTGAAACATAGTATTTAATATTTATGTTTTAAATATGTCTATAAGTGATTAACGTCTTGTAATGATAGATATAATTTTATTTAATTGATAAATATTTTTAGTTATATGTTAGAATAAGTTAAAGAATATGGTTGTTCAATGATTCAACTACTTCTTTTATATATATATATATGAATGATGTGTTTAGAAAATGCAAATTGTAAAATGTTTATACATGTTTCCATGAGCGGTTGTATATTTGTTTGTGATGAAATAAAGTTGGAATGAAAAATGATGATAAGTATGTGCATATTCGGTTAATGAGATGAAAATTTACTAAATGAATAGTAACTTTTATCAAATACTATTATGAAAATTATATATGTTTTACGTGATGTATAAATGTTTAACTTAATATTAAATAAATTCTGAATATGATATGATCATTATCAAATAATTATAAGTAATGCATTTCGTGTAATCCATTTGTGTTTGATTATAGTATGCGACTAAAGTGTAATGAAGTCTGTTTATTTGCATGTATTATGAGTTTCAATTAAAAGTGTAACACCCCGAACCCGAGACCGTCGCCGGAGTCGAACACGAGGTGTTAACAGACTTCAAACCACTTATAAAAAAAATTTCCCAGACAAGATGCCAATCTGTGTACTAGTTGCTTTAAAAATCATATCTTGAGTTCTGAAACTCGAAATCTAGTTCTGTAAATTTTCCCTGGAACTACACTCATATTCCCATCTACATATTTTTTTCTAGAATTTTTGGTTGGGCCAATTAGTACAGTTTATTAGTCAAAGTCTCCCATGTTACAGGGATCGACTACACTGACCTTTGCGCATTACGACTTGGATATCTCCCTGTACAGGGCTTCAACACTGATGTCGTTTGTTTCTATAGAAACTAGACTCAAAGGGGAATCTATGCACATATGGAATGACTTCTAATTATCTCTGGTTAATTTATAATGGATTTCCAAATTCGGAACAGGGAATCCAGAAATCGCTCTGGCCCTGTTTCACAAGAGTTTAATTATCTCCTAACATACAGCTCATATGGTCGTTTGGTTTCTTCTATATGAAAATAGACTCATCGAGCTTCGATTACATAATTTATTCATTAATTAATTCCACTCCTACTATTTTTAGTGATTTTTCAATCTCACGTCACTGCTGCTGCCAGCATCTGTTACTAAAGCAACTATGCCTATTTCGTGATTTCTCCTTGATCTAACTAGTAATTCATCATACATATCAGAAATTATGATCATGACTAGCCATGCCAAAGGCTAATCATTGTCAAACATCTCCCTACTACACTATTGCCATATCATGAATTTTAACACCAGAAATAATCAACCATGACATATGGCATAAAAATCGAATTACCAAGACTTACGACCTAACATTATAGAACCAAATCCAACCGAACATTTATGCCATTTTCGCATGGCTAAAAGTTTACATACCAAATTTCAACAAAACATATTAGCCTATACATGCCGAAATGTTCTCCTAGACCGACTAAAAAGAAGATACCAAAAGTTGCTAGCCAGTGTGATGACTTCGATGACGGTCCCAAGCACGCAAAAAGACGAGTCCAAGAAACCTAAAGTAGGCGACAAGCAAATACCGAGTGAGTATATAACTCAGTAAGTCATAAGCATTACATAATCATCCATTAATAAATTATCACATGAGAAAACAAGTGAAAAGGGGTTAATTCTCTCCACCCATACCAACTATGCCATGGTTCCTTAGACCTTTCGGCTCAATATCATACAAAGTACTACATCAATTTTTCATATGCTACTCAACATGGTATTTGAGGCATTCTCCATGGATGCTTTCATTCTCGTTACATTCATGCAACTAAATAACATTCCCTCTATTCCACGATGAATCTCATGTACGTCACTTCAAGTATAATTATCACATAGGTTCAAAACTTATCAAGCAAGAATTCCAAATATAAACATAACGTCTATTAGCCACGAACTCAAGACACTTACTCGTCCGCTGTCCGTGACCAACTCAATAAGGTCGCACACTTAGTGTCAATAGTGCTTCAAAAACATATAGTAAGTCCGCACACTTAGTGTTATATAATCAAACTCGCACACTTAGTGCTTACATAATCAAACTCGCACACTTAGTGCTTACATAATCAAACTCGCACACTTAGTGCTATATAATCAAACTTGCACACTTAGTGCTATGCAATTTAAACCCGCACACTTAGTGCCAATCTCATGATCATAATTGTTTATACCCGCACACTTAGTGCCAAAATCTACATTTCAATACACCTCACCTCTTTTCTTTTTCATTCAATACTTTCATCACCCCATGCATACGTGTATATATATATTTATCATTTCATTCGACATAATTACATAGACATTATGACTATTTAAATCAATACCAAATATATGCTTAATGACTTACCTTGTGTTGGGTAAGACGGTTCCAACTCGGCTACTCGATGATCTTTTCTTTGCCTTTGCTTGATTCTCCTCCTTTAACTCCTTGAGCTTAATCAATAAATCAACTAGTTTAACCATCTTGCTAAACATTCATAATTCAATTACACATGCATATGTATGTTTGTATATTCGGCAACCATCCTCACTAATTACCCATTTAGTCGATTATACACATAATTAAAGGTAACATCACGAATGGGCATACATATGTATATATATATGTATATATACTTCCGAATGGGCATCACAATTAGGTTTAACACCACCTTCATACTCAATTAGATGGCCGAATGTATGTATATATGTACAATGTCAACTATAACATCACTTAAACACCTAATTTCATCTCATGAACACTTGATCGAATTTTCCTAATCTAGCATAGTTTCACATCTATTTGTAACATCATGTAAATCCACATATAACTACATTTCTTAAGTTCCACATCTTAATGCCCATTATAGCCACTCCCATAGTCTAAATCTAACAATTGGCAACACCCACCTTTCCACTATGTTAGCCGAATACTCATTCTCTTCTTAGTCCTAAATTCGGCACCTCCAACAAAATAGCTTAACAATTTCAACTTTCATGCTAACATAACAAGCAACTTAACACATCCATATAACTAGCATGCTAATAGCATCAAGGTATCAACTAAAATTTTTAAGCTCCTTAGCCGAATCCTAACTCTCCAACAACCCCAAATCCAACCATGAGATAGATAGAATTTAGACTCATCACCCAAAGGTTGTATATACTTCCAAAAATAACCTTGAACATACCTTAATCTAGAGGACCACCTTGGCCGAATCTTCCTTCTTCCTCTTCCTCTAGTTACGGCAATTGCAAAAGAAAGAAAACATGAACACTCCTTCTTCCATCCTCATTTTGTTCATCTTTTCCTTTTTAATTCCTTTCTTTTATTTATTTTAATTGTTAACTAATAAATAATTGCATTGAAATTCAACCTAAGGGATGGGCATCATGGCATGGCCGGCCACTACTTGGGTTTTTTTGGCAATTTGACATGCAAACCCAAGATCCCTCACTTTGTTATTATTTGGTCCTTACACATTCCCCTATCATATTTTCTTAAGTTCTCAACTAAGTCAATCACACGAAATTCACATTCATAAGTCTAAATTAAATCATCAAATTTTCACACATGCACTAATACACATAGAGGACATGCAACTAAATTTTAAATAAACTCTTGGGACTCGGTCTTATGGCCCCAAAACTACATTCCAACTAGGGTCTAATTTAGACTGTCACAACTCTCCCCCACATAAGAAATTTTCGTCCCCGAAAATCTTACCAGTGAACAATTTAGGATATCGATCCTTCATAGAGTCCTCAAGTTCCCAAGTGGCTTCTTCGACTCCGTGTTTATGCCATAGTACCTTTACTAATGAGATTTTCCTGTTTCGTAGTTCTTTTACTTCACGTGCTAAAATACGAACTGGTTCTTCTTCGTAACTCAAATTAGATTGAATCTCGATCTCCGATGGAGTAATTACGTGCGATGGATCGGACCTATATCGTCGAAGCATCAAGACATGAAAAACGTTGTGAATCTTTTCGAGCTCAGGGGGCAAAATTAATCGGTATGCAACTGGTCCAACTCGTTTGGATACTTCATACGGACCGATGAACCTCGGACTCAATTTGCCCTTACGACCAAATCTAAGCACCTTCTTCGAGGGTGAAACTTTGAGAAATACTTTGTCTCCGACCTGATGTTCAATGTCTTTTCTTTTCAAATCCGCATACGACTTTTGACGATCCGAAGCGGCTTTCAAACTTTCGCGAATTACTCGGACTTTCTGCTCGGCATCCTTAATCAAATCAACCCCAAGGATCTTACTTTCACTAAGTTCAGTCCAAAATAATGGGGTTCGGCATTTACGACCGTATAAAGCCTCGTAAGGTGCCATCTTAATGCTTGATTGAAAACTATTGTTGTAAGCGAATTCGATCAAAGGCAGATATCATTCCCATGAACCACAAAACTCTAAAACACAACATTTCAACATATCCTCGAGTATTTGAATTATCCGCTCAGATTGGCCATCGGTCTTAGGATGGAATGCGATGCTAAAGTGCATCTTGGTACCCAATGCTTCTTGTAATTTCTTCCAAAATCGCAAGGTAAATCTTGGGTCTCTATCTGACACGATGGAAATAGGTACCCCATGCAACCGAACTATTTGGGAGACATATAATTCTGCCAATTTATCGAGCGAAAAATCCGTACGGACAGGGATAAAATGAGCAGACTTGGTTAATCTATCAACAATGACCCAGATTGCAACTTTCTTGCTTGATGACAATGGCAATCCAGATACAAAGTCCATCGTTACCCGATCTCACTTCCATTCGGGTATCATGATCGGCTGAAGTAATCCCGACGGCACTTGATGTTCCGCTTTTACTTGTTGGCATATCAAACACCTTGAAACAAATTTGGAAATGTCTCGTTTCATACCATGCCACCAAAATTGACGTTTCAAATCGTTGTACATTTTCGTACTCCCCGGGTGAATTGACATTTGGCTACAATGGGCTTCGTTCAGAATCATCGAAATGAGTTTCGAATTCCTTGGAACACACAAACGACTTCTAAACCTCAAACAATCATCATCATCAATTTGAAACTCCGATTCCTTGTTCGGAACACACTCAGCCCGTTTTGCAACCAATTCATCATCGACTTTCTGAGCTTCACGAATTTGATGAATCAATAATGGTTTGGCTTTTAATTCAGCTACTAACACATTGTCGGGTAGAACAGACAAGAGTACATTCATCGCTCGTAAAGAAAACAGTGATTTCCGGCTTAAGGCGTCCGCAACCACATTAGCCTTTCCCGGGTGATTGTCAATGACAAGCTCATAATCCTTTAACAACTCGAGCCAACGTCTTTGTCGCAGATTTAAGTCTCTTTGAGTCATCAAATATTTGAGACTTTTGTGATCCGAAAATACATGGCACTTTTCACCAAATAAGTAATGTCGCCATATTTTTAAAGCGAATACGATGGCAGCTAGTTCGAGATCATGGGTCGGATAATTTTTCTCATGTGGCTTTAATTGTCTCGACGCGTAAGCCACAACTCGACCTTCTTGTATCAACACACAACCTAGCCCAAGTAGGGATGCATCACTATAAATGACAAACTCTTTGCCGGACTCCGGTTGTACTAGCACTGGAGCTTCGGTTAAACAGGTCTTTAGCCGATTGAAACTCTTCCGACAGTTTTCTCTCCATTCAAACTCAACATCTTTTTGAAGTAGTTTTGTCAACGGTGCAGCTATCATCGAAAAGCCCTTTACAAAACGTCGGTAGTATCCGGCAAGTCCCAAAAAGCTCCTAACTTCAGTAACATTCCTTGGAGGTTTCCAATCGAGTATGGCCGAAATTTTGTTCGGGTCCACTCTGACACCCGATGCGAACACCACGTGTCCCAAAAAGCTAACCTCTCTCAACCAAAATTCACATTTACTGAATTTTGCGTATAACTGCTTGTCTCGCAAAATCTGTAATACTAACCCCAAATGCTCGGCGTGTTCGGCTTCACCTTGTGAATAAACTAAAATATCATCAATAAACACAACCACAAATCGATCCAAGTATGGCCTGAATACTCGATTCATTAAATCCATAAATACCGCAGGGGCATTAGTGAGCCCAAACGGCATCACTAAGAATTCGTAGTGACCGTACCTCGTTCTAAAAGCGGTTTTGGGTATGTCCGAGTCTCGAACCCTCAACTGATAATAACCAGATCTCAAATCTATCTTGGAAAATACTGAGGCTCCCTTTAATTGATCAAACAAATCATCAATACGTGGCAACGGGTATTTATTCTTTATGGTCACTTTATTCAACTGACGATAGTCGATGCACAATCTCATGGTTCCATCCTTCTTTTTCACAAACAATACGGGTGCGCCCTATGGAGAAAAACTCGGTCGAGCGAAACCTCTATCCATCAATTCTTGCAATTGAACTTTCAATTCCTTTAATTCTGTTAATGCCATACGATACGGGGCTATTGAGATTGGCGTGGTACCAGGTACAATCTCGATGCCGAATTCCACCTCTCGAACCGGTGGCAACCCCGGTAACTCCTCAGGAAAAACATCTGAATACTCACAAACCACTGGTACTGATTCAAGTTTCCTTTCCGTCTCTTTGCTATCAAATACATACGCAAGGTATGTTTCACAACCCTTTTTCACATATCTCTGAGCAGTCATTGAAGATATTATCACTAGCACCCCCTTCAAATCGGTAGACTCAACTCGGACTACCTCATCATTTGCACTCCTCAAATCGATGGTTTTTCTTTTGCAGTTCACCACTGCATCATGTACGGTCAACCAATCCATACCAAGAATAACATCAAATTCGTCAAACGGCAAAAGCATCAAATCAGCCGGAAAACAGGATTCTCGGATTATTAGAGGGCATCTCTTACACACTTTATCAACAAGTACGTATTGACCCAAAGGGTTTGACACTCGAATTACGAACTCAGTAGACTCAACAGGTAGAGTCTTACTGGATGCTAAGGTTTCACATACATATGAATGAGTAGAGCCAGGGTCAATCAATGCAATCACATTAGTATCAAAGAGAGTGAAGGTACCAGTGATGACGTCAGGGGAGGATGCCTCCTCTCGTGCGCGAATGGCATATGCTCTAGCAGGAGTACGGTTCTTGGCTCGAGCAGCCGTATCAGAGGCCCCTCTCTGACTACCACCCCTACCTCCTAAAATTCTCGGTGGTCTACCTCTAGTTGTCACTCCACTAGGTCTTGCACTTTGAATCTTATTCTTCTCATCAAGCTCCGTGCAATCTCTAATGAAGTGGTCCTTCGAACCGCATCCGTAACAGGCCCTGTTAGTGGACTTACCCCAACATTCACCTAGGTGTCATCTTCCGCATTGGGGACATTCAAGTTTCTCTTGACGATTATTGCCCACACTAGCTACCGAAGTAGCTCGGGAGTCCGTCGATGGTCGTGCTCTGATGGAAATTCCCGCAGTCGTCCTCGACTTATTAGTGTCCTCCCTGAACTTCTTTACAGCTGAGAACGGAGCTTTACCCGTCGATCTTTTACGATAGTCTCTAGCTTCAAATTCAGCCTTCTTCTTCTCCTTTCCAAGTTCTTCCGCCTTGCAGGCTCGTTCGACTAGTGTTACGAATTCTTTTATCTCCAAAATACCCACCAGTGTTGATTCAACTGGAGTCTGGGAAGGACTTCACTGTGTACAGCGATGCTTCGCATGTGGGGTTAGGATGTGTATTGATGCAAGAGGGCAAGGTGGTCGCTTAAGCTTTGTGATAGCTTAAGCCTCATGAAGCGAACTACCCTACGCACGATTTAGAGCTAGCAGCAGTGATCTTCGTGTTGAAAATCTAGAGACATTACTTATATGGAGAAAAGTGTATCATATACACAGACCATAAGAGCCTAAAGTATCTGTTAACTCAGAAGGAGTTAAACCTTAGGCAATGAAGATGGGTAGAGTTGCTTAAGGATTACGACTATTTGATTGAGTATGTAACACCCCGAACCCGAGACCGACACTGGAGTCGAACACGAGGTGTTAACAGACTTTAAACCCCTTATAAAAAATATTTCCCAGACACTGCCAATCTGCGTACTAGTCGCTTTAAAAATCATATATTGAGTTTCACAACTCAAAAATCAGTTTCGTGATTTTTCCCTGAAACTAGACTCATATGCCTATCTACATATTTTTTCTAGAATTTTTGGTCAGGCAAATTAGTACAGTTTATTAGTCAAAGTCTCCCATGTTACAGGGATCTACTACCCTGACCTTTGCGCATTACGACTTGGATATCTCCTTGTACAGGGCTCCAATACTGATGCCGTTTGTTTCTATAGAAACTAGACTCAGAGAGGAATCTATACATATATTGTATGACTCCTAATTATCTCTGGTTAATTTATAATGAATTTCCAAAGTCGGAACAGGGAATCCAGAAACCGTTCTGGCCGTGTCTCACGAGAACCTGAATATCTCTTAACATACTGTCCGTATGATTGTTTCGTTACTTTCCTATTAAAGTATATTCATCAAGGTTTGTTTACATAATTTATTCAATATTTAATTCCATTCCTACTATTTTTAGTGATTTTCCAAATCTACATCACTGCTGCTGTCAGCATCTGCCTTTAAGGTAGACTTTACCTATTTCATGGTTTCCATGATTCAACTAGCCCTTTTTGCATAAATAGCACAATTTATGAAAGTGATTAACCATCCCCGTGGCCAATCCTTGTCAAGCATATCCACACCAAATGATTATAACAATATACTCAAACACATATAAGCCATTTTCGCATGGCTATCCAAAATTTATACAAGTCCAAAGGGTCCACGACCCACAACAAACGGGTAGTCCTATACATGCCATTTCGAAGTTCAACCATAATTGTACCAAAAGGGGGCTTTGATAGTGTGGGCGACTTTGACCTCAAGATCCCGAGTCCAATAGCTGGAGAACCAAATCTATAAAACAGAGGAGCAATGAAACGGAGTAAGCAATTTATGCTTAGTAAGTTTTGAGCAATGAATTCCAGCGCAACAAAAGTATAGCATTCATATAGCTAAACGGATAATTTCATATGCACAAATGTACGATATCGTACTTGCTTCACATTATCAACCCTTATGTACATACACAAAAGATCAACTCAGCCAAAGGCCGGTAGCTCGTTTATCAACTGAGCGAATACTTATTTGTAAGGGCTCAACTAAATTCAAGCACATACGAAACATACCTCAATGTTGGGATGTTTCGAGAGTATTAACTGGAATTTTACAGCAAGTTCATTCATTCCCAAATCACGTACCTTCGGAATTTAACCGGATATAGCTCCTCGTTCAAATGCCTTCGGGACATAGCCCGGTTATAGTAATTCGCACAAATGCCTTCGGGACTTAACCCGGATTTAGTAACTCGCACAAATGCCTTCGGGCTTAGCCCGGAATTAGTATCTCGTACAAATGCCTTCGGGCTTAGCCCGGAATTAGTATCTCGCACAAATGCCTTCGGGCTTAGCCCGGAATTAGTATCTCGCACAAATGCCTTCGGATCTTAGTCCGGATATTGTCACTTAGCACAAGCCTTCGGGACTTAGCCCGGACATCATTCAAATAACCATGCACATTTAACAATAAATCATGGCCCATTTGTATTTCATTTTCGTTAGCAAAACTCAAACACAAGACATTTATCATTCTTGCAAATTCGGCTCAATAGCCACACAAAGAGCATGATTTAATTTGCTTAAAACATGATCTAATCACATCATAATTTAAGCTCTCTTACTAAGAACTTACCTCGGATGTCGTCGAACGATTTCGATGGCTATTCGACCACTTTTTCCTTCCCTTTATCGGAATTTTATTTCCCCTTTGCTCTTGAGCTTAATAGTGACCTAAGATGACCGATTGCTTCACTCCCTTCTTCTTCCTTTCAATTCGGCCAAGAAGAACCAAAGAACACAACTTGTTTTTCTTTCTTCCTTAGAACATTCAGCCAAGGGGAAATGAAGAAAGATGGACACTTTTTTTTCTTTGTTTTCTTTCTTACTTTTACGGCAATGGGGAGGGGAAGAAACAATTACACACATCCTTTCCTTTTTCCATTTCTTTATTCCCCATACTTCTTATTATATTTTATCCTACATACCTCACTAGGCCAACATGTTCCCAACATGTTTCCACCCATAGCATGGCCGGCCACTACTTATTAGGGGGGGGAATTTGACATGCAAGTCTCCCCTTTTTTCCAAATGCACTAATAGGTCCTTACGCATTGACCTATCACATTTTAAAATTTTCTCACATAAGTCCTATTGACTTAATTCACATGCAATCGACTAAATCGAAGCTTGAAATTTTCACACATTCATAATTACATATTCTAGACAATAAATATCACATTCAAACATTTCGGTGACTCGGTTTAACGGTCCCGAAACCACTTCCCGACTAGGGTCAATTTTGGGCTGTCACAACTCTCCCCCACTTAAGAAATTTTCGTCCCCGAAAATCTTACCGGTAAATAGGTTTGGGTATCGTTCTTTCATCGAGCTCTCGGTTTCCCAAGTAGCTTCCTCGATCCCGTGTTTGAGCCATAACACCTTCACTAACGGAACCCTTTTGTTCCGCAACTCCTTTACTTCACGAGCTAGGATACGCATCGGTTCTTCTTCATAACTCATATCGGCTTGAATTTCAACCTCTGATGGGCTAATTATGTACGATGGATCAGATCGATAGCGTCGAAGCATCGAAACATGAAAGACGTCTTGAATCTTTTCAAGCTCAGGGGGCAAAATCAATCTATATGCAACCGGACCAACTCGTTTGGAGATTTCGTACAGCCCAATGAATCTCGGGCTCAACTTGCCCTTACGGCCAAACCTGAGTACCTTTTTCCAAGGCGAAACTTTAAGGAACACTTTATCTCCCACCTGATATTCAATGTCCTTTCGTTTCAAATCCGCATACGATTTTTGACGATCTGTGGCTGCTTTCAGACTTTCACGGATTACCTTTACTTTCTGTTCAGCATCCTTAATCAAATCAACTCCGAAAATTTTACTTTCACCGAGCTCGGTCCAAAACAATGGTGTACGGCATTTACGACCGTACAAAGCCTCGTAAGGTGCCATCTTAATACTTGATTGAAAACTATTATTGTAAGCGAATTCAATCAAAGGTAAATACCGTTCCCATGAACCACTGAACTCGAGGATGCAACATCTCAACATATCCTCAAGTATCTGAATTATCCGCTCAGATTGACCATCGGTTTGGGGGTGAAAAGCAGTGCTTAAATGTAGCTTGGTACCCAAAGCTTCCTGCAATTTCTTCCAAAATCGCGAGGTGAATCTCGGATCTCTATCCAACACGATAGAAATAGGTACCCCGTGTAATCTCACAATCTGAGAAACGTACAATTCAACTAGTCTATCCAATGAAAAATCCATACACACGGGGATAAAGTGAGCCGACTTGGTCAGTCTATCGACAACAACCCAAATCGCATCCTTCTTACTTGGTGACAATGGCAGTCCGGACACAAAGTCCATTGTGACTCGATCCCATTTCCACTCGGGTATCATGATCGGCTGAAGTAATCCTGAAGGCACTTGATGTTCCGCTTTCACTTGTTGACATATTAAACATCTCGAAACAAAGTCGGAGATGTCTCGTTTCATACCATGCCACCAAAACCAACGTTTCAAATCATTGTACATTTTCGTACTCCCCGGGTGACTTGACATTCGGCTACAATGGGCTTGGTTCAGAATCATCGAAATGAGTTCCGAACTCCTTGGAACACACAAACGACTTCTGAACCTCAAACAATCATCATCATCAATTTGAAACTCCGATTCCTTGTTCGGAGCACATTCAGCCCGTTTTGCAACCAATTCATCATCAACTTTCTGGGCTTCACGAATTTGATGAATCAATAATGGTTTGGCTTTTAATTCAGCAACTAACACATTGTCAGGTAGAACAGACAAATGCACATTCATTGCTCGTAAAGCAACCAATGACTTCCGGCTTAAGGCGTCCGCAACCACATTAGCCTTTCCCGGGTGGTAATCAATGACAAGCTCGTAATCTTTCAACAACTCAAGCCAACGTCTTTGTCGCAGATTTAAGTCTCTTTGAGTCATCAAATATTTGAGACTTTTGTGATCCGAAAATACATGGCACTTTTCACCAAATAAGTAATGTCGCCATATTTTTAAAGCAAATACGAGGGCAGCTAGTTCAAGATCATGGGTCGGATAATTTTTCTCATGTGGCTTTAATTGTCTCGACGCATAGGCCACAACTCGACCTTCTTGCATCAATACGCAACCCAACCCAAGTAGGGATGCGTCACGATAAATGACAAACTCTTTGCCTGATTCGGGTTGCACTAAAATTGGAGATTCAGTCAAATGAGTTTTCAGTTGATCGAAACTTTTCTGACATTTCTCCGTCCATTCGAACTTAACATCCTTTTGAACTAGCTTCGTCATTGGTGTGGCTATCATCGAGAAACCTTTGACAAATCGTCGGTAATAACCGGTGAGTCCCAGGAAGCTCCGAACTTCGGTAATATTTCTTGGAGGCTTCTAGTTAAGTATGGCTGAAATTTTGCTCGGGTCAGCTCGAATACCCGATGCGGATACCACATGACCCAAGAAGCTAACCTCTCTTAACCAGAACTCACACTTACTGAACTTAGCATATAACTGCTTATCCCGCAAAATTTGCAACACTAGCCTCAGATGCTCAGCATGTTCGGTCTCATCTCTTGAATAGACCAAGATGTCATCAATGAACACAACTATGAACCGATCCAAATATGGTCTGAAGATCCGATTCATCAAATCCATAAATACCGCAGGGGCATTAGTGAGCCCAAACGGCATCACTAAGAACTCGTAGTGACCATATCTCGTTCTGAAGGCAGTTTTGGGTATGTCCGAATCTCGAATTCGCAACTGATAATAGCCCGATCTCAAATCTATTTTTGAGAACACTGAGGCTCCCTTCAGTTGGTCGAACAATTCATCGATACGCGGTAACGGATATTTGTTCTTTATCGTCACTTTATTCAGTTGACGATAGTCAATGCACAACCTCATGGTTCTGTCCTTCTTTTTTCACGAACAATACTGGTGCACCCCAAGGTGAGAAACTTGGTCGAGCAAAACCTCTATCCGTCAATTCTTGCAACTGAGCTTTCAACTCTTTTAACTCGGTTGGTGCCATACGATACGGAGCTATCGAAATCGGCGTAGTCCCAGGTACAAGCTTAATACCAAACTCTACCTCCCGAACAGGTGGTAAACCCGGTAATTCTTCAGGAAAAACATCCGGGTATTCACAAACCACCGACACAGATTCGGGTTTCTTGTCTAATTCTTTGTCATCCAGTACATACGCAAGGTATGCTTCGCACCCTTTTCTTACATATTTCTGGGCCAACATTGCTGATATTACAGCTGGCATCCCCTCCAAGTCCGTAGACTCAACTCGGATTACTTCGTTATTTGCGCACCTCGAATCAATAGTCTTGCTTTTGCAATTCACAACCGCATCATGCGCGGTCAACCAATCCAAACCAAGAATAACATCAAATTCATCAAACGGCAAAAGCATCAAGTCCGCCGGAAAACAGGAACCTCGAATTTCTAGGGGACATTTCTTACACACTTTGTCGACAAGCACGTAACGACCCAAGGGATTTGACACCCGAATTACGAACTCAGTAGACTCAATAGGTAAAGTCTTACTGGATGCTAAGGTTTCACATATGTAAGAATGAGTAGAACCGGGGTCAATCAAAGCAATTACATTAGTATCAAAGAGAGTAAAAGTATCGGTAATAACATCAGGCGAAGAAGCATCCTCGCGGGCACGTATAGCATAAGCTCTAGCAGGCGCACGAGCCTCGGATCTCGTCGTAGCATCTCTAGATCCTCTCTGACCACCACCAGCATTGCCCGTATTTCCAGATGGTCTACCTCGAGCAGTGGTAGCACCCGGTTTCCCACTCTGATTTTCATTCTGTTCAGACAACCTCGGGCAATCTTTAATGAAGTGGTCAACTGATCCGCACTTGTAACAGGAGCGGTCAGGGAATCTACAACTCCCCGAATGCCAGTTACCGCAATATCGACATTTCGTTCTGTCTCGACGTTCATTCCCAACACTGGCGGACGAAGTGCCTCGTGTACCCACAGGGGGTCGATCACGATCTCGTCTAAAAAGGCCCGAAGTGCCTCTCGACCAGCCCACATCATCTCGAAATTTCTTCGATGCCTGTTGAAGAGACTTTCCCGAAGATCTTTTACGAAACTCTCCAGTTCCCTCATCAACTTTTTGTTTTTTCTTTTCTAAGCTCTTCGGCTTTACAAGCTCGCTCGACAAGTACTACGAACTCTCGTATTTCAAGAACGCCAATGAACATTTTTATATCTTCATTCAGCCCATCCTCGAAGCGTTTACACATGATAGCCTCGGACGAAACACATTCCCGAGCGTATTTGCTAAGTCTAACAAATTTTTGCTCGTAATCAGTAACCGACATGGAACCTTGCTTAAGCTCAAGAAATTCCTTCCATTTTTTATCAACAAATCTCTGACTGATATACTTTTTCCGAAACTCAGTTTGGAAAAACTCCCAAGTTACTTGCTCTCGGGGCACAACAGAAGTCAGAGTACTCCACCAATAGTAGGCAGAATCACGTAGCAAGGAGATAGTACACTTTAGGCATTCATCGGGTGTACAAGATAGCTCATCGAGTACCCGGATAGTGTTGTCCAACCAAAATTCAGCTTGCTCGGCATCGTCGCTATCCGTAGCCTTAAATTCAGTAGCCCCCATGTTTTCGGATTCTGTCAACTGGGGGCTTATTTGACCTTATTTGGTCAGTTACCGGAGGTATTGTAGGTGCGGGGGTGGTATTAGTCGGGAATGGAGGTTGTGGAACAGCCGTATTAGTTCGAATGTATTGGTTGAACCAATCATTCATCACGCTATAGAAAGCTTGTCTAGCTTCATCATTCGGGTTACTAGCATTAGGTTGAGAGTCCGCTGGCGCTGTCCCTTGTGCGGGAGCAGGCGCTACACTATCAAGATCATCAGCTACCTCTCGGTTGGGATCGGGATCCATTACTATAAATAAACACATTTACAGTTGTCAGAAATCACCACACCAATCAAATGTAACACCCCGAACCCGAGACCGACACTGGAGTCGAACACGAGGTGTTAACAGACTTTAAACCCCTTATAAA